>NC_142584.1:119113595-119415678 GCF_965207765.1 Zootoca vivipara
CCAATTGTGTTCATAAATCGAGGTACCACTGTACTGCAAAACAGCAGAAAAAAATGACCAAGAAAATCCTATAATCCCTACTCCCACAACTTTTGACTGCCCCATTCCTAAAGGCTCTTCCCCTTATTTATGCCAAAAATCATGTGACATTTAAACTTACAGTAATTTTTTAGTTGCTAATAGCATTTTAGTGATTTATGTTGTAAACCACCCTGAGATCTTTGGATGGAGGGCGCTATGCAAATTTCATAAATAAATGATATGAATAAATAATTGTTCTACTGATGATTTGTCAACAGTAAGATTTATACTGTACTTGGTATCTACGTTTCTGTGCACAATAATTCAAAGTGTTGGTGCTGACCTTTAAAGCCCTAAACAACCTTGCGGATTGTGGATTGGTGGGAGCCGGAAAAGAGAGAAGCCCCAGGAATTTGTGTCTCAAGCGGGTGTTGTCCCCTCCAAACAAGGCAGAAAGCTTACACGTACCAGGCGTGGGCCTGGCACAAAGAAAGCCTTTAGGCTCTCTACCTTGATAGGGTAGATAAAGAAGGCTGATCGCCGAAGAATTGATGCTTTTGAATTATGGTGCTGGAGGAGACTCTTGAGAGTCCCATGGACTGCAAGAAGATCAAACCTATCCATTGTGAAGGAAATCAGCCCTGAGTGCTCACTGGAAGGACGGATCCTGAAGCTGAGGCTCCAATACTTTGGCCACCTCATGAGAAGAGAAGACTCCCTGGAAAAGACCCTGATGTTGGGAAAGATGGAGGGCACTAGGAGAAGGGGACGACAGAGGACGAGATGGTTGGACAGTGTTCTCGAAGCTACGAACATGAGTCTGACCAAACTGCGGGAGGCAGTGGAAGACAGGAGTGCCTGGCGTGCTATGGTCCATGAGGTCATGAGGAGTCGGACACGACTAAACGACTAAACAACAACAACATTGATAGGGGGCCAAGACAGTCCCACTCAGTGCACTGGCTCTGGAAGGCCATGGATGCTGACATGACATGGGAACTTGAGATGGCCCCTTAGGTTTTCATGAGAGCATCCCAGAGCCACTGCCTCCCAGTGTAAGACAAGAGAGCTTAAATTATTCAGGGGTCAGCAAACTTTTTCAGCAGGGGGCCTGTCCACTGTCCCTCAGACCTTGTGGGGGGCCGGATTATATTTTGGAAAAATAATAATATATGAACGAATTCCTATGCCCCACAAATAACCCATAGATGCATTTTAAATAAAAGGACACATTCTACTTATGTAAAAACATGCTGATTCCTGGACTGTCCGCGGGCCGGATTTAGAAGGCGATTGGGCCGCGTCCGGCCGCGTCCGGCCCCCGGGCCTTAGTTTGGAGATCCCCTGGCTTAAAAACTCTTTCCATGCAAGGCGGGGGGGGGGGGAGAGATAAAGAGGAGGAACAGGTGAGAAAAAGAGAAATTTCATCCTGGCGGTTTCAAGGGGCTGGGATTATATCTCCCCCCCCCCAAGCCCCCAACAAAGACCTATATTTTTTTTTCTGAGTGTCATCCAGACGTCCCATCTACTCCAATATGTAGAGCAGGCCTACTTGGGGAGATTGTAGGACAGCTGAAACAGTTGCTGCTGCTATATATATTATATATGTGCAAGCAGAGGCCCTTTGAACAGAGAGAGAAAACAGAGAGAGAAAACTGTGAAGTGTTTTGTGGGGACATTTGAAGTGATTGCGTTGATTTTGGCAGTCGGGGTGTGTGTGCATGATATCTGCTGGAGGGGCAAAATCCCCACCCCCAATACCTTTACATAAATTCCTGCTACAGGTGAAAATGCAAACTGGGAACCTTCTGCAATAGCAGAGGAGGAAGGTAAGGGGCTGCCTGCACGGTATAGGTTTGTAGCCAAAAAGGCCCATCTCCATTTGAGGGCAAGTTGGGGGTGGGTGCAATCGAGACCCGACACCCCCCCAACTTTTCCTCCCAGAATGCTCCTCTCCTCTTCCTTTAAGTGTCTGGTCTTTTCTCCTTGCATACTGGACCCAAAATGCACTCACTCGCCAGTTCCCATGCAAATATTTTTATTTTTATTTTGGTTGTGGTGGGGGAGGCTGTACATGGGGGGGGGGGAGGGCAGGAAGTGGGTGCTTCATGGCCTCTCTAGGCATCCGGCTCTCTCCCCCTCCTTAACCCTGTGTTGGGTTACTATCCAAAAGGGGGGGGGAGAGGAAAAGTGGGGTACAGTAATCTTTGCACGATCCCCTTGGGAAAACAAAAACAAAAAGCAACCAAAAAAAGCAAAGGAATTTTTTTTTTTACTTTTTGCAGGCCGTGGGCTTTCTTTTTTCTCACGCCCCTGCTGGGCTTCTCTGCATCTAGCAGAATCGCAGTTAGAAAGAATTGCAAACGGAATTGTAATGACTGCAAAAATGGGGGGGGGGGAGAGATCAGCATTTTTGCAAATCATAATTGCAATTCTGTTTACAATTCTTAACTGCGAGGTTTGCCAAACCTCTTTCTTTGCTTTCTTCGGGCGAGAGAGCGAAGAAAATGGGTTAATAAGGCGGCGGGGAGGGGGGGGGGGAGTCGCCTGCGCTTTCCTAGACAGGCACCGAGGAAGAGGAGGAGGAGGAAGCGGAGACGGGAAGGTCACTTCCTCCCCCTTTTTGGGAAAGTTGGGAGGGGTCTGGTGAGTGAAATGGGGGAACTGGGGGGCGTGCGGGTGGGGGGTGGGTGGGCCGGAGGAGGAATGGTGGTTCTTTTTGGGGTCGGGGAAGGTCCTGGAGAGGAAACGGGGGCAAGAGCAAAGTGGAGGGGGGAGGGGAGGGGAGGTTGTTCCTGGACCTTTTGTGGCGCAATCGCAACACGGCCGCAATTGCAGCGCAGGAGAATCTCTTTGATCTCCCCCCCACTCCCCCCCCCGCACCCTCTCCTGTAATCGTAATCCGGGAAAGAAAAGGTCCACGCAGGTTGTCGCCTCTTCATTGGACCTCGCTCTTCCTCCTTGTATGATGCAATCTCTTGACTCCGCGGGGGGGGAGGGGGGTGTCACATCTTTTGTGGGTTTGGGGAGACCCTCACCCCCACCTCCGGGGTTAAAACCAGAAATTGTCGGTGCATCTTCGGGCGGGGGAGCCTCAGATGATGCGGACAGATGGGGACGGGGCGGGGCGAGCCACGTCTTGCCCCCCCCCCGTGGGATCTGGGGAACGCAAAGCAGGCCGTGTGGGGCAGGAAAGAGGGGAAAAGGCACGCGGGGTGGGGGGTGTCACTGGCAAAGCGCCTGTGTTGCATTATTATTTTTATTATTATTTATTATTATTTATTACTACTACAGCTATCTGCATTATATTACGCCCTGCTTCGTTAAATTACGCTCTGCATTGTTAATAGTATTGTTGCAATGTACATTATTGTTATCGTGTTCTGGAGCTGGGAAGGCACCCCAGCGGTCATCAAGTCCAGCCCCCTGCATTGCAACTGTGCTCTGCATCACTTTGCAATGTTATTATTTATCATTCATAATAACGGCAATTAGACCAGTGAATGGTTCGTTACCCTGACGTCCCCATGCGACTTAACGGGGACGGACGGACGACAAATTGGAATGCTTTAACTGCCAGCATCAGACCTACTAGACCATCTAGCTCAGTAGTGCCTGCACGGACTGGCAGCAGCGGCTTTCTGGAGTTTCAAGTAAAGGTTGACTTTTTCACCAACCTGTGGCCCTTCAAAGTGCTATGAGATACACCTCCCATTTTTCATAGCCATTGGCTGCTGGATCAAGCCAAAGGTGGGGTGATCATAGTCCAAAATCCTGTTCTCACAGCGGCCAAACTTGTGAGCCCCAGAAATGTGTATTGAAAACCACATTTATTTATTTTTAATTTATAGTGGTTGGCATTTTTCAAAAAATAAAAATAAATTGGTGTTTTTCAGAGACATACTGTACTAGCTCCGGAACAGTGCAGCAGCCAGTAACACACCGGTTGCAAAGTACTGGCTTCCCGTCTGCTTCTTCTGGCCTGAATTCATAGTGTTTGGTGGCAACTCACGATGCCTCCGGAAAAACCCAGTTCCTGGGATTCTGAATAGGGGGGAGTACTGACGGTTTGTGGGGCATCCCATAATGGTTACACAGCTTTTGCCACTGTGAGAACAGAATGTTTGGGCTGGGTGAACCTCTGTTTGGGCAGAGCCAGCTGCCTCAGGATTCTTCTGATATATTATAAAACCCTAGAACCGTGGAGTTGGAAGGGACCCAAGGGTCATCTAGTCCAACCCCCTGCAATGCAGGAATCTCAGCTAAAGCACCCATGACAGATGGCCATCCAACCTCTGCTTAAAAACTGCCAGTGTTCTTCATGTACATTGTTGGTACTTCAGGATGAAATATGCATCATGTGTTTTGTTGCGCCTAGGAAACGTCAACCCAGTTTAGTCAGTCATGGCTCTGGCTCAGTTCAGGCAGAACCAGATGCACCCCATTTTCCCTCAGAGCACAGAGGCATGGCCTGATTGGCTCGCTCTCCTCTCAGTGCTTCATCCCATTGGCTGTCTCTTGTGCCTGTCTCATTAGACCAAATGGGGGACCAAATGGGGCTCTTCTCTTCAGACCACAGAGGAGGCCCGGGCCTTTGGGGCCTTGCTTCCTGATTGGTTCACTCTCTCCTCAACGCTCCATTTTGTTGGCTCTCTCCCATGCCTGTCTAAGACCAGCTTTTCCTGCTGTTTCATCTCCCAGGGTGCCCCAACTGCCATTCCCAAAATTAAATAAAATTGACATTTTCACCAACCGTACACTCAAAACAACTGCAGAGCACCCATTTTTCTTCCACTGCTTAATAATAATATACAGTAATAATAATAATATATCTGGTTCAGTTTCCCCAGCCACTCTGGGCGGCTTCCGACAAATATAAAAGCATAATAAACCACCAAACATTAAAAACCTCTCTGTTACAGGGCTGCTTTCAGATGTCTTCTAAAAATTGTGTCGTTCTTTATCTCCGGGTCATCTAGTGGGAGGGCTTTCCACAGGGGGCCCACCACCAAGAAGCCCTGTCCCTGGTTCCCTGTAACTTCGCTTCTCACAGTGAGAGAACTAGCAAAAAACCTCAGTGTCTCGGGTTGAGCGATGGGGGTGGAGACGATCCTTCAGGTATACGGTGGTACCTTGAGTTACAAACACCTCAGGTTACAAACACTTCGGGTTACAGACTTGGCTAACCCGGAAGTAGTACCTCAGGTTAAGAACTTTGCCCCAGGATGAGAACAGAAATTGTGCAGTGGCGGCAGCAGGAGGCCCCCATTAGCTAAAGTGGTACCTCAGGTTAAGAACAGTTTCAGGTTAAGAACGGACCTCCGGAACGAATTAAATCCGCAACCAGAGGTACCACTGTACTGGGCCAAGGCCATGTAGGGCTTTCAAGGTCAGCACCTACACTTTGAATTGTGTTCAGAAATGTATTGGGAGCCAATGTAGGTCTTTAATGACTGGCATTATATGGTCTCAGCAGCCACTCCCAGTCACCAGTCTAGTTGCTGCATTCTGGATTAATTGTAGTTTCCGGGTCACCTTCAAAGGTAGCCCCACGTAGAGCACATTGCAGTAGTCCAAACGGGAGATAACTAGAGCATGCACCACTCTGGTGAGACAGTCTGCGGGCAGGTAGGGTCTCAGTTGGCGTACCAGGTGGAGCCAGAAGGCCCTTGGAGTTGGACTGCTTGCACACTTCTGGTTGCAGGATCCTGGCTTAGATGGCTATCAGGTGTGATCCAGCAGCTACGCTCTTCTTAAGTTCTTCCTTGGGGAAGCTGCTCTCATAATAAAAATAATTTTATTTATACCCCGCCCTTCCCAGTCAAGACCGGGCTCAGGGCGGCTAACAGCAAGGATATCAACGCAAGTATAAAAGAAACAATTCAGTTAAAATGCAGATTAATACAATGTTAAAATTCAATTTTAAAAATAAAAATCTACAAGTAAGATAAAACCATTATAAAATAAAACCTAGGGGAGGGTGACCCCGGCGTCAGACTGCGTCAGTCCAAAGGCCAAGCGGAACAGCTCTGTCTTGCAGACCCTATGAAAAGATTACAAATCCCGCGGGGCCCTAGTCTCCTGAGACAGATCGTTCCACCAGGTCGGGGCCAGTACTGAGAAGGACCTGGTCGACCAGGGTCCACCTGGTCGAGGCCAGTCTAACCACCTTGTGACTCGGGATCTCCAGTATGTTATTATTTGTGGACCTTAATGTCCTCTGCGGGGCATACCGGGAGAGGCGGTCCCATAGGTACGAGGACCATGTCATTGGTTTTAAACCATGTCCTTGGTTTTACAGGCTCACCAGGGAAGCCTCGGCTGCACAGAGTGCCAGTTGCTGTGACGGAAGCAGAAGCCTTTTGTGGTCGGGATCTCTGAGCGATCCAGCAGACTCTCATCTGTGAGACCAGAGCAACAGTTGAGTGGGGAAGCTGTAGGATCTTTCCCTGTCCCGCTGCCTTCCTCTGTCACAGGGGCAGGAGATGGAGGGAGGTTGATGGTGGGTGGGATGAAAGAGGACCAGGAAATATCTGGAGGTCAGTGTCTGGTAAAGGGGTTCTGCTTTAAGATTCCAGCTTTGCATGCGTGAGCTGGTCTTCAGTTTTCTGTGCCGGGAGTGAGGATGGCATCCATAGCTCAGTTGGCAGAAAAGCCCCTCCTTAGGATCCCATTAAATGGGTGTCATTTAGCAGAGCTGGAAGAAGCCAGTTGGAGGAGAGGGTTTTTTCCTGGGGTCTTTCTGGGGAGTAGGGGGTGGGGCAATGAACATGGTACACCCCATCAAGTCAATTTGGAAGGGGGTGTAGGATCTAAAGACTCCTGCTCGCAAAGCCTTGGCAGAGAGAACAGGGAGCAGAAAACTTTATTTGCTCCCACCGGTCACACAGAGTTATTATTATTATTATTATTAATACTAGCTGGCCCTGCACGCGTTGCTGTGCGTTAGTCTGTGAGATGGAGGGTAATAGGTCCCCTTCAGATCCCCCTGAGCCTCAGAGTTCCCCTGAGTCGAGGCGAGATACTGTGGAGAGGGCAGGTTTCATCCCTGTGTCTCCCCCCACCCTGTTCTGACCCATTACCTATCCCTGCCCTCTATTCAGCCCCCCATCCCCCCCAGGCAGGGCCCTACCTCCACTTGGCAATGTTGGGCCTTGTTGCTGCAAAAGGCCTGTTTTCAGTTGGTTTGGCCTTCATGGATGTATGTGAGTGGTGGATCTCGTGGTGGAGGCGGGGTTTGTGGGTGTGGTGTAGATTTCACAGGAAGGGAGGGGGTGTAGGAGGAGGAGCTGAGGGAATAACGCCACTTGAGGGCACTGTTTTAGTTTGTGGGAAAGTAGGTCTGTACCTGTGCAGGTATGCGATGTGAGCAATCCGAGGTTGTATGAACACTCGGGAAGTGGCATGGATCGTTGTGTCGAAATTTCAGGGCGATCGGTCAAGCGGTTTCGGAGAAAAGTGGAGCCCACAGTTTCACCATTTTTACATTTTTATATATATAGATTGATTAAATTTGTATACCGTCCTCCATCCGTAAATCTCAGGGCGCTTCACAATATAAAAATACAATATAAAAAAACAGTGGAAGCAACATTTATATATTTATTTTGTAATATTTACACATTGCTTGATTGAAAGGGGGGGGAAGCCTCAAGGCAGTTTACAAAAAGAATAAACCAGTAAAATCAGCAATAAATATCAATAACAATAAAACTAAAAGCCATTGGAAAAAAAACCTTTTTAAAGCTTTCAAAAAGAATTAAATGAGAAACTAGAAACAGATTAAAGTACATGTCAGCATCCTCTGGCTCTTCGGTTTCTCTTTTCTTTTTCCTTTCCTTCAGAGAGAGGCATCGATTGAATTGCCAGGAAACCCGTTGACCTTGTGAGACAGAGAAGGAGCAAGAATGAAAGTGAAGTTGGAGCAAGGAAGTCCTTTGGAGTCATACGGGGCTCCGCTTGAGCACGAAGAGAAGTTTAGCGTGCAAAGCCAAGCAGGCGACGAATCTGGGAAAGGGGCAGGAGGAGCCCCTCACGCCTTGGAGGCCAGGGGCAGCGGGGAATTCTGGGTAGGAAGTGTGCAGGAGTTCCTGGGCGGAGACACAGTCTGCTCAAAGGGACCATACCAGCGTTTCAAACATTTCCGCTACCAGGAGGCCGAGGGGCCCCGCGAGGTCTGCAGCCAACTCCACGACCTTTGCCGCCAGTGGCTGAAGCCGGAAAGGCACACCAAGGCCCAGATCCTGGACCTGGTGATCCTGGAGCAGTTCCTGGCTGTCCTCCCTCCGGAGATGGAGAGCTGGGTCAGGGAGTGCGGAGCCGAGACCAGTTCCCAGGCGGTGGCCCTGGCTGAAGGCTTCCTCCTGAGCCAGGCGGAGGGGAAGAAACAGGAGGAGGAACAGGTGAGTATTTCATCTTGATCTCGGAGTTGAAAATGCCCTCCTGATTCCCCCTCTCCAAACCTCATGCACAAACCTCACTAACGCTCAGGGCCGGATTACCAAATAGGCAGAGTTGGCACTGGCCTAGGCGTCCTACAACCTCCTTGACCTAAATCATTTTTTGGGGGGGGGAGCAAGATTTTTATTGCCTAAGGGCCTTCACAGGGTTTTATCTGGCATTGCTAACACCACCCACCGGACGTCATCGTCATCACCACCATAATTTATTATTTATACCCGTTTCCCCAGCCACTCTGGGCAGCTCCCAACAGAATATTTAAAACACGATAGAACATCAAACATTAGACATTCCCACTCCCACTAATCTCTTCACTCACCAACACCCCCTCCCTCTCCCTTCTCCCCTATAAAATTGTTTTATTTTAATTTCTTCATTTCAACAATTTTTATTGGTGGTTCCCAAACTTATCCCCCCCCCCCCGCGCCACCATACACACCTTATTTCTATAATCACACACCCAGTGCGCCCCCTCCCTATAAAAAGCATTCTTTAGTGTCGCGGTTTGCACAGCCCGCCAGGGAAGATAAGAACACAATAAAATAAATGGGCAATAAAATTCAAAGCAATTCAAACCCTCTGCAATGGCAGGATCACAGCTTAGAAAGACCTCCCCTCTTCCAGGCGTCTGAAACACTGTGGAGCTACCGTATTTTTCCGTGTATTACATGCCCCCGTGTATAAGACTCCCCCTATTTTGGGGGACTCCAAATTCAGAGTTGAGCTTTTTTGGGGGGAAGGTTGCCCAGAGTTGTTGACCTTTTTTTTTTACAGGAAAATCGCTCAACACTGCATCGATAAATATACCTATCCCCACACCGGCAGGAACAGCCAATCGCCAGCACTACAGCCAACAATAACACGCCCTATAGCCGCTGATAATCTCCGGCTCGCGGCAGCAGTCAATCCCACGTCCCCACTTTGCACTATCCGTGTATAAGATGCCCCCCAATTTTTCAGATGCTTTTTTTAAAAAAAGACCTAGTCTTATACAGTGGTCCCTCGACTTACGGATTTAATCCGTTCCGAATGCACATTCGTAGGTTGAAAAGTTTGTAAGTCGAAAAAAGCGGTTCCAAAGGAATGCATTGGAAACGGACAAATTCTTAAGTCGAGAAAACCGTATCTAAAATTCGTAAGTCGAGAAAACCCCATCTAAAATTCGTAAGTCGAGAAAACATCTAAACCACAATGGTTTTCCTTTCGGATGTCAAAAAAAACCGTAAGCGTGCGGCCATTTTTTTTCATTCGTAACTTGAAATTTCGTAAGTCAAGTACTTCGTAAGTCGAGGGACCACTGTATATGGAAAAGTATAGTACAGTGAACCTTCAGGTTACGTAATCTTCGGGTTGCGAAAGCGGCAAACCCGGAAGTATATTCTTCTGGGTTTTGCGGCTCGCGCATGTACACAACGCTCTATCGCGTCGCACGTTGGTTCAGATGCAGCGCCTCTGGTTATGGATTTTTTCGGGGTGCGGACCCCCAAAACGAATTAAATTCGTAACCAGAAGGTCCACTATGCTTCCAGTCACTGTGGGCAATGCACTGGAGCAGTAGAGGAGTAAAAATTGTCACACTCTACTTGGGCTCGCATGTTAATAGGGAATTTTTCTTCCTCTGCAAGATTCCTGTGACCTTTGAGGAGGTTCCTGTGCCTTTCACCAAGGAAGAGGAGGAGGAATGGGCTCTGCTGGACCCAGGCCAAAACGCCCTGCCCAGGGAAGTCTTGGTGGAGGACTTTGGGAATCTAGCCTCGCTAGGTAAGTTTTTGCTCTGAGTAAATATGAGTTCCTTCTCCATTTTCAATCTTCTTTAAACACGTGTTCTTCTTGTTCTCTTATTCTATATGTTAAATCTGCAAGCTGCACATATTCCATCAATTTGCCATTCTTCTTTAGTTAAGACTTTGCTCGTTTTCCATTTTTGGGCCAACAAAACACGGGCCATGGTAGTGGCATACACAAATAGTCTTTTTTGACACCTGGGATTTTCTGTCTGAGTTATCCCCAACAGAAAGGACTCTTCCTCTCTATTGCAAGTGCAGATTTCACCGGGGAGGTCTGTGGGCTTGCCGGAGGGTGGCGAGGGGCTGCTCTTGAGCCTCTGTGGACCTGCTCCATTATCTTCTGGCCTGTCAGGGTTTCAGGGTCTCTTCACAAGTAGGAAAAAATCTGTACTTGGTGGTCCTGAATCTTCCCAACGAGTAGGTGGCTTTCAAGTTGGGGTTTTCATTCCTTGTGCTGAGATGTCACTGACGGGCCACCCATGGGTTCCGGGATCAAAGGAGAGCAGTCATGGATCAGGCCAATAGCCCATCTAGTCCAGCAGTGGCCAAGCACATGCCTGTGGTAAACCCACAAGCAAGATTTGAGGAGAAGGTTGCGCTCCTGTCATTTCCAGCAGCTAGTATTCAGAAGCCTAGGGGTGCGGGTGGCGCTGTGGTCTAAACCACTGAGACTCTTGGGCTTGCTGATCAGAAGGCCGGCGGTTCGAATCCCCACGACGGGGTGAGCTCCTGCTGCTCTGTCCTAACTTTTGCCAACCTGGCAGTTCGACAGCATGCCAGTGGAAGTAGATAAATAGGTATCGCTGCGGTGGGAAGGTAAACAGTGTTTCCGTGTGCTCTGGCACTCGTCATAGTCCTCCATGCACCAGTAGCGGTTTAGTCATGCTGATCACATGACCCGGAAAACTGTCTGTGGACAAACGCCGGCTCCCTCAGCCTGAAAGCGAGATGAGCTCCGCAACCCGAGTCACCTTTGACTGGACTTAATCGTCCAGGGGTCCTTTACCTTTACCATTATTGAGAAGCATAGGTGCCTCTGACTGTGGAGGCAGAGCATATTATATTATTATTGTAATTGCCACAATTTATTAAATTATGTACAGTCCTTCATCGAGAGACCAGTTTGGAGATGGTATTTAACACCAATTAGATCAAATCAAATAAGCAAGGAATACAGTGGTACCTCGGGTTACAGACGCTTCAGGTTACAGACTCCCCTAACCCAGAAATAGTACCTCGGGTTAAGAACTTTGCTTCAGGATGAGAACAGAAATCGTGTGGTGGCAGCGGGAGGCCCCATTAGCTAAAGTGGTGTCTCAGCTTAAGGACAATTTCAGGTTAAGAACGGACCTCCAGAACAAATTAAGTTCTTAACCCGAGGTACCACTGTATTCGGAGTTATGTTTTAGGGGATGCCAGAAAACAGGGAATTATGTTCACATGTGCTGGGGTGTGTTGTTGTTTAGTCGTGTCCGACTCTTCGTGACCCCATGGACCAGAGCACGCCAGGCACTCCTGTCTTCCACTGCCTCCCGCAGTTTGGTCAAACTCATGTTCGTAGCTTCGAGACCACTGCCCAACCATCTCATCCTCTGTTGTCCCCTTCTCCTTGTGCCCTCCATCTTTCCCAACATCAGGGTCTTTTCCAGGGAGTCTTCTCTTCTCATGAGGTGGCCAAAGTATTGGAGCCTCAGCTTCACAATCTGTCCTTCCAGTGAGCACTCAGGGCCGATTTCCTTCAGAATGGATAGGTTTGATCTTCTTGCAGTCCATGGGACTCTCAAGGGTCTCCTCCAGCACCATAATTCAAAAACATCAATTCTTCGGCGATCAGCCTGGTCCAGCTCTCACTTCCATACATCACTACTGGGAAAACCATAGCTTTAACTATACGGACCTTTGTCGGCAAGGTGATGTCTCTGCTTTTTAAGATGTTGTCTAGATTTGTCATTGCTTTTCTCCCAAGAAGCAGGCGTCTTTTAATTTCGTGACTGCTGTCACCATCTGCAGTGATCAAGGAACCCAGGAAAGTAAAATTTCTCACTGCCTCCATTTCTTCCCTTTCTATTTGCCAGGAGGTGATGGGACCAGTGGCCATGATCTTGGTGTTTTTGATGTTGAGCTTCAGACAATATTTTGCGCTCTCCTCTTTCACCCTCATTAAAAGGTTCTTTAATTCCTCCTCACTTTCTGCCATCAAGGTTGTGTCATCTGCATACCTGAGGTTGTTGATATTTCTTCCGGCAATCTTAATTCCAGCTTGTGATTCATCCAGTCCAGCCTTTCGCATGATGAATTCTGTATATAAGTTAAATAAGCAGGGAGACAATATACAACCTTGTCGTACTCCTTTCCCAATTTTGAACCAATCAGTTGTTCCATATCCAGTTCTAACTGTAGCGTCTTGTCCCACATAGAGATTTCTCAGGAGACAGATGAGGTGATCAGGCACTCCCATTTCTTTAAGAGCTTGCCATAGTTTGCTGTGGTCGACACAGTCAAAGGCTTTTGCATAGTCAATGAAGCAGAAATATATGTCTTTCTGGAACTCTCTAGCTTTCTCCATAATCCAGCGCATGTTTGCAATTTGGTCTCTGGTTCCTGCTGGGGTGTAAATATGCACAATTCTTTTTGGCAAAGGGTATTTATGGAGATAACAGAAATCACTGGGTTAAAGCTGACTGAAAGACCAGAGGTAGCATTATTTTCAATTTACAATGGGGTGGAAGTTACGCAGGCTATCAAGGCCTTGCTCACAAATTTATTGACAGCTGCATGAATTACGATAGCTAGGAAGTGGAAGGGGCAAGCAGAATATAGAGTGAAAGAATGGTATAAAGAGGTGTGGGATATAGCCATTAATGATCAATTAACGTGTGCCATTAAGGTAAGACAAGGAATACTCAGGAAAAATGATTTTGAGGAGATGTGGAGGGTGTTTGTAGAATTTGTCCTGTTAAAACGGAAAGGGATCAAACCATCGCAAGAGGTGTTGAATTTTTGGGAGGTTGGATAGTTACAATGGAATGGTCTCAGTGGAGGGGTACACATTTTTATCCTTATTTATTTAGGATTTATCCTTATTATTAGTGATAATAATAATAATAATAATAATAATAATAATAATAATAATAATAGACCACAGGGAGGTTTACAACATAGCCCTTGAGGGTAGTAGTCATCAGTAGCCCTATCCTCAATAAATTTGTCTAATTCTCCTTTCAAGCCAACCAAATTGGTGGCCATCACTGTAACAATTGCACTCCAAAGGAATCCAGCAGGAAAACACTTGTAAGATTTTGAGTGCCATTTCCCTTAAAGAAGCAGAAACCAATTTGAATGGAGATTTTGTCCACATTGCTGCTCGGTCTTCCTCATCTTTTTTCCAACCTAGTGGTTCTTCCAAAGTCTTTGGCAGGGCCAAGGAAGTAGAACCACACATGTATTAATTTTTTATATAATATATATTTATTGATTTTATAAAAACACAACAGAAAAACTGGAAGCAAAAGGAGGTTGTAGAAGAGTGGTGGTTAAGTTTATTATATATTAAGATTTAGTTTAGTGTTATTATTGTATTGAATTGTAAGACCTAACTAGAATAGAATTGTATTTTGAGATAAGTATAAGAGATTTATAGTATTGATAAGTCATTAAGAGTATTAATAGGTTTAGATAAACATTATAAAGATTAATAAAAAAATTCCTTCAGTAGCACCTTAAAGACCAACTAAGTTTTTATTTTGGTATGAGCTGTCGTGTGCATGCACACTTCGTCAGATACGACAGCTCATACCAAAATAAAAACTTAGTTGGTCTTTAAGGTGCTACTGAAGGATTTTTTTTATTTTGCTTCGACTCAGACCAACACGTCTACCTACCTGTAATTAAAAAGATTGGAATCAAGATTTGGAAAGTACTAAGGAAGTAATATAAAGAAACATAGTTGGGAGGGAATGGAAGAAGTCGATAAAGATTTGTGATATAAGATTGATTTGATATCCTTTTTTATTCTAATGTTGGTATTTTGTTATGCTGTGTATATTTTGTGTTTTTTCTTTCTGTTTCACACATGTATTAATTTGCCACACCACTGGGTTGAGCTCAAAGGTTCCTTCTCGCCTGTTTCCTTGACTGTCTCTATTTTCCAACAGGTGATGGATGGCCCAGTAAGAACAACAACAGACCCTGTAAGAGAAGCAAGCTTCAAGAAATGGAAGAGAACTTCAGAAATCCCGAGGGACCGACAGAACAGGAGGGAAACCAGATGGAGAAGTGGCTGGATGAACCAGTCGCTTGCCAGGGCGAAAACGTCCGCGAAATCGTGGTTCAGCCGGAAAAATCAAGAGGAACAAGAAGGAATGCCTGCCCGGCGCTTGTGAAAAACGCCAGTCACAAATCAGACGTTAACGGCCACTGGAAAGTTCACGTGGAAGAGAAGCCGTACAAATGCATGGAGTGTGGGAAGAACTTCAGCCAGAGCACTCTCCTTAGGTTGCATCAGAGAATCCACACGGGGGACAAGCCCTACAGCTGCTCCGAGTGCGGCAAGAGGTTTTACGACAGGTCTCATCTCAACAGCCACAAAAGGACCCACACAGGGGAGAAGCCGTATAAATGCCTGGAGTGCGGGAAGAACTTCAGCCACAAGGTCAACCTTACCTCCCACCAGAGGATCCACACGGGAGAGAAACCTTACAACTGCTCGGACTGCGGGAAGAGCTTTTGCGACAAGCAGAACCTTATCAGACACCAAAGAATCCACACGGGAGAGAAGCCGTATAAGTGCCAGGAGTGTGGACAGAACTTCAGGCAGAGGGCGACCCTCACTTCGCACCAGAGAGTCCACACCGGGGAGAGACCCTACCAGTGCTTGAATTGCGGAAAGTGCTTTTTCAGAAAAGCGGAGCTGAACAGACACCAGAGGATTCACAGCGTAGAAGAGAGGCCTGTCATTTCTTGGAGTGTCGAAATGGCTTCCGACGGGGTGTCGATTTTATGTCCCATCAGAGAACTGGCACAGGAAAGCCAGCCTATAACTCCCGTGATTAAACAAGAACAGTATTGCTAAAATAAGAGTCCCTGCTAGTCTTCAAAATAATTTGCATGAGAGAGACACACACACACAAACACACTTCCCCCCCTCCCCCAATAAATGTTTGGGGGTGTGGAAAGAGCTTCAGCTAGAGCAGAACATATAACGTAAAGTATGCATACTGAGATCTCTGTGAGGAAACAAAACTTTTTATGCAGATCGCGAGCAAAGAGTTGGCGTCCGATTCCTCGGCTTCCGATGTGTAAATCTCTCATGTGCCTTACTGAGTCCTGTCATCACTTGCGAAAGCTGACTAGTCACCCTGCTTCCTCCGTGCCTATTTTTCCTATTAAAATATACGCATTTGACGGAAAAAAATAACTTCTGTCCATTGAACTGTAGTTCCTTCTGTGCTCTGCCTCTCCAAGCAATGCGTATTAAGACACATTTCGCTAACTGAGAGTTGTCGTGCTTTTTGTAACTGGAATGGTGGACTTAAATGATCCTAGAGTTATCCCAGTTTAGATACATTGAGGTTCCAGTTCCCAGATCCTGGTGTTGCTGGCTAAGAGTGAGTAGAGGCGAAGAAGGGGCTCACGGCAGTGTGAATGCTGTCCTGGAAGCCCCCAGTTTAACGCCTGCTACAGACATTGACTAGCAAAGGGATGGACTTTCTGCCTGCAACCTACAACAGAATAAGGCTCACTAAGTACATTGGTCAGGGGTGGGGAACCACAAGCCTGGGGGCCAAATGCGATCCGCTGGGTGTCTCTTATCTGGCCCCTAGGGCTCTCTTAAGTTCACACCCATTGCTGGCTCTGCTTTGCACACCCAAATCAGTGGAACCCTAATTATGTGTTGGATTTGGGCCAGAAAAAAAGGAGAGGTAATAATAATAATAATAATTTATTATTTCTACCCTGCCCATCTGACTGGGTTTCACTCTGGGCGCCTTCCAACAAAATATTTAAAATACAATAAAACATCAGACATTAAAAACTTCCCTAAACAGATGTCTGCCTTCAGATGTGTTCTAAAAGTCAGATAGTTGTTTATTTCTTTGACATCTGATGAGAGGGCGTTCCACAGGGTGGGTGCCACTACCGAAAAAGCCCTCTGACTGGTTCCCTCGCAGTGAGGGAGCCGCTAGAAGGCCCTCAGCGCTGGGCCTCGGTGTCCAGGTTGGACGATGGGGGTGGAGACGCTCTTTCAGGTATTATTATTTTATTAAAACCAGCTTTATATACCACTTAATCACCAAAGGCTGCTAATATAAAATATTAGTTTTTAAAATGTTGGTTGCCATCCATCTGTTTTGGGAGACAACGTAGGAGTGCGCCTTCGGGGCTGAGGTCAAGCTGTTGGAAGGTTGCAGTGCCTGCAGTGGCTATGGAGACCAACGTGGGAGAGACATGTTTTGTTGCCGCCGGGACAGATGAAGGCATCCAGTTGTGCTGCTGCAGATGCGCAAATGGCGTTTTCTTCTCTCTGTGCTCCTCCCACCCATTGTTCCTCTTCTGGTAACTGCTACAGATGCACAACTTAACTGCCTGTCTCCAGGCACTGCGGTCGTCTGCAAGGGATTCCAACATGGCGGGGCTGATTTTGCCTGCCTTCATGTCACATTTGCAGACATTTTGGTTAATGCAGTTGGTCTTCCAATGGGTCTGGTGCCTGAAGCCAGCTCCCCCGTAGAGCACGACCTTGGGGATCCTGCCATCTTCCATTCTGTGGTCATGACCAAGCCAGCGTGAATCAATTGAAAATATTGGTAATTTGACAATACCATACCATTGTAACTATCCAACCTCCCAAAATGTCAACACATCTTGCGATGGTTTGACCCCTTTCCGTTTTAACAGTACAAATTATACACACACCCTCCATATCTCCTCCTCAAAATCATTCCTCCTGCGTATTCTCCGTCTTACCTTAATGGCACACATTTTTGGATTATTTAAAGAAATGTAATTATACGGTGAACACGTGAGCAGGATTTGAACCACGAGCAACAGAAGGGATTGAAGATTATAGTATCGTTTAAGAGATAGAAAAGAGCGATGCTGCACAGGGAGAGAAACGGAAGTCGGGGGGAATATTTAATTATGTTTTGAAATATGTGTGTGAACTTTTGGAAAACTTAATTTAAAAAAAATCACAAAAGTATACTTTATTTTTCTCACCAGCTGAAACTGTTTTAAGTCCTTTTGGAACAAATCTTGTATGGAGGAAGCCATGACATAATGCCTCGAAGTTGGGCATGTAGGAGGAGCCGGGACAGACATTAAAAACCAGAATAATAATAATAATAATAATCCCTTTATTGTCATTGTACAACCTGTGTACAATGAAATTAAACGCGCCTCCCCCCCCAACACTCAATCTCTTATCGAACAACACACCACCTCGCAAGTCAATTTCACTATGTTATTTTCTGTTCAGCAGCCTAACAGCCCATGGATAGAAGCTATTTTTTAGCCTGTTGTTACGGCTGATTATACTTCTATATCTCCTGCCCGAGGGTAGAAAATTAAAGAGGCAATGCCCAGGGTGTGAGTCATCCCTGAGAAATTTTCTCGCTCTCCTAAGGCAACGATCCCTTGCGATGTCATCTAGCGGACTCAAGGGACAGCCCATGATATGATGTGCTGTACTCACCACTCTCTGTAGAGACTTTCTGTACTGTTTGTGTAAAAATATTTTTAAGGTTCGGGGGGGGGGTTCAGAAAGGGAATTGATAAGTATCCATTAAAGAAAGGGGAGTGAGATCTGTGGATGCAATCACAACAGTTGATGCTGAAAACAGAGAAAATTGCTCATCCAAAAAGAAGCATGGAAAATGTAAAAGGCTGGAGTGCTAAGTTGGTGTTAAGAAAAGAAAAGCTGCTCAGAGTTAACAGCACTTCTGAAAGCAGATGAAAAGGTAATTGACCCTTCAGAGGGTGAACCTCAGGTGCTCAAACAACATCATGCTCAATCAGGGGGGCACCAGGGAATGGACAAGACAGGCTCTCCGTAGCCCTGGGGATATTTTGTGCACCAAACTTTTCAGATACAGTGCAAGAAATTAGCTCACCTTGCCATAATGCCTAATGCTTCGTTGATTGCTTTCACAGGCAATTCCTGGCTCAGTCCTTGGAGCTTTGGTAAGAATAAGAATTTAATTATAAGGGACAGAAGCCTTATAAGGGACAATAATAATTATAAGGGACAGAAGCCTTGGCAACATTCCAGAGTCTCTGTGTCGCTCGTGGCGCAGGTGCAGAGCGGAAGAAAAACATGTTTATGGGATCTCACAGAAGTGTCTCCCTGGTGTCGACATGGCCATTAATGGACAAAGTACTTTCATAAAATTGGGGACCAATATACATACTCCTTTACGATGTGTGTGTGTGTGTGTGTGTGTGAACAAATGCCAAGGAATGATTTCAGAACATTGTGAGTTGATTAAACTACTGTATTTTCCTGCGTATAAGACTACTTTTTAACCCAAGAAAATCTTCTCAAAAGTCGGGGGTCTTATATGCCAGGTCGTCTTATTTATACGGCGAGCATATCCCAAACTCTATATTTTAACTGGAAAAGTTGGGGGGTCGTCTTATACGCCCAGTTGTCTTATACACCAGAAAATACAGTACTTATAGGGCTGTCATACGCCATACAGGTGTTCACTTTTGAAAAACGGCAAACCTAGTTTTGGCAAAGCATGAGGCTCTTAATTGTGGGTTGGGGCCCCTGCAAGATTCCTCGTGGCCCCTTCCAACTCTTCAGATTTCAACAGTTGTTGCAAGCATTTTGAGACCAGGGGGCCACATTCCCTTCTGCATAACCTTCAGGGGGCCACATGTCAGTGCCAGGTGCAAAAGTGGGTGGAACAATAAATGCACATCTTACCTATGCAAAGTAGCCTAGCTCCTCCACACCCACCCACCCTGTTATTCTCCATCCAGCAAGGCAAGCAGGGAGCATTATCAGAGCACCAGGACACATATCCGCTGAGGAGTGGCATTCAGGAAGGGTTCAAAACAGGGCCAGTGGCAAGATTGGCTAAGGAGTGGTGTGTGGCCTACAGATAGCTCTGAGGGCCAGATGGGGAGGCTTGGAGGCCCTTTGGCCTGAGGTTCCACAGCCCTGCTTTACTGAATCAGAACATGGAATAATCAAGATCAATATGGTCAGTGCTTCTTTTCTTAAAAAAATGTTTAGGGGTACTCTCATTTTCCTACTCATATTGAAATACTGCCCCTCAATGAGACCAAACTTGAATTCACAAAAAGTCTAGGGGTATGCGTACCCCTGGCGTACCCCCAGAAAGAAAGCACTGGATATGTTAATATCTGCTTTGACTCACAGGCGTGAAAAGAATTGAGTGTTCGTTCTGTAAAATTAAGAACAACAACAATTTTGTTTTCAAGTAGGTAGCCGTGTTGGTCTGACACAGTCGAAATAAATAAAAAGAGTAAAAAATTGTCCAGTAGCACCTTAGAGACCATCTAAGTTTGTTCTGGGTATAAGCTTTTGTGTGCATGCACACTTCTTCAGATACCAACAATTTTATTATTTAGATAATTTGTTATATGTTGTTGTTGTTGTTTAGTCGTTTAGTCGTGTCCAACTCTTCGTGACCCTATGGACCAGAGCACGCCAGGCACTCCTGTCTTGCACTGCCTCCCGCAGTTTGGTCAAACTCATGTTCGTAGCTTCGAGAACACTGTCCAACCATCTCGTCCTCTGTCGTCCCCATCTCCTAGTGCCCTGCTCTGCCCAGAACTGCCTTGCCCTTCACTGTTTTATCTACCCCCTCCCCAAGCAACAAGCCTTCAACCTTCCCCTCCTCCTCCTCCTCCTCCTCCTCCTCCTCCTCCTCCTCCTCCTCCTCCTCCTCTGTTTCATTGTCATTCCCTTTCCCACAACATTCCCATCAATGTGGAAATGTCTGCCTGGAGCTCCCCCTCCAGAATAACACTCCCTTCTTACTCCATCCAGTGGAAACATTCAAGGATTTTTCTCAGGAAGTGAAATGAAACAGGGGCAGGGGGGAAATTGAATATTTTTGGGGGGTGGGGGTTTAGAGATGACAGTTGATTCTGGCCAAATGTGGACCTAGGTCCCTGTGTATATGATCTGAAGGCTCAAAATGTTAACAACACCTTGCTGAGGCTGAAGAGAATAAGCAGAGGCATAAATACAGGATGAGGGACAACTGGCTTAGTACACCAGAAGCTTAACATGAGTCAACAGTGTGATGCAGCAACTTTTTTATATAATATTGATTACCTTCCCTCACTGTAAGGTCCTGCGGTGGCTCACAACAATTTTAAATACAGCATTGAATTTTATTTTTTTTAATTATACAATTAGAAAAAAAGATGATAACAAATTTTAACTCTAATAACAATAATGCTGAAATCTTAGTCTGCTTCAACTGTAGTGTTCAGATCAAGAGAAGTAATTGTTCCACTCTAGGTAAAAAGGTAAAGGAGCCCTGGATGGTTAAGTCCAGTCAAAGGTGTCTATGGGGTTGCAGTGCTCATCTCGCTTTCAAGCCGAGGGAGCTGGCGTTTGTCCACAGACAATTTCTTGGGTCATGTGGCCAGCATGACTAACCCACTTCTGGTGCAACGGGACACCACAACAGAAAGCCAGACCGCACGGAAATGCCGTTTACCTTCCCACTGCAGCGGTACCTATTTACTTACACTGGTGTGCTTTCAAACTGCTAGGCCAGTGTTTCTCAACCGCTGTTCCGCGGCACACTAGTGTGCCGCGAGACGCTGGCTGGTGTGCCGCGACGTGCGGCGACGAGAAGGGCGATTTGCATTGTCACGTGCTGACAGTGCTGACCCGCCGGAAAGCAATATTTCTCCTCCTCTTTCCCAAAGCTCAGTGCAAACGAGCCTGGTGGCCGCCAATACACAGCGCTGACCCGCCGGAAAGCAATATTTGGCAAGTGTTTCTTACAGTCATAATTATAATATAGGGCGGCACAGAGTTAATTTTTTTAACTTTTTTAATGGTGGTGTGCCTCGTGATTTTTTTCACGGAACAAGTGTGCCGTGGCCCAAAAAAGGTTGAGAAACACTGTGCTAGGCTGGCAGGAGCTGGGACAGAGCAACGGGAGCTCATCCCATTGCAGGGATTCAAACTGCTGACCTTCTGATTGGCAAGCCCAAGAGGCTCAGTGGTTTAGACTACAGCGCTACTCATGTCCCTAGTCCCACTCTATTCTGCCTTGGTCAGATCTGGAGTACTGTGTCCAGTTCTGGGTGCTATAGTTTAAGGAGGATATTGATGAGCTGGCAGGTATGCAGTGGAAGGTGACCAAAATGACTAAGTGCTTTCCCCTGACAACCCCCCCCCCCCGATGGTCAAGCCTTTCTCCCAGATCAAGGCTCATGCTCTGTCGCCATTTGCGGAAACCAGGAAGACCAGACACTAAGATAACAAATTGAATAAAGAATGGGGAAAATTTATAAGTTCCTTAAAAGAACACTAAACAATTAAAAACATTGGCAGGATTTAAAAAACAATTGCAGTGTAACAAGAACTATGGTAAGAATTGAGTTTTAAGGAAATATGGAGAACATTATACGATGTAGTTGGATAAGAACTATGGAACCCATAGGAGGGGTGGAGGGAAGTCTAGGGATTCAGAGAATCCTATGTAAATATGATTATGATTTACATGTGAATGCAAATGTTAAATGTAAAACTGAATTAAAATATTGATATAAAAATGGGTCTGGAAACTAAGCCCTATGGATAATGGTTGAGGAGTTGGGGGTCAGGGACTGGGCAGAGGAGGAATGGGGGAGACCGCCTCCCCATCCTGACCCTTCCAGGGAGGAGGAAGAGGAAGACAGTATAGATTTACAGCAGGGGGTTGGGGGAAGTCACAGCTCAGAGGCAGATGAAGGGAAAAGTTGGGAAATCATGGGAGAGCCAGACCAACACCCAGCCAACACGTCATTAGTAAGCGTTCCAGACCCTCCATCTCCCAGAACCCGGCGAGCCTTAGAAGTAGGAGAGCAAAGAGCTCAAAGACAGAGGGCATTTAGCGGCACCTGTAGAGGTGGTGATGATGACGACGAATGAGGAAGTGGGAGAGATGGGGGCTGGAGATTCACTTGGGCTGGAGATTCACTTGGGACAACCACCATAGCCTCTCTGTGTAAAGTTTGAAATAGAAAAAGAATGTAAGAAATTTTTCCTTGTCTTTATATTTTTCCTGGGCAACCAGCCAGGAACCACTGATAGTATCCTAACATTGGATATGTTTAGTCTGCATAGAGGCCTACATTTGTTATTTTAATTTATACTCACTCCCATGCTAGAAAAGGCATTGTATAATTAGATGGTTATTTTATAAAATCAAGAAAAATAACAGGAGTGACAGAGGACATCCTTGTTCTGTTCCATGACTAATTACAAAATGTTGGTAATGTGAATTCCCTGTGATCTATGTGATCTATATCTTCCAAAGTTTTTACAAATTTTCAGCCAAATCCAAATTTCATAACTACTTCCATTAATGTCAGGAGTCCAGGTTCCCAGCTTGATAACACAGAAAGCGTAGATAATTAAAAAGGAGGATTTATTGCAAAAACAAACAGATAGCTCTGGGCGGCTCTAACGAAGCCACCAACATTATCATTCAAGATGACACTTCTGAAGACTTCTTTTGAACGGTCGTCCCTTACGTCTCTTGTTTTGCTTCCTGACTAGCAACCCTCCCATTCGATGACTCCTCGGACTTATTGGATCAGCTCTAGCCTCTTCATTTTCCGACAGACTATCGCTGTGTTTGTTCATGCCTGTTTGTGTTCCAGCCCTCTCTCCGTCGTTCCCTTGGCAACTGGCATTCCAAGGGGCAGGGAAGTCTCCTCTTACCGCTATTCAGCCTGCCTCAGATCTAACCCTCTCTACATACATGATCAAATGCTTAAAAAAATTATCAGGTGAGAGGGTAATGATTTTTTAAATTGAAACATTATTTTTCAAGAACATCACTTCCCTACATTCTTGAAAAGTAATATTTTCAGAATCAGATGCTATCTTTGGCTTTTGCTGTCAGGTGCTCCTTTGTGTTCAGATCAGGTCTCAGCACAATAATGTAGCATTTGGGAATAAAGATGCAGCCCAGGAGCCCAGCACTGGAGGCCAAGATGGAGAAGACCTGCACAGCCACCATGTACTTCCCCTTGGTGCTCAGGTAGGTGGGCACAAAGGACACCCAAACACTGCAGAAGACCAGCATGCTGAAGGTGATCAGCTTGGCTTCATTGAAGGACCCAGGCAGATTCCTGGCTAGAAAAGCCACTGTGAAGCAGATGGAAGCCAGGAAGCCCATGTAGCCGAGGGCAGCATAAAACATGACCACAGACCCTTCGTTGCATTGCAGAATAATTTCTCCCATCTGAGAGTGCATGTCAGAGTCTGGGAATGGGGGAGAGGTACCCAGCCAGATGGTGCAGATGATAATTTGCATACTGGAACATGAAAGGACAATGGAGTGGGCCAGACTCTTCCCCAGCCATCTCCTCACTGTGTTCCCTGGCTTGGTGGCCAGGAAGGCCAGAACCACCGTGATGGTTTTTGCCAAGACAGAAGAAACAGCAACAGAGAAGATGATGCTGAAGGCCATTTGTCGAGGAAGGCAGGTCCCTTTCCTTGGCCTCCCAATGAACAGGAAGGAGGACAAAAAGGAAAGCAGGAGAGAGACGAGGAGGATGTAGGAGAGGTCCCGGTTGTTGGCTTTGACTATGGGAGTTTCGCTGTATTTAATGAAGATTCCTAAGACAAAGCTTGTGGTTAAGGCCCCCAGTAGGGCAAGGGAAAGTAGGATAATCCCTAGGGATTCTTCATAGGCTAGGAAGGTGATATGCTTGAACACACATCGATCTTGGTCCTTGTTTGGATGCTGATTTCCTGGGCATTTTTCGCAATGGTCTGCATCTGCAAGGGAGAGAGAGAGAGAGAGAGAGAGAGAGAGAGAGAGAGAGAGAGAGAGAGAGAGAGAGAGAGAGAGAAATGTCTACTACACTGGATTCAGCCAAGCCCTGAGCAATATCCAGTCTCTTGGGAGAGATTCAGTTATATACCAAGTAAGTGTGGGACAGCCAAAGATCACTACAGGTATTTAATTAGGTTTTTCTAAACATTAGCTCTACCCTTGATGAAATTTGGAACAGATTCCAGGGCTAGAGATCCCCAGCTTGGTCTCTGGCAAGTTGGGCTGCTTGGAGCCCCCTATACCAGGGCCAAAAGGAGGATCAGGGGTCTGTGCAGAAGTCTAATATCTACCCTAAGTCCATAACAGTCTGCCTACTTCAGGTAAAGGTAAAGGACCCCGGGACAGTTAAGTACAGTCAAAGGGAACTATGGGGTGCAACGTTCATCTCGCTTCAGGCCGAGGGAGCCGATGTTTGTCCACAGACAGTCATGTGGCCAGCATGACTAAACTGCTTCTGGTGCAAAGGGACAGCATGACGAATGCCAGAGTGCATGGAAACACCATTTACCTTCCTGATGCAGAGACACCTATCAATCTACTTGCACTGGTGTGCTTTTGAACTGCTAGGATGGCAAAAGCTTAGACAGAGAAACGAGACCTCAGCCCGTCGTGTGGTTTCGAACTGCTGACCTTCTGATCAGCAAGCCCAAGAGGCTCTGTGGTTTAGACCTCCCTCCTTTATATTTGATCAAAGGTATTTTTGGAGTAAGGATGAGTAGTAGGGCTAAGGAGTGGGATATGGGTGGGCAGGCATTTAGTGACTGAGAAGTTTATATCCTGCTTTCCCAATCAGCTTACTATAGTACATTTTAGAACAATATCATAAACTATGATAATCAAAACAGATTGATGATGCCGATGCTGATGCTGATGCTGATGCTGATGCTGATTATTATTATTATTATTATTATTATTATTTGAATCACCCAGTTCACTCCCACACAGTGGTTTTGAAAGATTCCTGACTGAACCATTCTCTCTTCCCCAAGGCCAGCCTTTCCCTTGGAGTCACCCACCTTCCTGAGTGGAGATGGTCCCTTCTGCACAGGGAAGACATTCATAACAGCAAAGAGGCTTCCCTTCCTGAATCACCTTGACGGATCCAGGGCGACAGCTTTCCACACACCTGGAAGTAGGAAGGGTCTAGGCACAAAGACAAAGAGTGTCAATGGGAATTGTTGTTTGAGGCATAGTATGTGGTCATCTGCTGTAAGCATCTGGTCTATAGCTTGAAACTAAGCATTTCCCATCACTGTCTATTAAATGAATTATGCATGATTAAATTAAGAAAAAAACCAAGCACCTCCATTAAATAAAGTTCTGTATATGGGACACTGATATAAATAAATACATGTAACAACAGAAAAGCAATGAACCCCACTTTTCCCATACACAGAGTTTAGCAGGAAGCCTCCTTTGACACCCAGCTGAGCAGAGGAGCTGTAGGAACTATCTTGAACAACAGCCCAATGCTGGAGTCGAGAAGCAATTGAGGGCAGCAGCCCACAGAAGAGGGAGCACTTATTAGGGCTCAAAGAAAAGACAGCAAAATGACAGGCATGATTCCCCCCTCCCCGCCACCTGATTGAGCCACTCAGGCCACACAATGGCATCCTGGTCGATGGAGCACTTCAGGTCTGGGGATCCCTGTCTGTCGATACTCCCAAACTTCACTCTGAGGACGGACTTATTGGGGAACACTACCCAGTTCACAATGTCCAAGTCGGCTGCCAGCTCCCCGTTCTCATCCAAATACATTCTGTCCATGGAAGAATTGTAGAACGGGGCATTTCCAAGGAAAGGGTGGAGCTGGAACAGAATCAAAGATGAGAACATTTAGAATACAGGAAAACATACTAACAATTCACTTCCCCTTTGCTTAGGGCTGGTTGCAGACTCAAATAGTAATGGAGGAATCTTGTCAATTTTGGTTCATACTATTATCTCTCTCTCACACACCCTAATATTAAATTCAGTTTTATTAATTTTTTTAATAATGAAAAACTCAGAATTATTCAGTATTTCTATGTGATTTTCTCCAAGTAAACATGTTTTTGAAGGATGCTGCCCTCTTGGATTGTTTCGGAAAGAGTGAATTAGGTACGATTTTCCTTTAAAGGCAAACTGAATGAAATCTCTAATACACTGGTGCCTTGCTTAACGAACGCCCTGTAAGACGAAATTTTCCCTTAAAGAAATGATTTTTCTAGTGGAGGTTGCCTCGTTAGACGAATTCATTTTATGAAAAATTTGTCTAGCGAATCACGGTTTCCCATAGGAATGCATTGAAATTCAATTAATGCGTTCCTATGGGCAAAAATAAAATAAAATTCAATGCATTCCTATGGGATTCGCTAGACGAATTTTTCGTTATAAGAATAGACCCGTGGAATGAATTAAATTCGTCTAGCGAGGCACCACTGTATAGGCTCCAGCAGGGAAAGGCAGGATCTTGGTGGAGGGAGCAGAGAGCCAGAGCAGAGTCAAGTGGGTGTCAAAGGAACAGAGATTAGAGACAGCCTGATCAATGTCATCTCCCCTGCCAAAAATAATTCCAACTTGTGGGGAAAGGAGAATTGGGCATATGATGGGAGCAGTTGCTCGGGGCCTGTGCAATAAGGCAAGAATAAGAATAGCAAACAGAAATGAAAAATGTATATGTATTAAGGAAGGATTAAAATGGAAAATGGGTAATGTGTTTTGAGGCAGGCTGAGAGAGAGAGAGAGAGAGAGAGAGAGAGAGAGAGAGAGAGAGATTTGCTTATACAGTAGGTCTTTTTGAATTATTTAATATTTTCAAAGATGCCGATCCTGTGCTGGACAGCACAAGACATTGGATAGGTATATCAGATGTCTATTTGATGTTATGTAGAAAGTTCTACTAGTTGAGCTTGAATAATATTTCTATGGGCCTGGACAATAATTCATTTCCAAAAGGAGTCAGTTCTTATGCTTCCAGTCACTTCAAACTGCAGAATATTCAATATCTGCAACACTACAACCGATTGTCATGCTCAGTTGAGACATCTATGAAGGGAAAGAAAATACCTGCCATGGCTGTAGCCTTTGAAATCCCGTTCTCTCATTAGCCCTCTGCTTAGCTCTAGATGAATATGCAGCATTTAGGGCACGAGCCACGGCTTGGACAGTGTTGTAGATCCTGTAGCTGTCTAGAGAGAGGATTCTTTCCAGATCGTCTTGGGGAAACATCTCCAGTTTCTCTCTCTCTCTGCATCTTGTCCAGCCTTTCACTGAGGATGCATGCTTTGAATAGGAACAATTAAAAGCACCCTCCCAAAACCTCTTAATACCAGAGAAAAGGGGTAGAAAATCACTGTTTTTTGTCCTTTTGCTTGTCTCAGTGAAGAAGGAAAATATACCATGGATGTGTTGGAAAGATATGTGATTATATATCAGCTCCAGGGAGACATCCCACATAACTGTTGTGATGACAATTTCCCCAACAATGGACATCATCACTTTGTCAAAAATCTGTTGTATAATGTATAGTCCATTTATGAAACAAGTCATTTCCCCATAGTAAACAAATACATGCACTTGTCTCCATTTGCGGAATGGAAGAAAATCCATTTTTACTGCATTTGTATTCAGTCCTGGAATGCTTTGTGAGATAACAACACAGACACCGCTCTTGATGAGCACCGGCGTCAAGCTCTTCAGGAACCTCTCTCCATTGTTGGTGTCTGGTGCAAAGAGGCCAATCAAGGTCCATCTGAAGTGCTGGAGCAGCTTGACAATCCCTGGGTACAGGGCTTCTTCTTTGGGGACCATCCGGTAGAAAAAAGGAAACTGCCTCTTATCATTCAGAACATGAGAGACAAAAGCATAAGTGACCTGGGAAGAGAAGGAAGATTTGTATCTTGTTTGATTTCAGATCAAAGCCTAAATATTTCTAAGTCCAACATGGGATTGGATAGGTCTTAGGAAGGAGGAAGGTCTATTGCAAGGACCCTTTGGTGGGAACAGTGATTTCATAAAAGGATTCCGGGTAATATCATTATTATTTTTTAAAAAAGATGCCCCTCATTAATCTCTAGAAGGAAGAATCCCAGCAGGAACTTCCAAGTTTCATGTGTCAGGCGAACATGCAACAAGAAGCCTCAGGCCTAGTGAGCCAGAAACAAATGGGCATTTAAATTACTTCATCAATGGAGACTTCTTCAAAGTCAGGATACAAGAAATCCTTTTCCCAATATCGAATTGGGGTGGCCACCCACAGAATGGCAAAACCTGTCTCACAATCTGATTAGAATTATTTGAGAGTGTCAAGAAGCACATAGATAGAGATGTTATTGATATAGTGTACTTGATCTTTCAAAAAAGCTTTTGACAAGGTAACTCACCAAAACTTCACAGATACTCTCATGGAGTCTGAACCGGGGATAAAAGGGAAAATAAAACAGCCGATATCATAATGCTATTACAGTATACCTCTCTCCATTCCTACCTGTGGGATTTTATAGGCGCCCAACACATTTGAAATCTGGATGGAATTTTGAGAGTCAGACCCTTCGAGAACAGCCAGTAAGTTCGTCTGTTTACCACAGCTGTAGTTTGGAAAGTTCAGCTGCCCAATTGACAGCATGTCTAGCAAAGCATCATATGTCACCCTTCCATCAAAAAAGTTCTCATGGATGCTGTAGCCCAGGGTGATGTTGGGTAACAGCTTTTGATTCTGGTTGATCTCTTGAATGGCAAACAAGAAGGAGAGGAGCTGCCAGTACATTGTGGGTGCTTTCCTGGAAAAAAATTATATACATGCCAGCACTGTAAACATTCCCCTGTCCCCTTTATGGTTGTCTGTTTTAATTTTGCATTTGCATTTGCATTTACTTATTTATTGCTAGCTGCTTGGAAGAACTTCTTGTTAAAAGGACAGCATGGAAATGTCACAAACAAACAAACAAAAGACCCCTGAAGTAACACCCAAAATTACTTCCCCAATCTTACAACAGTTTATAACCATTGCTGCTGTTATCCCCATATTATCACCCTTTTTATTAAGATGTTTTCCACTGTTTGTCAAGATGTGTGTGACTAGTGTAGGGCAGCATATAAATTCAAATAATAATAATAATAATAATAATAATAATAATAATAATAATAGTGCCAGGGGGTTGTTTAAAAGGGAATATAATACCGTGATTAAAAGATCCAGAAAGTACTATCATAATTCCACTTATCCGTATCCTTCCCTTCTGTAAACACCCTTATCCTTCCATTGTTTACAGAATAACTCTGCAGAATCTGCCCAAAGGCTCATCTCTTCCAGCATCCAGTTCTCAAGGTGGCCAACCAGATGCACATGCAAAACTGAGAAGCACAAGAGCTCTTCCCCTACATGAGATTCTCAGTTATTGGTATCCAGAGGCATAGAGCCATTGTGACTGGTAGCCACTGAAAGCCTAATCATCCACAAAATTATCTGCCAGTGGGATTTTCTTATGTTATTAAAGGCAGGTACCAAATAATGAGAAAGGCCCCAGAAAATAACTGGAGATGAGCTGGATCTCATGGAAATGGTAGCAAGTGAAGCAGCAGTAACTCCACCCCCACAAAACGTCTTACCAATAAAAGCTGGTGGAAGGACAGTGGTTGAAGCCATGAGAATGAGACATAGTATTTGTGGCAGAGAGGACCCCACTGATGAGGTGGTCCCCTGGCCTGAAATAATTACGTGAATCTATCCCGTCCCTTTCCAAAGACAAGAGGCATTTTGTCTGCAGTTTCCCACAGCCTCCAAAAGGCAGTAGAAGCAGTAGAATGAAGACCATCTTTTTCCTCCCAGGAACAACCACCTCCTTCATGACTGCTCCCTTACAAAGATATAGAAGCCTTGTGTTGTGGTGGTTGCAAAATGCAATAGCTTTCTTCTTACTAACAGAGTCCTGCAAAGGGATCACATCTGAAGTGGAGAGAAGTCAAGCCAACCTCATTCTGGTACAGTTATCATCTGTCCTAAATCTCAGCCCTCCCAAGTTTTGGGTTGCTCAGGAGGCATATATCTGCCAGACCTCTCTGCCTCAGATCCATGACATCATCTCAAATTCTTCTGATTTCTAATCTAGTGGACTCAAACGTGACATTTGGACAAATCTCTAGATCTTTGGTGAGAGGTAGAAGCAAAAAAACACACACTCTATCATTTTGATAATTATATGGAGAGGAAGTACCACCTCTGCGAGGTCCTAAACTCCTTCTGCAGCTCCACCTGCAACTGCAGGGCTGGAGAAAAACATGTTTGCGAAACCTCCAAGATCTGGCTCCAAACTGTGAGATGCAAGTGCCAAAGACTGGTGAAAAATACCAAGATTAAGAGTTAGAATTTACCTGAACCCAGGTGGACCCAGGTGACCGCTACAGCTGGAAGGTAAACAGCGTTTCCATGTGCTGCTCTGGTTTGCCAGAAGCGGCTTTGTCATGCTTGCCACATGACCTGGATTTCTTGTTAGGGCAGGAAAGGGGGAAATCATGCTTTGTCATGCTGGCCACATGACCTGGATTTCTTGTTGGGGCAGGAAAGGGGGAAATCGCCATATTTTGGCAACTGGATCATCATCGGAGGATTGGTAAAGCTTAGCTCTTACTGAATCTATCTCGTCCCTTTCCAAAGTCAAGAGGCATTTTGTCTGCAGTTTCCCACAGCCTCCAAAAGGCAGTAGAAGCAGTAGAACAAGGGCCATCTTTTGCCTTCTCCTTTATGACTGCTCCTTAGAAAGAATTAAAAGCCTTTTGTTGTGGTGCTTGTAGGATAGCTTTCTTCTTACTAACAGAGCCCTGCAAAAGGATCACATATGAAGTGGAGAGAAGTCAAGCCAACTTCATTCTGGTAAATTTATCATCTGTCCTAAATCTCAGCCCACCCAAGTTTTCGGTGGCTCAGGAGGCATATATCTGCCAGGCCTTTCTGCCTCAGATCCATGACATCACATTTAGTGGACTCAAACATGATCTTTGGAAGCAACCCCCCCCACTATCATTTTGATAATTATACAGATAAGAAGTACCACCTCTGCTCTGCAAGCTCCTAAATTATTTAGTCAGCTCTACCTGCATTTGTAGGAAAGGAGAAAAACGTGTTTGCAAAAACTCAAAGATTTTGAGGTGTTCCAAATTGTGAGATGCAAATGCCAAAAACTGGTGAAAAATACAAAGATTAAGACTTGTAAGTTTCCTAAACTATCCTGCCAGAGGATACCTGCCAAGTCTCCCGCTGAAAAATGTGGGATCAGCAGTGGCGCGGCACCAGAAGTTACGTAGAAGCAACTTCCGGGGCCGCTCTTCCCATGTGTGGGCACCAGAAATCGGGCAGAGCGGCACCGGAAGTTGCTTCTACGCATGCCTGGCGGCCATCTTGGTGACAGCCGCCGCCATGTGGCCACCATCAAGATGGCCGCCAGAAATGCGTAGAAGCGACTTCCGGTGCCGCTTTGCCCGATTTCCGGTGCCCACACATGGGAAGAGTGGCACCTAAAATGGAGGCTCCCTGGCAGGTAGGAAATCCAGGGGATTTCCGGGATTTTTCTCCATTCGAGAGAACAGCAGGAAACGGATTAAAACCCAGGGGTTTCCCGCGAAAAACAGGATACTTGGCAGCTAAGTACCAGAAGCCAAGCTGGGGATCTCTAGCCCTGGAATCTGTGGGGTAGAGCTCACATTTAGAAAAAAACCTAATAAATTCCTCTTTGAAGCAGTCCCTGCATACTTTGGGAATGATGCACCCGTGCAGTGCCTGGTTAGAGTGGGAATAGATCCAAGAGGTGCAGCTTTCCCAAAAGGGAAGCTGACTATGATGGCTCACCCTGGCCTATCAAAGTAATCACCGTGAGGAGAAACAATATCAGTGCTTTGAATGTGGAAAGGGATTCAGGTGGAAAAGTAGTCTCACTTCCCATCAAATAATTCATACAGGTGAGAAAACATATCAGTGCTTGGAATGTGGAAAGATCTTCAGTCACAGGCAGAGTCTCACTTCCCATCAAAAAGTTCATACAGGGAAGAAGCCCTATCAGTGCTTGGAATCATAGAATCATAGAGTTGGAAGAGAACACAAGGGCCATCCAGTCCAACCCCCTGCCAAGCAGGAAACACCATCAAAGCATTCTTGACATATGCCTGTCAAGCCTCTGCTTAAAGACCTCCAAAGAAGGAAACTCCACCACACTCCTTGGTAGCAAATTCCACTGCCGAACAGCTCTTACTGTCAGGAAGTTCTTCCTAATGTTTAGGTGGAATCTTCTTTAGAATCATAGAATCATAGAGTTGGAAGAGACCACAAGGGCCATCCAGTCCAACCCCCTGCCAAGCAGGAAACACCATCAAAGCATTCCTGACAGATGGCTGTCAAGCCTCTGCTTAAAGACCTCCAAAGAAGGAGACTCCACCACACTCCTTGGCAGCAAATTCCACTGCCAAACAGCTCTTACTGTCAGGAAGTTCTTCCTAATGTTTAGGTGGAATTTTCTTTCTTGTAGTTTGAATCCGTTGCTCCGTGTCCGCTTCTCTGGAGCAGCAGAAAACAACCTTTCTCCCTCCTTTATATGACATCCTTTTATATATTTGAACATGGTTATCATATCACCCCTTAACCTTCTCTTCTCCAGGCTAAACATACCCAGCTCCCTAAACCGTTCCTCATAAGGCATCGTTTCCAGGCCTTTGACCATTTTGGTTGCCCTCTTCTGGACACGTTCCAGCTTATCAGTATCCTTCTTGAACTGTGGTGCCCAGAACTGGACACAATACTCCAGGTGAGGTCTGACCAGAGCAGAATACAGTGGTACTATTACTTCCCTTGATCTAGATGCTATACTCCTATTGATGCAGCCCAGAATTGCATTGGCTTTTTTAGCTGCTGCATCACACTGCTGACTCATGTCAAGTTTGTGGTCAACCAAAACTCCTAGATCCTTTTCACATGTACTGCTCTCAAGCCAGGTGTCTCCCATCCTGTATCTGTGCCTTTCATTTTTTTTGCCCAAGTGTAGTACTTTACATTTCTCCTTGTTAAAATTCATCTTGTTTGCTTTGGCCCAGTTGTCTAATCTGTTAAGGTCATTCTGAAGTGTGATCCTGTCCTCTGGGGTGTTAGCCACCCCTCCCAACTTGGTGTCATCTGCAAACTTGCTCAGGATTCCCTCAAGCCCATCATCCAAGTCATTGATAAAGATGTTGAACAAGACTGGGCCCAAGACAGAACCCTGTGGCACCCCACTAGTCACTACTCTCCAGGATGAGGAGGAGCCATTGATGAGCACCCTTTGGGTTCGGTCAGTAAGCCAGCTACAAATCCACTGAATGGTAGCATTGTCTAGCCCACATTTTACCAGCTTCTTTACAAGAATATCATGGGGCACCTTGTCAAAGGCCTTGCTGAAATCAAGATAGGCTACATCCACAGCGTTCCCTTCATCTACCAGGCTTGTAATTCTGTCAAAAAATGAGATCAGATTAGTCTGACATGACTTATTTTTCAGGAACCCATGCTGACTTTTAGTGATCACAGAGTTTCTTTCTAGGTGCTCACAGACTGTTTGCTTAATGATCTGCTCTAGAATCTTTCCTGGTATTGATGTCAGGCTGACTGGGCGGTAATTGTTTGGGTCCTCTCTTTTCCCCTTTTTGAAAATAGGGACAACATTTGCCCTCCTCCAGTCTGCTGGAACTTCGCCTGTTCTCCAGGAATTTTCAAAGATTATTGCCAGTGGTTCTGAAATCACCTCTGCCAGTTCTTTTAATACTCTTGGATGTAGTTCATCTGGCCCTGGAGACTTGAATACATCTAAACTAGCCAAGTATTCTTGTACTACCTCCTTACTTATTCTGGGCTGTGTTTCCCCTGCTGAATCATCTGCTCCATATTCTTCAGGTCGGGCGTTGTTTTCTTTCTTGGAGAAGACTGAGGCAAAGAAGGCATTGAGGAGTTCTGCCCTTTCTCTGTCCCCTGTTTGCATTTCACCATCTTCTCCTCTGAGTGACCCCACTGTTTCCTTGTTTTTCCTTTTCCTTCTTTCTTGTAGTTTGAATCCATTGCTCCGTGTCTGCTTCTCTGGAGCAGCAGAAAACAACCTTTCTCCCTCCTCTATATGACATCCTTTTATATATTTGAACATGGCAATCATATCACCCCTTAACCTTCTCTTCTCCAGGCTAAACATACCCAGCTCCCTAAGGCGTTCCTCATCAGGCATTGTTTCCAGGCCTTTGACCATTTTGGTTGCCCTCTTCTGGACACGTTCCAGCTTGTCTGTATCCTTCTTGAATTGTGGTGCCCAGAACTGGACACAGTTCTCCAGGTGAGGTCTGACCAGAGCAGAATACAGTGGTACTATTACTTCCCGTGATCTAGATGCTATACTCCTATTGATGCAGCCCAGAAATGCATTGGCTTTTTTAGCTGCTGCATTCACACTGTTGACTCATGTCAAGTTTGTGGTCTACCAAGGCTCCTAGATCCTTTTCACACGTACTGCTCTCAAGCCAGGTGTCTCCCATCTTGTATTTGTGCCTTTCATTTTTTTTTTTTTTTTTTGCCCAAGTGTAGTACTTTACATTTCTCCTTGTTAAAATTCATCTTGTTTGCTTTGGCCCAGTTGTCTAATCTGTTAAGGTCATTTTGAAGTGTGATCCTGTCCTCTGGGGTATTAGCCACCCCTCCCAATTTGGTGTCGTCTGCAAACTTGCTCAGGATGCCCTCAAGCCCATCATCCAAGTCATTGATAAAGATGTTGAATAAGACTGGGCCCAAGACAGAACCCTGTGGCACCCCACTAGTCACTACTCTCCAGGATGAGGATGAGCCATTGATGAGCACCCTTTGGGTTCGGTCAGTAAGCCAGTTACTGACTGAATGTGGAATGTGGGATGAGCTTTAGGACGACCAACCATCTCACCTCCCATCAAATAATTCACAACGGGGAGAGACCATTTCGATGCCCAGAATGTGGAAAGAGCTTCAGAAGGAGGGCAGGCCTCATGCTCCATCAAAGAACTCATACAGGGCACAAACCGTATTTGAAATGTGGAAACAGCTTCCCTTCCAAGAGGAGTCTAGCTTCCCATAAAGAAATTCATATGGGGGAACGCATATTAGTGCGTGAAATGTAGGTAAGAAATACTTCCATCAACATTAGTCACCGAGGGCAGAAACTATTTCAAGAATATGGAGGGAACTTCAATCATCATCATCATCATCATCATCATGAGTTTGGATTTGATATCCTGCTGTATCACTACTCTAAGGTGTCTCAAAGTGGCTAACAATCTCCTTTGCCTTCCTCCCCTTCCTCCCCCAGAACAAACACTCTGTGAGTTGAGTGAGGCTGAGAGACTTCAGAGAAGTGTGACTAAAATCTCACACCCAATCCAAAAACCTTTGCCTTTATCAAAGTGCCCTTTGATAAATTTGGTTTTGGCAACTGCAAAACAACATACAAGATCCTGCTTTTCCCCTGAGATATGACACTTGAAAATCGGTCATATTATATTTAGAAATGATTTTGGCCACGTAATAAACAGCAGTATTTTTCTTTTCAAATTTAATGAGTAGGAAATCTCCAACATTTATATTTTCAGGATTGGGAACATCAAAAATTGTACACTAGCAGGGCACTTCTATACATATCAATGTGCCCCATGTCTAAGTGTATCAAAGTGCCCCAACAGACATTTAAAAAAAACCTAACACTTATGAATAAAACCACTGACTTTATTTTAAAAATCACCTGCAATCCTGATTACTGAGTGGAATAACTTACCTTTGGTATTTTAAAATCTTAACTAAACAATGTAAAACAGCATTGGAACACATTACCATTTCACATAATTTTTTATTTGGCCACCCTAAAAGCACACCTACTCTCGTCAAACACCAACGGCTAACTGGTGGGCAGCGCGGTCACAACTGTTGTACTCACACCTGTATAGACACATTTTAGTGATGTCACGACACAAATAACGTTTCTCGAAATTGATATACAGTATTGTTGGTGTATCAATGTGCCCCTTGCATCAATGTGCCCCGCCTCCCCCTACGTACATGCCACGGAGGCTGCTTCCCTAGGCAAGGAATGAGCAGTAATGCCTAAATGGGAGGATCTGTATGTGATCCCATCTCTAGGTAAAGGTAAAGGGGCCCCTGACCATTAGGTCCAGTCGTGTCCGACTCTGGGGTTGCGGCGCTCATCTCGCTCTATAGGACGAGGGAGCCGGTGTTTGTCCGCAGACAGCTTCCGGGTCATGTGGCCAGCATGACAAAGCTGCTTCTGGCGAACCAGAGCAGCGCACGGAAACGCCATTTACCTTCCTGCCAGAGCAGTTCCTATTTATCTACTTGCACTTTGACATGCTTTTGAACTGCTAGGTTGGCAGGAGCTGGGACCGAGCAACGGGAGCTCACCCCGTTGCAGGGATTCGAACCGCCAACCTTCTGATCAGCAAGTCCTAGACTCTGTGGTTTAACCCACAGCGCCACCTGGGTTGCTCTGGTTGCTCCCCAGGGGCCTGCAGGGGATTCAGGGTGGGAGGCCAGTCTCTTCCTCTGGCCATTGCAGCCCCCAGGAGGCCTTGGAAGAAAGGCAGGAGACCCTCAGCAGGGAGCAGCCATGTCCGGTTCTTCTCCGCAATGGCTTCCTCTTCTGAGAGCTCCCTCTCTTATCTGGGCTGGACTGGGAGCACCCCAGTTGAGCCAGTTCCCCTGAGTCTCTCCACTGGGCTCCAGTGGCCCCCTGAGACCCATAGGGATCCGGAGTGGGAGCGACTTCTCCTGTTGAACTACCGCCTGAGGGGGAAGAACAAGCGAGGGCCGCCCAGAAAGGGACCCTGGAACTCTGAGGAGCCAGAAGTGGTCGGACGAGGAGAGAGGCTGCTCTGCGGAGGCCAAACCATCATGGCAGGAAGGCGGTTGAGGACGCCCCATGAGCACTGGCACCCGAAGGTGCCGCCCTCCTTCAGCTGGGAGGAGAGACCTCCGAGAGTGGGGGACCCATGAGGCCCACAGGGGAGCCATGGCTGAGGCCTCCAGAAGAAACAAAATGGCGTTCCCGCCTTTTTCGAAAAAGGGCGGGAAAAGCCATCTCCTGGCCCTACCACCTCCGTGGGTTCCTCCAGGGCCTACCTGGCCATGGGAGGGGGGATCCAGCTGCCCCCCAAACTCTTCCCTTCCCCAGACATTGGGAGGGGGGGAGGAACATGAAGAGAAGAAAGGAGAAATGAAGGAGAAGCTGGGAGGGGGAGCAGCCAAGAGGGAAACTCAGGGGGAAAACTCCCTCAGGAAACAGGGGCGAAGGAGAGGAGGATGCCAAGGGGAATCTGAAAGGGGATTGGCCAGCTCTTAAATGGAGAGGCTTCTGATTGGTCCTGCTCTGGGTTGAGAAATGGGGTTCTGAGAGCCCAGTATAAACTGGTTTTCTGGCAGGAAACCCAGGGAATGGATGGCAGGTGTCCCTCTTGCTTTGAACAGAAGTTGTGGGGGGGGGAGAGTCACAGAGGGGGGGGGCTGCCCCCTAAGCAACATTTGCCCCTCTCCCTCCTTTCCCAATCCTGGGCTTCGCCTTTCCTGCCTTTGGTGCTGTTACTAGGGGGGGGGGGGAGGCTTCCACATCTGCTCCCCCCCCCGATCGCTTGTGCGTTTCATTCTTCGCATGGAGCACTTCCTCATCTGTCTCTTTTCCTGGGCTGCAAAAGCAGGAAAGTGCACTTGGCGGGGAGGAGAAATTATTTTAGGAAGGGGAGGGCTCTCCTGGCTGGGAAGCACCCCCTTCCATTCTCCCCCCCCCCCACTTGCTGACCGGGAGGGTTTTGTTTTGTTTTTTTAAATTGAAGGGGGTGTCTTGATGGAGCCATTTCCTAGCCTCTTTTCCATCCCAGCCTTTCCTAGGGATCCAGGAGCCTCTATCTTGGGGGACGGGGTGCCCTCGGCTTTGCAAGGGTTAAAAGGAGCAAAGCTGGATTCCTAGAGAGGACAGGAAGTGAAGGGGGAGAGGGGTCAAGTTCTCCATGGCTAAATTCCATCCCTCCCATATCGCTTCCTGCAGGCAGAGAGGCGGTTGCTTTGTTTTCTCTTTCTCTTCCTTGGTGCCCCTCCTGGAATCCGGTGAGTCTCCTCTCTCTTCCCCCTGAAGGTGCAGTGGGGAGAATGGGGTCCCAGGGGTGCAGGGAGGGTGCATGGGGGTCCCTGTTCAGATCATGCACGGTGGGGGTCCTCCTTTGTCCTCTCTGCCAAGCCAGGGAGGGGGCGAGTTCGCAGGAGGTATGCAGCTCTGTTCTTCTTTTGGATCCAGATACTGCCTTCCTTTATGGGGAGGGGGCTTTGGGTAAAGAAAACCTGGGCATGCAGATAAACCCCCTTCAGATTGAGGGATAAGTCACATTTGTGAACAGAGGCTGCGGCCAGATGGAAACATTTGCACATGGGAGGAGCAAGTAGATGAACTAATGTGAAAGCAAATTTCAGAACTATCCACAGGAAATGCTAATGCAAGTATAAAAGACTCCTTCTCCCAACCTGGGTTTTGATAAACAAGAAATGGAAATTGGTGTTATCTCAAAAGAGCCTAGTTCTATCAAGCTACCCTAAGCTTTTGGGAATCTTGTCACAAGAGGAGCGTACAGCTCACCTCTGGAGTTTCTAAAGGGTCTCCATGCCTGGTGTTCTTAAGAACCCAACAGATTTAGGACGTGGAATATCTATACTTTGACTGCATCCATGCCATGGTGGGAGCAACATTTTGAGACTGGAGACTTGCGAAGATGCTGTATAAACACCGGGAATATCCAAGGAGGAGGGGTGTATTGGTCTCAAGATTATTCAAAAAGGTGACCTCACCAGCTCCTCTGCTTCCACATACAGCAAGACCTCCAAAAAGTCCTCAGTCCAAGGCAGATTATCATGCTTTAGTTGACGTAGACTCTGCAGGTGACAATCCTGACTAGCCGGCTGACCTGGAACCCAATAATAATGATAATAATAATGATGATAATAATAATAATAATAATTTATACCCATATTATCCCATATTAAACAATTTGGAGAGGGTGGCTCTTAGTTCGGCCCTCCAGTGTACACTAGTGGCCAAAATTGTGGAACCTTCTGGAAAAAGTGTACTGTATTTCCAAAGTTTGATGACTCATAACACTACTTTTTAACGGAGTAATACCAGTGGTTTGTTTTCCCCCCTGTGAGGATGCAGGAGGGTTAGAATTAGAATTGTATCCCCCCCCCCCCGCAATGGTGTTTTTCTTGAGTCAGAGTGAGAATATCCCTAAACATTTTTTCAAGGAAAAAAGCACTGAGTTATACTATAAAGTTATTTATCAATGGAAATGGTTACATTAACCCTAATGTATGAATTGTTTTTTCTAAGCTAAAACCTCAATATTCAGGTTGAATTGCTGTGTTGGCACTTTGCAATAAATAAGTGGGGTTTTGGCTGAAGGATAAAAGACTCCTCCTCCCAACCTTATGGGCAAATGAGGAGGGATTATCAGTCATTGGGTGGCTTGTACTAATAACAGAGGACATGGAAAGCATAAAATCCTTTTTGGATAACTGTAATAAAATTCTTACCATCCTGATAGGTACTTGTAAAACCTCCTGGAAAAAATCTAGCAGAGAGTCTGTGGGTTTTGATAAGAAATGGAAATTGGTGCTATCTCAAAAGAGGCTAGTTCTATCAAGCTACCCTGCTGAAAAAGTTTGCTGACCCCTGGTGCAGACCATGCCAGCCTTACGAAGTGGGGTGAGGAGCATACAGAGGAAATTGGAATCACTGGAGATGTTTAGAAATGGGGTTTCTGTTGGGGAGCAGCTGCCCCATTTGTGCTTCTCCAGGGGCAGGGGAATCCCTGCAGGGCCTCTGAGCCTCCCTTTGCTTCTTCCTCTCTCCCAGGACCCTGCAGCTTGTTTTGGCTCATCGATTCCTCAGGAAGAATGAAAGAGACTGATCCTGCAAACATAGCGAGGATGGAAGGAGGAAGATGGACGGTTGACCTGGTCAGGTTGTCTCCTGCATCCTTCCTCGCAGCCTCTGAATGTTCCCTCCCCTGGACTTCTGAGAGATCTGGTGAGTTCCAGGGGAGTGGAGATGGGGACATGGAGGGATGGAGCCAGAGAGGTATTGGGGCTTGCTCAGTTTGGGGATGGGGGGAAGCAGGCAGGCAGATGGAGATAGAGAAGGGGGACACTGCACCTTTGTCATCTGCAGGCAATTTGAGCTAGGAATAAATCACAGCTTCTCGGCCACCCCAATGTATTGGCAGCTCAAAATGTCTAATACCATTGCCGTGATCCGAATACCCTACCAATATCAAAAAATTTACCGCTCCATCACACAGCAGTAGAAGCAATGAGACTAAACTACAGTGGTACCTCGGGTTAATTCGTTCTGGAGGTTCGTTCTTAACCTGAAAATGTTCTTAACCTGAAGCACCACTTTAGCTAATGGGGCTTCCCACTGCCACTGGAGCACAATTTCTGTTCTTATCCTTAAGCAAAGGTCTTAACCCGAGGTACAATTTTTTTGTGGGTTAGCGTAGTCTGTAACCTGAAACGTTTGTAACCTGAAGCGTTTGTAACCCGAGGTACCACTGTACGTTACTTGATATACTGAAACATGTTTACATGTGCTTATATCTAATATATCTATATCTATTCTTTATTGATTTAGATTGTTTATACATTTATCCCATTCGTTATTCCAGACAATAAGCTACACTCAAAAAACCAAAATAATTCAACATCAAATAATACTGCTACATTAAGCCTTAAGAGTGAATTACATGTGCTTATATCTATATGAGACTTTACAGACTTTTTCAGAGGCACATAGCAGCATAAAACAAGCAGCAGCTGCTCTCACAGAACATCTCTCTCTCACTTGACAGTTGAGAACAGACCTAACTGAAAACATGGCCTCCTGGAGTGACAGTCACCTTTTCTATATCATCTTGGAGGCAACATTCACACACAGAGTTGTTAGGGAAGTTGAGGTAACTTCTGTCAGGTTTGGGTTTCTGTTTAAGCCTCTGCCCGTATTTTAAAGAGAAGACCAATGTTAGAGTTGGAGTGGATTTCATGATTGTGGCAACAAAAATCCGTCCTAGAAAAGAGCCAGACATTTTGAACCTCTGGTTCCCATAAATATGTCTCTGAATGCTGGTTGACAAAGGCCGTGACCTCTGTAGAATGACCTCACATCTTCCATTCTTCCTCTTTCACAAATGTTCATAAGCCTTGTTCAATAATTGGGGCCTCCGTTTTTTCCTGAGGATCTAATTAGTTTCACTCTTTGTTGTAGGTGGTGATGAATTGGAAATGAAGAATGGGGGAGACTATGACAAAATCCACACAGTGGAGAAGCCATATCAAATTTGGGAGTGTGGAGAGAGCTCCAGTCAGAGTTCCTGTTCCCATCAAAGAACTCACAGTGGGAAGAAAGGCTCTCAGTGCTCAGAATGTGAGAAGAGCTTCAGTTGGAAGGACAATCTCACTTCCCATCGAAGAATTCATACTGGAGAGAAACCCTATCAGTGCTTGGAATGTGGAAAAAGCTTCCGTCGCAGCTCAAATCTATATTCCCATCAAAGAATTCATACAGGGGAGAAACCATATCAGTGTTTAGAATGTGGAAAGAGCTTTCGGGAGGGGCCCAAGCTCACTTCCCATCACAGAATTCATACAGGGGAGAAACCCTTTCAGTGCTTGGAATGTGGAAAGAGCTTCAGTCACAGCCACAGTCTCACTTCCCACCAAAGAATTCATACAGGGGAGAAACCCTATCAGTGCTTGGAATGTGGAAAGAGCTTTCGTCAGAGTGGGGATCTCACTTACCATCGACGAGTTCATACAGGGGAGAAACCCTATCGGTGCTTGGAATGTGGAAAGAGCTTCAGTCTTAAACAGCATCTCACTTCCCATCAAAGAATTCATACTGGAGAAAAACCCTATCAGTGCTTGGAATGTGGAAAGAGCTTCAGTCACAACCAGAATCTCACTTCCCATCACAGAAACCATACAGGGGAGAAGCCCTATCAGTGCTTGGAATGTGGAAAGAGCTTCAGTAATAGGAGCATTCTTACTTCTCATCAAAGAATTCATACAGGAGAGAAACCCTATCAGTGCTTGGAATGTGGAATGAGCTTCACCCAAGGTGCCTCTCTCATTTCCCATCGAAGAATTCATACAGGGAAGAAACCCTTTCAGTGTTTGGAATGTGGAAAGTGCTTCAGTAAGAGCACCCATCTCACTTGCCATCAAATAATTCATACAGGGGAGAAACCATACCAGTGCTTGGAATGTGGGAAGAGCTTCAGTCTTAAACAGCATCTCACTTCCCATCGAAGAATTCATACTGGAGAAAAACCCTATCAGTGCTTGGAATGTGGAAAGAGCTTCAGTCACAACCAGAATCTCACTTCCCATCAAAGAATTCATACAGGGGAGAAACCCTATCAGTGCTTGGAATGTGGAAAGAGCTTCACAAGGAAGGATAGTCTCACTTCCCATCAAAGAATTCATACCAGGAAGAAACCCTATCAGAGCTTGGAATGTGGAAAGAGCTTCAGAAGGAGGGGCAGGTCTCATCCTCCATCGAAGAATTCATACAGTGGCACCTCGGGTTAAGAACTTAGTTTGTTCTGGAGGTCCATTCTTAACCTGAAACAGTTCTTTTTTAAAATAATAATAATAATTTTTATTGAATTTTACAAAAAAGAAAAAAGATCAAAAAAGCAATAATATCAGGATTATCACACCGTATCTCTTCAAACTTCCTCACTTCCCACTTCCCCTTCTCAAATTTCTTATTAATAGTTATCTTTTACAATTTCCGAATCTTAATTATACATCATAAAGCTACCTCCTATCTCCCATTTAAAAACATTCTTCTTAAATGATTCTTATATATTTTATATAGGAAAGTGAGGAAAAAGAAAAGAATAAAAAAGGAAGAAAAAACAAAAAAACTAAAACACAAAAATAAAAAACACACAATCACATCAAATGATTAGTCTAAGCATTTCAGACTTCCTTGTTTCCCCTTCTTGAGTTCCTTGTTAATAACTAATTATTGCAGTTTCCAAATCTTAATATACATTCTTAAAAACTTATTCTTATACAGTTACCCTTCATAATTTTCTATACTTCTATTACCCAAAAATATTCATGCTCTCAACCCAAAAATATTCATAGCTCCTTTTCTCAATCTTCCCCCCTTTTTATTCCCCCCCAAATCTAAATCAACCCCCTTCCCTTGGAATCGATGTCTCAAGAGATATCAGCTAACTCCTTAAAACTTTCCGAGTTCAGACCATTTCCCCCCCATCTATAATAATTCTACCCAAATTTCTCCTCACCCCACTCCTGTTCTGTCCAAATCCAAACCTTGCTCAGCCCTCTTAACCCTCTGCTGTATTCCCAACATATTGTCTTCAGTCTCCTTCTCTCTGTCCCCCACCTGCTTTCTTCCCCCCCCTCTCTCACTGGGGTGGGAACCTTTTTGCTTTTCCCTTTTTCTGGGGACTTTTGAGTCAGATCCCTTCCTCGTTCCACCCCTCCCACCGGTGGAGCAGTGATTTCTTCTTCCTCTTTTTCTATTTCAAAGTTCAGTTCTGTTGGTCCAGCAAGCTTCTCTCCCATGGTTCTTACTTTCCCTTTAGGGTTACGGATCTCCTCTGTCATTTCCAAAAAAATTCTCAAAATCAAGTCCCAACCTACATATTATTATTATTATTATTATTATTATTATTATTATTATTATTATTATTATTCCTCTTCTTCCTCCCTGAATTTATATGGATCTTCTAATTTAGAGCTCAGTTCTGGTATTTCAACAGTCTTCTCAACCATGGTAATCGCTACGCCTTTAGGATTACGAATCTCCTCTATCATTTCCAAAACTGTTTGCAAAATTAAGTCCCACTGTGCACCGTCCTTCCCAGAGTCCAGGGCTTTCTCTTCCATCTCCGCCTCCATAAATGTGGCAGAGCAGGAAGTGGTATTGTTGTTGTCTTTATTTTGTATATTCCAGATATAAAAAAAAAATAGTCCCGTCTGAGCTGGATCCACCTTCTATTTCTTTTGAACTTTCTCTTGTTATTCAATTTAGAATTCAGAGCTGAGTATCCTTAGAGTTTAACTTTATAACTTCCTCTTTCGCTTCGCTGCAGCTCTCGGTCTCAGTCTCATGTAAGCAAGCATATTCCTTTCTTATGACATCATAATGGCGGCTAGCTGGTCCTTCCTTTGACCCGACTCCAGGTTCCCGGGGTTTTTCCCCTTGTCAAATCGCTATCCCTTGCAGAGATTTAGACGCACAGCTTAACTTTCTCCCTTGCTCTGCCTCAGGGAGAAGTTTTTTTAAAAACAATTTTTGAGCTTTCCACAGCTTTACTGCATTGTCCATTACTTGAGTGGGGAGACTGACTTCCCTTTAGGTCTTCTCCCAAAGCCAATTACCCAGTCCAATTCGAAATTTTTAACTTGCTGAGTCCAAATCTCTTCTTTTTAAAGGAAATAACCTGCCGCTTTCAGGCTGTAGGCACGGAGCTTCGCTTCGTGGAGGCAACAATGGTGCCCAAAATGGCTCCCACGACTACCACTCAGCTGGCTCTTGGGGCTCTAACGAGCTTACCGGAGTCACCCTGGGGCTCTGCTGGGCTGTTTTGTGAGGAGTTTCAGGCTGGCAAGAGTTAAAAGCAGCCTGCGTCTGTGTGTCTCTGTGTTTTTGCCATGTCGCCTGACCACTGGAAAGGAGGGAGCAAAGGGGGATCATGTTACAGTCTTTGTTCTCTGACTGTGTGTAAATCAGTTTCGTTTTTGCCTGGCGAAGAGAGCAGTCATGCCTTGTCTCTCGCCGGGAGGCTGATGTTTATTGCTATGTAAATAATAAAGCAATTAGTTTAGAAGACGGACGATATCTGTGTGATTTTATGTGTGCTGCTCCTTGTAGTTCACACACAGCTTCTAACTGTGCAAGAAGATGATGTATTTTGCTATTTTTGCCAAGGTCCGCAGCTACTAAGGAAGCGGACTGGACTGCTGTGATGTTTGGCAAAGCCCCTAATGAGCTAACTAAATTACTCATTAGGAAGAAATTTAACATGTTTCGCCCCCGGGACGCTCTACCCGGGGTTCTTACGGGGGTCCGCGTCGCCCCCGCGGAATTCCCCCCTCCACGGAGCCAGAAACCTCGGAACTCAAGGTTTCTGCGCCTCTCCGCCAGCGCGGCAGACCAGAAGTCCAACCTGAAACAGTTCTTAACCTGAGGTACCACTTTAGCTAATGGGGCCTCCCGCTGCCGCCGCACTGCCAAAGCACAATTTCTTTTGTCATCCTGAAGGAAAGTTCTTAACCTGAGGTACTATTTCTGGGTTAGCGGAGTCTGTAACCTGAAGCATCTTTAACCTGAGGTATCACTGTACAGGGCATGAAGCGTATTAGAAATGTGGAGGCAGCTTCCCTTCCAAGAGGAGTCTAGCTTCCCATGAAGAAATTTATGTGATTGAGCGGGCGGTTGCTGAACAACTCCAGGCACGCCTGGAGGATGGGGAGCATTTGGATCCCTTCCAATTGGGAATCAGGCCTCATATTGGGACTGAAACTGCCTTGACCGTGCTGGTTGATGATCTCCGGCGGGCTAGGGACAAAGGTGAGAGCTGTTTCCTAGTTCTGCTGGAGCTCTCAGTGGCATTTGATACCATCAACCACAACATCCTTCTGGACCGTCTAGAGGGACTGGGAGCTGGGCGCACTGTTATACAGTGGTTCCGCTCCTTCCTCCCAGGCCGTGTCCTGAAAGTGGTGGTGGTGGGGGTGAGTGTTCAGACCCCTGGGCTCTCACTTGTGGGGTGCCTCAGGGTTCCGTCCTCTCCCCCATGCTTTTTAACATCTGCATGAAGCTGCTGGGAGAGATCATCAGGGGGTTTGGGCTGGGTGTTCATCAGTATGCGGATGATACCCAGCTCTACCTCTTTTTAAAATCGGAACCAGTGAAAGCGGTGAAGGTCCTGCGTTGAGTGTCTTGAGGCGGTTGAAGGATGGATGGCAGGTAACGGATTGAGGTTGAATTCTGACAAGACAGAAGTACTGTTATTGGGTGACGGGGCGGGCTGGTTTTGAGGACTCGTTTGGACTACTGCAACACACTCTATGTGGGGCTACCTTTGAAGGTGACCCGGAAACTACAACTAATCCAGAATGCGGCAGCTAGACTGGTGACTGGGAGCGGCCGCCGAGACCACATAACACCGGTCTTGAAAGATCTACATTGTCTCCCAGTACGTTTCTTGGCACAAGTGTTGGTGCTGACCTTTAAAGCCCTAAACGGCCTCGGTCCAGTATACCTTAAGGAGCATCTCCACCCCCATCCTTCTGCCCGGACACTGAGGTCCAACTCCCAGAGTCTTCTACTGGTTCCCTCACTGCGAGAAGCGAAGTTACAGTTATCCAGTCAGAGGGACTTCTCGGTAGTGGCGCCCGCCCTGTGGAATGCCCTCCTACCAGATGTCAAAGAAATAAACAGCTATCTGACTTTTAGAAGACATCTCAAGGGATCTCTGTTTAGGGAAGCTTTTAATATGTGATGAATTATTATAATTTAATGTTTTGCTGGAAGCCACCCAGAGTGGTTGGGGAAACCCAGCCAGATGGGTGGGGTATAAATAAATCATTGTTATGTTTTAAGGACTTTCCCACGCAATATGGAAATCCATGTCCATCTGATTGATTTCATGATTGATTTCATGAATGGCAGCCAGGAAGGACAGGATATTCCAGAATTTCCCACGATAGCCACTGATATGAAAAAGTGCCCTCCTTCACTGAATGAAAACAACATTTCTAATTCTTGCTGCATCTAAACTCTCAGCTGTTTCCTGCACAGAAAATAAAATGAATCCACCTTGAGATGCTTAAATACATTTCATTAGTGGCCTGTAGGAGAGAGGAGAGAGCCATCAGCCTCACTGAAAGTGGACTCACACCATAGTGAAACTGACCACAACTTTCACAATCATTAACATTTCATAAGGTTGCATTTCAACTGTATTTGCAGTTAGCTGCATTATTTACCCCCTTTGTAGGTTTGGGTTTTAAAATGTCACTTTGCACAATCGTAACATTCTCAAATGTAGCACACTCATTTTCAGTCGTTAGTTAGGCATCAGCTGCTACTGCACCTTCAACTGATAAGCACCTAAGTTCATTGTTCCTGGCATATGGGGGCAATTGGAACCTATGAAATCAGAGTGTGCCTCCAGACAGTCAATATTTTGCAGGAGGGATTCCAGCAGATGGCGGAACTTTGTTTTCCTGCAATTAAAGGTTTCTGCCATAGTGCAAGAAAGTCACCTTTTAAAAATGGTTTGCAATTCTGAAAGTTACACAAAAATGCATAGAAAAGTGTAGAACGATTATATGGTCTGGTTTTCCATCACTTAGGGAGTGTCAGGAAATAGGAGCTTGACACACAATTTGTAGGATCTTTGGATGATTCCCACTTCTAGATGAAGTTGTACTTCCTCTAAAAAAGCAAGTGCAGAGTTTGGGAGTACTCTTGGATACACCTCTGTCACTAGAGACCCATGTGTCCTCTATGGCTGTTTGTGAACAGGACTAGCCTGACCACTGGAGCATTGGTAAACTTGGAGATGGACTACTGCAACACACTCTTTCTGGGGCTGCCCGTGGGTATGGTGCAAATCTCTAGTTGGTGTAAAATGATGTGGCTAGATTGTCCTTGCAAGCTTTTGGTCAAGAACCTGTGGCACCCCCCCCCCATTTGAAGGACTATCCACTTAATCCTATTTTCTGCTTCCCGCAATTCCATTCCTGATCCACAAGAAGACCTCTTCTCTTATTCCATAACTACTAAGCTTACTCAGGAAGCACCTTTTTGAAAGCTTTTTTGGAAGTCCAAGTGTTTGTTTGCCTGTTTCTTTATTAAATTTGTACACTGCCCTTCACCCAAAGATCCCAGGGTGGTTCACAGCATAAAATAACAGGATAAGAGCAAAAAGTATATAATAAAAACAAAAACAATAACAAAACAATAAACCTACAAAAAATCTGCTGAATTGCCTCTGTCTTTACACGAAATTTCAGTTCCCTTTTTCACCTCTCAAATTCCCTATCCTATGCTGGCATCGGGGGGGGGGGGGATTTGTTAAAAGAACCAGAAAACCAATGCCAGCCAGCAACAGGATTCTGCCAGAGCTCACGTATGACAGTTCAGGTAAATTCTAACTATTGATGTTGGCCTTTTTCACCAGTCTGGCATTTGCATCGCACAATTTGGAGCTAGATCTTGGAGTTTTCACAAATATGTTTTTCTCCAGCCCTACAGTTGCAGGTGGAGCTGAATAAAGTTCATGAACTTGCAGAGGTGGTACTTCTTCTCCGTATAATTATCAAAATGATTGTGTGTGTGTGTTTGCTTCTACTTCTCACCAAAGATCTAGGGATTTGTCCAAAGATCACGCTTGAGTCCACTAGATTAGAAATCAGAAGAATTTGAGAAGATGTCATGGATCTGAGTCAGAAAGGTCTGGCACATATATGCCTCCTGAGCCACTCAAAACTTGGGTGGGCTGATATTTAGGACAGATGATAACTGTACCAGAATGAGGTTGGCTTCACTTCTCTCCACTTCAGATGTGATCCCTTTGCAGGACTCTGTTAGTAAGAAGAAAGTTACTGCATCTTGCAAGTACCACAACACAAGGCTCCTAATTCTTTGTAAGGGAGCAGTCATAAAGGAGGTGCTCGTTCCTGGGACCAGTGCAGAAAACCTCATAATAAATGTACCAGAATGAGGTTGGCTTGACTTCTCTCTTTGCAGGGCTCCATTAGTAAGAAGAAAGCTATTGTATATTGCAACCACAACAACAAAAGGCTTCTATATCTTTGTAAGGGAGCAGTCATGAAGGAGGTGCTCGTGCCTGGGAGTAAAAAGATGGTCCTCGTTCTACTGCTTCTACTGCTTCTAATGCCTTTGGGAGGCTGTTGGAAACTGCAGACAAAATGCCTCTTGTCTTTGGAAAGAGATAAGATAGATGCACCTAATTATTTCAGGCCAGGAAACCACCTCATCAGTGGGGTCATCTCTGCCACCAACACTGTGTTTCATCCTCATATCTTTAGTCACTGTCCTTCCACCAGCTTTTATTGGTAAGACGTTTTGTGGGGATGGAGTTACTGGTGCTCCACTTGCTACCATTTCCATGAGATCCAGCTCATCTCCAGTTATTTTCTGGGGCTTTCTCATTATTTGGTACCTGCCTTTAAGAACAAGAAAATCCCACTGGCAGATAAATTTGTGGGTGATTAGGCTCTCAGTGGCTACCAGTCACAATGGCTATGTTCTCCATTCACTCTCACAGGCACTATGCCTCTGGGTACCAGGAACTGAGAATCTCAAGTAGGGGAAGAGCTCTTGTGCTTCTCAGTTTTGCATGTGCATCTGGTTGGCCACCTTGAGAACTGGATGCTGGAACAGATGAGGGTGTCTTTTTGCATTAAGTTTAATATACAGGGGGAAATATCTACTTTCTGAAAGCGGAATCATGATAGTGCTTTCTGGATTTTTTAATCACCGTCTTAGATCCCCTTGTTAACAAACCCTGGCATCATCATCATCATCATCATAATTTTTATTATTAGAATATATGCTGCCCTATAGTAGTCATATACATCTTGACAAACAGTGGAAAACATCTTAATAAAAAGGGTGATAATATGGGAATAACAGCAGCAACTGTTATAAGCTATGGTAACATTGGGGAAGTTATTTTGGGTGTTATTTCAGGGATCTTTTGTTTGTTTGGGACATTTCTATGCTGTCCGTTTAACAAGAAGTTCTTCCAAGCAGCTTGCAATAAATAAGTAAATGCAAATGCAAAATTAAAACCGACAACCATAAAGGGGACAGGGGAACGTTACAGTGCTGGCATGTATATATATATTTTCCAGGAAACCACCCACAATGTACTGGCAGCTCCTCTCCTTCTTGTTTGCCATTCAGGAGATCAACCAGAATCAAAAGCTGTTACCCAACATCACCCTGGGCTACAGCATCCATGAGAACTTTTTTGATGGAAGGGTGACATACGATGCTTTGCTAGACATGCTGTCAATTGGGCAGCTGAACTTTCCAAACTACAGCTGTGGTAAACAGACGAACTTACTGGCTGTTCTCGAAGGGTCTGACTCTCAAAGCTCCATCCAGATTTCAAATGTGTTGGGCATCTATAAAATCCCACAGGTGGGAATGGAGAGAGGTATAATAGCATTATGATATTGGCTATTCTAATCAGATTGTGAGACAGGTTTAGCCATTCTATGGGTGGCCACCCCAATTTGATATTGGGAAAAGGATTTCTTGTGTCCTGTCTTTGAAGAAGTCTCCCTTGATGAAGTAATTTAAATGCCCATTTGTTTTTGGCTCACTAGGCCTGAGGCTTCCTGTTGCATGTTCACCTGACACATGAAACTTGGAAGTACCTGCAGGGATTTTTCCTTCTAGAGATTAATGAGGGGCATGTTTTGTTTTGTTTTTTTAAAAAGACATTACCTATAATCCTTCAAGGAAATCACTATTCCCACAAAAGGGTCCTTGCAATAGACCTTCCTCCTTCCTAAGACCTACCCAATCTCATGTTGGACTTAGAAATATTTAGGCTTTGATCTGAAATCAAATAAGATACAAATCTTCCTTCTCTTCCCAGGTCACTTATGCTTTTGTCTCTCATGTTCTGAATGATAAGAGGCAGTTTCCTTTTTTCTACCGGATGGTCCCCAAAGAAGAAGCCCTGTACCCAGGGATTGTCAAGCTGCTCCAGCACTTCAGGTGGACCTTGATTGGCCTCATTGCACCAGACACCAACAATGGGGAGAGGTTCCTGAAGAGCTTGACGCCGGTGCTCATCAAGAGCGGTGTCTGTGTTGTCATATCACAAAGCATCCCAGGACTAAATGCAAATGCGGTAAAAATGGACCGTCTTCCATTCCGCAAGTGGAGGCAAGTGCATGTATTTGTTTACTATGGTGAAATGACTTATTTCTTAGATGGACTATACATTATACAACAGATTTTTGACAAAGTGATGAAATCAATTGTTGGGAAAATCTTCATCACAACAGTTATGTGGGATGTCTCCCTGGACCTGATGTATAATGACATATCTTTCCAACACATCCATGGTATATTTTCCTTCTTCACTGAGACAAGCAAAAGGGCAACATCCGATGGTTTTCCATCCTTTTTCTCTGGTATTAAGAAGTTTTGGGAGGGCGCTTTTAGTTGTTCCTATTCAAAGCATGCATCCTCAGTGAAAGGCTGGACAAGATGCAGAGAGAGAGAGAAACTGGAGATGTTTCCCCAAGACGATCTGGAAAGAATCCTCTCTCTAGACAGCTACAGGATCTACAACACTGTCCAAGCCGTGGCTCGTGCCTTACATGCTGCATATTCATCTAGATCTAAGCAGAGGGCTAATGAGAGAATGGGACTTCAAAGGCTACAGCCATGGCAGGTATTTTCTTTCCCTTCATAGACATCTCAACTGAGCATGGCAATCAATTGCAGTGTTGCAGATATTAAATATTGTGCAGTTTGAAACGATTGGTAGCATAAGAACTGGAAGCCTTCATTTCCTTTTGGAAATGAATTATTGTCCAGGTCCATAGAAATATTATTAAATCTTTACTCACAGGACTCTTCATAACAGAATGAAAACATCAAATAGACATCATGTCTTGTGCTTCCCAGCACAGGCTCAGAATCTCTCTCTCTCTCTCTCTCTCTCTCTCTCTCTCTCTCTCTCTCTCTCTCTCTCTCTCTCTCTCTCTCTCTCTCCTGCCTTTCAGCCTCCAGGCTGTTTGCTTTACCTTCAGGAGAGCTTCATTGACATATTGACTCTATTGAGTTTTGGAGCCAAAGATAAAAAGGCAACTCCCTTCAAAGGGGAGATATTGCAATCCATCACATTATGTAAGGTTACAACACTCACATGTTGGCTAGCAGAGAACAGCAACCAGTTAGTTAAACTTAATCTCAGCAAGAGCCCAGAGCCCTTTAGAAAAAACTACTATGGAAGAACCTCAAGGTTTGCAAAACACATTAGCTCTGGCTCTCTGCTCCCTCCACCAAACTCTTGCCTTTCCCTGCTGGAGCCCACATTAGAGATTTCATTCAGTTGGCCTTGAATGAAAAACAAACCTAATTCACATAGAAATACTGAAGAATTCTGAGTTTTATTATTATTATTATTATTTAATGGGGAGATCAGGGTGTGTGTGAGAGGGAAAATAGTATGAACCAAAATTGACAAGATCCCTCCATTACTATTTGAGTCTGCAACCAGCCCTAAGCAGAGGTGAACTGGGTTGTCAGTATGCTTTCTATGATGATAATAATGATGATCATGATGATTATATAATTTTTATTAAATTTCCAATTTTACAATTTAAATAAACATTTTACAAGCTCTAAAATATCCAATGACATCCCTTCTTCTCTTTCCATGGTTCATTTTACATCTCCTACATCCCTGCATATTTTACTAAAACCATTCAAAGCTGTTTTCCACTTTTACATCAATCAAACATTATTTACGTAGTTGAATTTATCTTAATGCTGCCACCATTTCCAGCTGTATACAGTTATTTTCCATATATTCAATAAACCCTTTCCACTCTACTTTCAATGTATGTTCTTTTGCTCTCTTATTCTGCATGTTAAATCTGCAAATTCTGCAAATTTTGCAGATTAATCTGCATATTCTGTCCACTTAAGTGCCCATCCTCTTTAGCTGGCACCTCGCTCACTTTCCATTTCTGGGCTAGCAAAACAGGAGACTATGCTTTCCTTTTTTCTAAATGCTCTCATCTTTGCTTCTGTTCCAGCTCCACCCTTTCCTCGGAAACGCCCCGTTCTACAATTCTTCCATGGACAGAGTATATTTGGATGAGAACGGGGAGCTGGCAGCTGACTTGGACATTGTGAACTGGGTGGTGTTCCCCAATAAGTCCGTCCTCAGAGTGAAGTTTGGGAGTATCGACAGACAGGGATCCCCAGACCTGAAGTGCTCCATCGACCAGGATGCCATTGTGTGGCCCAAGTGGCTCAATCAGGTGGTGGGAAGGGGGGAATCACGCCTGTCATTTTGCTGTCTTTTCTTTGAAATAGTGCTCCCTGTTCTGTGGGCTGCCGTCCTCAATTGCCTGTAAACTTCAGTATTGGGCTGTTATTAGAGATTGTTAGAGATGGCTGCGGATTCTCCTGAGTAAAGACGCTCCACTCGTCTTGTCTTTCAGAGTTTTATTGTGCATGCTATTTACAGTGCAAGAACATCAGCAAACATGACTGCTCAGTCCATGTCAGAACCCCGCAATGGCTTTCTGTGGGTTTTCGCCCAGCATAAAAGCCTGGGCACCCCAAAGCGCCGCCCCCTGGCTCTACGGGTGGGCACGCACCTCAATTTGGGCATCGGAGGGAAGGGCCACCTTCCTGGCGACCCTGTGCCCGAAAGCCCTCCGTTTTACTCCTCCCCTATCTCTCCAAGTGGTGCTGGGGCTCTGGTACATGAGACAGCCCTCTCTCCACTCCACTAACTTCCTCATTCCTTTCTCCTCAATCACTGCTTGTGACACTGGGTGAGGAGCTGGTGAGGATGATTGGTGGGGGCTCTCTGTAGAGAGACCCCCTGACAGAGATAGTTTTTACAGCTCCTCAGCTGTGTGTATGGGAAAAGGGGGATTCCTTGCTTACATGTACCTATTTATATCAGCAGTGAATATCTCATGTCCCATATACAGAACTTTTTTAAATGGAGGTGCTTTGTTCCCCCCCCCTGAATTTAATCATGAATAATTCTTTTAATAGACAGTGATGGGAAATGCTTAGTTTCAAGCTACAGACCGGATGCTACAGCATATGACAACTTCTTCTTCTTCTTCTTCTTCTTCTTCTTCTTCTTCTTCTTCTTCTTCTTCTCCTCCTCCTCCTCCTCCTCCTCCTCCTCCTTCTTCTTCTATCACTCGTATCCGAGTAAGATTGTCTTCCATAAACACCTTTTTAACAATGAGTCCGTAAGTGACTGTGGAGGCCGATTCTAGATCCACACGTCCTTCCACAGTGGGGACATTGGTTTCCGGGTGGGAGTTGAACATTTGCCAAGCGTGCCTTCCTCCTAGCACGTTTCTCCCTTGCATCCTGAGTTCGAGTGTCTTCAAAGCCCATGACACCTTTGGTAAAGGCTGTTCTCCAACTGGAGCGCTCGCAAGCCAGTGTTTTCCAGTTGTCAGTGTTTATACTACATTTTTTTCAATTTGCCTAAAGACAGTCTTTAAACCTCTTTTGTTGACCACCAGCATTACGCTTTCCATTTTGAAGTTCGGAATAGAGTAGTTGCTTTGGAAGACGATAATCAGGCATCCACACAACATGACCAGTCCAACGAAGTTGATGTTGAAGAATCATTGCTTCAACACTGGTGATCTTTGCTTCTTCCAGTACACTGATACTAGTTCGCCTGTCTTCCCAAGTGATGTGTAAAATTTTTCGGCGACACCGTTGATGGAATCTTTCAAGGAGTTGGAGATGGCGTTTATAAGTGGTCCATGTTTCACACACATATAGTAAGGCTGGTAGTACAATAGCTTTGTAAACAAGCATTTTGGTTTCTCTGCAAATGTCCCGGTCCTCAAACACTCTGCACTTCAATCGGGAGAAAGCCGCACTCGTAGAGCTTAGGTGATGCTGGATTTCAGCATCAATGTTAGCTCTTGTGGAAAGAAAACTGCCTAGGTAGGAGAAGTGATTTACATTTTCCAACGTTACACTATTGAGTTGGATTTGTGGTGCTGCAGAGGGGTTATTTTGTACTTGTTGGTGCAGCACTTTGGTTTTTTGGATGTTGAGTGATAGGCCAAGCTTTTCGTAAGCTTCTGCAAAGATATTTAGGATGGTTTGGAGGTCATCCTCTGAGCGTGCGCACACTACGTTGTCATCAGCATACTGAAGCTCTATGACGGAAGTTACAGTAACCTTACTCTTTGCTTTCAGCCTGCTCAGATTGAAGAGCTTTCTTTTTTTTTTGAACATACTTTTTATTAATTTTACAAAATACAAAAAAAACAAAAAAAACGGTACATACTTAAACCCCTTTTCCACCTCCTTCCTACCCACCCACATGGGTCCTCCCCTGCCACAGAAGTATCCCATGTATGTGGACAGTCAGAGATGGTCCATTTTATGCTTGGATTTCTGTGCCCCTCCCCCTCCCCTGACCCCAAAGCCCCCCCCTGCCACCAGGGAGCTCCAGCAAACCAGGGCAGTACGCAGGAGGACATCCATCCAACCATCTATTGTCATACCAAAAAAAGAAAAAAAATAGAAATAGAAAAAAGGGAAAAAAGAAAGGGCAAAAAAAACAAAAAAACAATACAAAACAGAAATTTTTTTCTTACATTCATAGTTGTAAAACCATATTTTGTGGGCTTCCCCTCCCCCCCCTTCCCCGGTTTTCCTCCCTTTTTTATCATCTGCAACAGTTTCTTACTTTATAAAAATACACCTTTGTATCTTATACAACTTATAAATCAATTGTTAACATTTTCATCTAATACTCAAATCACTGAAAAATCAAACTCCCATTTTCTCTTCCCGTGCCTAATTTTTTTCTCCCTCTATAAGCCTCCATATTTACACATTTTCCAAAATCCATTCACTTTTAAAACTATAACTATTCTCAATTTAACCTTACATCCCCGATACCGGCTCCACCCCCCCAATCCAGCAAATTCCAAAATCAGCAGACCAGTTATAAACCTGTTAATCCATCCTTATAATTACAACATCCCTTTCCCTTCACCCCACCCCCTGTTTACAGTCTTTTACCATCCAGGCCACCATACAGGACCCCTGGATTTCTTCTCTTCTCTGCATATTTTTTCCTTCTTCCCTGTGGGCGTTCTGGAGTTCCAATAATACCAATCGTGCCCCCCTCAAAAGCAGGGCACTCCATCCAACTTTTTGTAGAGTAGAGTCATCATTTTTTTCGTGGTGTGCTTCATTTTGTGTTGAATCATCACAGTCCTCATCTTCATCTTTTCCTTCCAAATCATAGTTATCATCATTGTCATTCTCACATTCATCTTTTTCAGTGTCAAAAGCTTCATCTCCTAAAAAATCATATTCCGCCATCACCATCTGAAATTTTTCCTGTAACTCTTGCCGTCTTGTCTCCTCTTGACATAGCTCTATTCTTGTTTCCCACATTAAGGTCAAAACAGACCGCTGGAACTCAGGGGAACACTTCTTTGTTGACATAATTCAATCCTGCCAAGGTCAAAACTTGTCACGTGGGGTGGAATATGATCACAGTTTATTTTCTCGACCCCATTTTAACAAGCTGGCTGCATTCTTCAAGTCTTGTTAACAATAAAGTTCGAACTGACATTTCACAAGCACTTAAACCAAAAAAGAAATTCCACAAAGTCCAGGAATACCAAGTGAAATAAAAATTGACTTATAAATCCTGATCAACTCACTGGGTTGTCTGGGCTGCCGGCTCCCAAGGGAAAGAAAGGTTTATCTTAGCCTTTACCTCTTGTTGCAGGGCGTCATAAATCACAGTCTCTCTCCCCTTTTCACCCTGCATCAAAGGGGAGATTCTCTTTGATGCCTTTGAGGGATCCTTTTGAATTACAAATCTTCTGTTTATGGCTTCGGGTTTCTATTTACTGTCTCTTTGTTGCCGTGGGGGGGGTGGCTTCCTCTTTTCTCCCCTCTCTCCCAGATCCAAATTGTTTTATAATCCAAATCGTGAGGTTACTTACAGTCTTTTCCAATCGTTTTATTTTCGGAAGAATCCAGCGCTCTCCGCCTTCGGCTTGAAGCTTCTCCCTGCTAGAATAACGTTGCCGCTCAAAATGGCCCCCGCGACTTCTACCCTCCTCACTCCGGAGCTCTTATTAGAGCTAACCGAAGAGTTGGGGAGTCCGGATTGGGTCTATGCCGAGCAAATTGCCCCCGGGACGCCCTTCCCGAGGTTCTAAGGGGCGCAGCGTCGCTCTCGCTGCCCTCCCCACTCCTAGCAGAGACGGGCCGTCTCGGAGACGAGACGAAACCCCGCCGATCGGCGTTGGCGCTGAACCAGGAAGTCCAGATTGAAGAGCTTTCCATCTGTTCGATATATGATTTCTACTCCAGTGGGGAGTTTCCCTTCGACAAAGTGTAGGATCATGGCAATGAAAAGAATGAATAGAGTTGGGGCAATAACACAACCCTGTTTAACACCTGATCCCACTGTGAATTGTTCACTTTGAGAGCCATTGTTATCTGCGATTGTTGCTGTCATATTATCATGGAGGAGCCGAATGATATATACAAATCTATCTGGGCAGCCAATTTTCAGCAGGACAGTCCACAGGGCATTACGATTTACAGTGTCGAAAGCCTTAGTCAGGTCAATAAACGCCATATACAGGGGTTGGTTTTGCTCTCTGCATTTTTCTTGAAGCTGTCGAGCGGTGAAAATCATGTCCACTGTCCCCCTAGAAGGCCAAAAACCATTTTGGGATTCAGGAAGGGTCACCTCAGATATTGTTAGCAGACGGTTTGCTAAGATCCTTGCAAGAATTTTGCCGGACGCAGCTAATAGAGAGATGCCTCGATAGTTTCCACAATCAGTTCTGTCACCTTTTTTAAAGAGATTGATAATTTTGGCATCTCTAAAGTCTGCTGGGATTTCTTCTCTTTCCCAGATTTTTTCGATGAGCTTGTGAAGTTGTTGTGTAAGTTCAATTCCACCCATTTTGAAGATTTTGGCAGGTATCCCATCAGGTCCACTGGCTTTGTTGTTTTTCATTTGGTTAATAGCTGTACACAACTCTCCCAGATTTGGAGATGATGCAAGCTCATCCGTGATTTATTGGCCCATAGATGGTCTTTGTGGCTTTAAAGAAACTCTGTGCATCATGAGTGTCAGCTAAGTGCTGGATCTCTTGAGCTTTTTTTATCCACTAGGTGTTTTTTAGTTCTCTGATTCTTCTTTGAACCTCAGCCTTAGCGTTGGCATAGGTTTTTTTCTTAGTGGCACAGTTTCTATCTCTTTGCCAGATCTGAAAGGCCTTCTTTTTCTTGTCAATCATGCATTCAATCTCACTGTCATTCTCAGCAGACCAGTCCAGTTCTTGGTTTGGTATCCAATAGTTTGTTCACAGGCTGCAATAATGGATGTTTTTAGCTGGATCCAGTGGTCCTCGATGTTATCAGGGAATTCTGAAAGCAGATGGTCCTTAAGAGTCGTTTGGAAGCAATCCCGCTTAATGGGATCTTGAAAGGCTTGAGTGTTCATTTTGCGCCTTGGTTTCCTTCCTTGAAGCCTGCGTTGAGGTATAATCTTGATAGCCATTGTGGAGCGTATTAGTCGGTGATCTGTCCAGCAGTCATCAGCGCTCATCATAGCTCTGGTAAGGGGCACATCACAGCGATCTTTAGCACAGACAATAACATAGTCTAAGAGGTGCCAGTGGTTTGTCCGAGGATGCCTCCATGAAGTTTTAAATTTATTTTTCTGTCGAAAGAGTGTGTTGGTGATAACAAGGTTGTGTGCTGCACATATCGTCAAAAGTAAGATTCCATTCTGGTTGCTGTTGCCAACTCCTTCTTTCCCAATAGTCCCAGGCCACAGATCGAAATCTAGCCCAACTCTTGCATTAAAATCACCCAGGAGGATAATTTTATCTTCCTTAGGCGTCTCTGATAGGACGGTATCCAGCTGAGAGTAAAATTTTTCTTTAATGTCTTCATCGGGATCCAGTGTTGGTGCGTAGGCGCTTATAATAGTAGCCTGATGGTTTTTGGTTAATTTTTTTTCAAAGGGTTGAGAGTCGCTCGTTAATGCCAGTAGGGACTTCTGACAGGAGCTTCACAAGGTCGTTTTTGATAGTGAAGCCTACCCCATGTATTCAATGTTCTTGTTCAGATAGACCTTTCCAGAAGAATGTGTAGCCTGCTTTTTCTTCCTCACCTCAAACAATTCTCATTGACACTCTTTGTCTTTGTGCCTAGACCCTTCCTACTTCCAGGTGTGTGGAAAGCTGTCGCCCTGGATCCGTCAAGGTGGTTCAGGAAGGGAAGCCTCTTTGCTGTTATGAATGTCTTCCCTGTGCAGAAGGGACCATCTCCACTCAGGAAGGTGGGTGACTCCAAGGCTGGCCTTGGGAAAGAGAGAAGAGTTCAAGTCAGGAATCTTTCAAAGCCATTTCTGGGTGATTGTCTTCCAATTCTATGATTCTATATGGTGTTTCCTGCTTGGCAGGGGGTTGGACTGGATGGCCTTCGTGGTCTCTTCCAACTCTATGATTCTATTCTGTGAGTCAAATTATCATCATCATCAATCTGTTTTGATGATTATAGTTTACGATATTGTTCTAAAAAGTATCATCATCATAATACATATATATAGTAAGCTGATTGGGAAAGCAGGCTATAAACCTCTCTGTCACTAAAAGCCTGCCCCCCCCATTTCCCACTCCTCAGCCCTATTATGCACCCTCACTCCAAAACATATATTTGATCAAATGTAAAGGAGGGAGGTCTAAACCACAGAGCCTTTTGGACTTGGCAATCAGAAGGTTGGTGGTTCGAATCTGCATGACGGGATGAGCTCTCGCTATTTCCCCCCAGCCTCTGTCATCCTAGCAGTTCAAAAGCACACCAGTGCATGCAGATGGATAGGTGTCACTGTAGCAGGAAGGTAAATGGCGTTTCCATGCGCTCTGCCATTTGTCATGATGTTCCTTTGCACCAGAAGCGGTTTAGTCATGCTGGCCACATGACACAGAAAGTTGTCTGTGGACAAGCACCAGCTCCCTTAGCCTGAAGCGAGATCAACGTTGCACCCCATAGTTGCCTTTGACTGTTCTCAACTGTCCCGGGGTCCTTTACCTTGTAAAGATTGTTGTGGACCTAAGGAAGATATTAGACTTCTGCACAGACCCCTGATCCTCCTTTTGGCCCTGGTATAGGGGGCTCCAAGCAGCCCAACTTGCCAGAGGCCAAGCTGGGGATCTCTAGCCCTGGAATATGTTCCAAATTTATTCAGGGGTAGAGCTAATGTTTAGAAAAACCTAATTAAATACCTGTAGTGAACTTTGGCTGTCCCACACTTACTTGGTATATAACTGAATCTCTCCCAAGAGACTGGATATTGCTCAGGGCTTGATTGAATCCAGTGTAGTAGACATTTCTCTCTCTCTCTCTCCCTCTCCCTCTCCCTCTCCCTCCCCCCCTCTCTCTTGCAGATGCAGACCATTGCCAAAAATGCCCAGGAAATCAGCATCCAAACAAGGAGCGAGAACAATGTGTGTTCAAGCATATCACCTTCCTAGCCTATGAAGAATCTCTAGGGATTATCCTACTTTCCCTTGCCCTACTGGGGTCCATAACCACAAGCTTTGTTTTAGGAATCTTCATTAAATACAATGAAACTCCCATAGTCAAAGCCAACAACCGGGACCTCTCCTACATCCTCCTCAGCTCTCTCCTGCTTTCCTTTTTGTCCTCCTTTCTGTTCATTGGTGAGCCAAAGAAAGTGACTTGCCTTCTCCGGCAAGCAGCTTTCAGCATCATCTTCTCCACTGCAGTTTCTTCTGTGTTGGCAAAAACCATCACTGTGGTGCTGGCTTTTCTTGCTACTAAGCCAGGAAACACAGTGAGGAGATGGCTGGGGAAGAGTCTGGCCCACTCCATTGTCATTTCCTGTTCCTGTGTCCAAGTTGTCATCTGCACGATCTGGCTGGGGATCTCGCCACCATTCCCAGACTCTGACATGCACTCTCAGCCTGGAGAGATCATCCTGCAATGCAATGAAGGGTCTGTGGCCATGTTCTATGCTGCCCTCGGCTACATGGGCTTCCTGGCTGCCATCTGCTTCACGGTGGCTTTCCTAGCAAGGAATCTTCCTGGGGCTTTCAATGAAGCCAAGCTGATCACCTTCAGCATGCTGGTCTTCTGCAGTGTTTGGGTATCTTTTGTTCCCACCTACCTGAGCACCAAGGGGAAATACATGGTAGCCGTTCAGGTCTTCTCCATCTTGACCTCCAGTGCTGGGCTCCTGGGCTGCATCTTTATTCCCAAATGCTACATTATTGTGCTGAGACCTGATCTGAACACAAAGGAGCACCTGACAGCAAAAGCTAAAGATAGCACCTGATTCTGAAAATATTATTTTTCAAGAATGTAGGGAAGTGATGTTCTTAAAAAAATAATGTTTCAGTTTTTTAAAAAATCATTGCCCTCATTTGATCATGTAGAACCAACCAACTTAATGGAAGTAGTTATGAAATTTGGATCTGGCTGAAATTTGTAAAATCTTTGGAAAATATAGATCACATAGATCACAGAAAATTCACATTACCAAAATTTTGTAATTAGTCGTGGAACGAAACGAAACGAGGATGTCCACTGTCAATCCTGTTATTTTTCTTAATTTTAGAAAAATAGCCATCTAATTATACAATGCCCTCTCTGGCATCGGAGTCAGTATAAATGAAAATGACAAATGTAGGTCTCTATGCAGAAGGGACGCGGATGGCGCTGTGGGTTAAACCACAGAGCCTAGGGCTTGCCAATCAAAAAGTCGGCGGTTCGAATCCCCGCGACGGGATGAGCTCCTGTTGCTCGGTCCCTGCTCCTGCCCACCTAGCAGTTCGAAAGCACGTCAAGTGCAAGTAGATAAATACCTCCAGTGGGAAGATAAACGGCATTTCCATGTGCTGCTCCAGTTCACCAGAAGCGGCTTTGTCATGCTGGCCACATGACCCTGAAGCTGTACGCCGGCTCCCTCGGCCAATAAAGCGAGATGAGCGCCGCAACCCCAGAGTCGGTCATGACTGGACCTAATGGTCAGGGGTCCCTTTACCCTTTACCTTTTAAGGTGGCACTGGAAGGAATTTCTTCATTTAGTAAGAGGGGTGTCAGAGGCACCATATTGCAGTGGTTCTGTTCATATCTTCAATGTCATGTCTAGAAAGTAGCGCTTGATGACTGCTCCTCACCCCCACCCCGGCATTTGTGCTATGGTTTGCTGCAAGGTACTATTTTCTCCACAGTGCTATTCAAGATCTATACGCTTTTTAAAATCTATAGGAAGTCATGGGGTGCGGTAATGAGGAGTTTTGGAGCAAGGGGTCACCAGTATGCTGATAAGACACAGCTCTAGGGACACGGGTGGCACTGTGATCTACTGAGCTTCTTGGGCTTACTGGTCAGAAGGTTGGCAGTTCAAATTGGTGTGACAGTGGGAAGCTCCCATTGCTGTTTTCCAGCTCCTGCCAACCTAGCAGTTTGCTGATTTATTTTGTAATTTTTTATTTGATTTTGAAAAATAAATAAACATACAACAATACAAGATTCAAATGTTGAAATTACTCTGAATCTCCTGATCCTCTCCCCCTCCCATCGCTTCCTACTGGTAATATCTACATCTGCGTATTAAAACTGTCCAAATTTTGTCTTTCCAATATGTCCATACTTTCCATTAATTTATAAGTGTGGTTAAAATCCTGCTAATGTTTTAACCTGCTTACAATGGTCTTGCTTTCTGAGCTTCCCAGTTAATTCTACCATTTCGGCATAGTCCAACATCTTGATTTGCCATTCTTCTCTGGTTGGGGTTGTCTCTTCCTTCCATCTCTGGGCTAGTAGCATCCATGCGGCTGTTGTCACATACATAAACAATCTTTTCTGGTCCTTTGGAATCTCAGTACTTGGAATTCCTAATAAGAAGGCTTCTGGTTTTTTAAACAAAAGTTATTTTAAACATTTTTTTGAATTCATTATATATCATCTCCCAGAAATTTTTAGTTACTTTACACGTCCACCACATATGATAAAAGGTACCTTCTTTTTCTTTACATTTCCAGCAGGTATTTGAACTCCTGTACATTATTCCTAACTTAACTGGAGTCAAATAATACCACCAGTACATCATTTTCATATAATTTTATTTCAGTGAACAACATGTCATAAATTTCAAATCTGTTTTCCGTAACATCTCCCAACCTGCCATTTGTATATTGTGTCCCAAGTCCCAAGCTCTGGCTCCCATCATAGTGTCCCATAGCGCCAGAAGTTGTTTAGTCATGCTGGCCACATGACCCGGACAGTTGTCTGCGGATAAACACCTGATCCCTCGGCCTGATAGTGAGATGAGTGCCACTCCCCATAGTCTCATTTGACGAGACTGAACCATCCAAGGGTCCTTACATTAACACACAGCTCTACTTCTCCATAACAGGAGAGGCTGTAAGGCTTGTGACCGGTGTCTGGATGCACCAATGAACTGAATAAGGTCCCATAAACTCTCTTCAAATCCTGGAAAGCAGGCTTACCTTTAATGGTTGGGTTGTGACCAGCCAAGTCCACACCCACAATTTGGTGCCCTGCTGGGGAGCATATCAGCCTGCCTGTGGATCGACCAGCCAATAAGCATTGCTTGGCCCCAATCCCTGGGGAGGCAACTTGGGGCCTGCCCAGGCCTCCCCAGTTTGTTGTCGGATTTCCCACCCTCCACCCCCTTTTTCATAGGTCTTAATTTCATACTAAGACCTTCCTATGGACATTGCCGGCCGCCGTATTTGGGGCCTGTCAGGAATTTTTCCACTTGGCAACTTGGCCCCGGCCATTTGGTTTTCGCCTTCCTCATAGCAATCCTCACAACTTTGTGAGGTTAGGCATTGAGTAAGCCTTAGTCATGGCTGGAGGGGAGGTTGTAGCCTCTGCCCACCCCTCCTTGGTTAAGGGTATCCTGTTAAAGGGATCCGTGAAGAGCTGCTTCTGTACGGATGCCCAGGCAGGGGCTAAGGCCATAGCACTCCTCCAACAGGGACCCCTCAGTGGGTACCCCTACTTGATGTAGGTCATGGGTGGGGCAGATGTGGATAACCCTTAGATGCACCCCCAGCAGATGGACTGGGGTGGAATAAATGGCTATACGCAAGGCCTATGCCAAACCATTCACATCTGTAATCAATAGAGTTGTGGCTTATTTGGACCCAATGTTATTTTCTTGTCTTGTCTGGTTTTCCATCACTTAGGGAGTGTCAGGAAATAGGAGCTTGACACACAATTTGTAGGCTCTTTGGATGATTCCCACTTCTAGATGAAGTTGTACTTCCTCTAAAACAGCAAGTGCAGAGTTTGGGGGTACTCTTGGATACACCTCTGTCACTAGAGACCCATGTGTCCTCTATGGCTGTTTGTCAACAGGACTAGCCTGACCACTGGAGCATTGGTAAACTTGGAGATGGACTACTGCAATGCACTCTTTCCGGGGCTGCCCTTCGGTATGGTGCAAATCTCTAGTTGGTGTAAAATGATGTGGCTAGATTGTCCTTGCAAGCTTTTGGTCAAGAACCTGTGGCACCCCCCCCCCCCCCAATTTGAAGGACTATCCACTTAATCCTATTTTCTGCTTCCTGCAATTCCATTCCTGATCCACAAGAAGACCTCTTCTCTTATTCCACGACTACTAAGCTTACTCAGGAAGCACCTTTTTCAAAGCTTTTTTGGAAGTCCAAGTGTTTGTTTGCCTGTTTCTTTATTAAATTTGTACACTGCCCTTCACCCAAAGATCCCAGGGTGGTTCACAGCATAAAAATACAGAATAAGACTGAAAAGTATATAATAAAAACAAGAACAAAACAATAAACCTACAGAGAAATCTGCTGAATTGCCTCTGTCTTTACACGAAATTTCAGTTCCCTTTTTCACCTTTCAAATTCATCAGAGTAGCCTTATCCTATGCTGGCATCAAGGGGGGCGGGGATTTGTTAAAAGAACCAGAAAACCAAGGCCAGCCAGCAACAGGATTCTGCCAGAGGTAACATATGACAGTTCAGGGAAATTCTAACTCTTAATCTTGCCTTCTTCACCAGTCTGGCATTTGCATCTCACAATTTGGAGCCAGATCTTGGAGTTTTCACAAATATGTTTTTCTCCAGCCCTACAGTTGCAGGTGGAGCTGCAGAAGGAGTTTAGGAACTTGCAGAGTGGTACTTCCTCTCCGTATAATTATCAAAATGATAGAGTGTGTGTTTTTTTGCTTCTACCTCTCACCAAAGATCTAGGGATTTGTCCAAAGATCACGTTTGAGTCCACTAGGTTAGAAATCAGAAGAATTTGCGATGATGTCATGGATCTGAGGCAAAAAGGTCTGGCAGATATATGCCTCCTGAGCCACCCAAAACTTCGGTGGGCTAGGATTTAGGACAGATGATAACTGTACCAGAATGAGGTTGGCTTGACTTCTCTCCACTTCAGATGTGATCCCTTTGCAGGACTCTGTTAGTAAGAAGAAAGCTATTGCATATTGCAACCACCACAACAATAGGCTTCTAATTCTTTGTAAGGGAGCAATAATAAAGGAGGTGATCGTTCCTGGGAGGAAAAAGATGCTCCTTGTTCTACTGCTTCTACTGCCTTATGGGGACTGTGGGAAACTGCAGACAAAATGCCTCTTGTCTTTGGAAAGGGATAAGATAGATTCACCTAATTATTTCAGGCCAGGAGACCACCTCCTCAGTGGGGTCCTCTCTGCCACAAACACTATGTTTAATCCTCATATCTTCAACCACTGTCCTTCCACCAGCTTTTATTGGTAAGACGTTTTGTGGGGATGGAGTTACTGCTGCTTCACTTGCTACCATTTCCATGAGATCCAGCTCATCTCCAGTTATTTTATGGGGCCTGTCTCATTATCTGGTACCTGCCTTTAAGAACAAGAAAATCCCACTGGCAGATAAATTTGTGGGTGATTAGGCTCTCAGTGGCTACCAGTCACAATGGCTATGTTCTCCATTCACTCTCACAGGCACTATGCCTCTGGGTACCAGGAACTGAGAATCTCAAGTAGGGGAAGAGCTCTTGTGCTTCTCAGTTTTGCATGTGCATCTGGTTGTCCGCCTTGAGAACTGGATGCTGGAACAGATGAGCCTTTGGGCAGATTCTGTAAACAATGGAAGGATAAGGGTGTCTTTTTGCGTTAGGTTTAATATACAGGGGAAAATATCTACTTTCTCAAAGTGGAATTCTTACAGTACTTTCTGGATCTTTTAATCACGGTCTTAGATTCCCTTTTAAACCTCGCCCTATTATTATTATTATTATTATTATTATTATTATTATTAGTTGAATATATGCTGCCCTATAGTAGTCATATACATCTTGATAAACAATGGAAAACATCTTAATAAAAAGGGTGATGATATGTAAATAACAGCAGCAACTTATAAGCTATGGTAACATTGGGGAAGTTATTTTGGGTGTTATTTTAGGGGTCTTTTGTTTGCTTGCTTGTTTGCTTGTTTGTTTGTGACATTTCCATGCTGTCCTTTTAACAAGAAGTTATTCCAAGCAGCTAGCAATAAATAAGTAAATGCAAATGCAAATGCAAAATTAAAACCGTCAACCATAAAGGGGACAGGGGAATATTACAGTGCTGGCATGTATATAATTTTTTTCCAGGAAAGGAACCACAATGTACTGGCAGCTCCTTTCCTTCTTGTTTGCCATTGAAGACATCAACCAGAATCAAAAGCTGTTACCCAACATCACCCTGGGCTACAGCATCCATGAGAACTTTTTTGATGGAAGGGTGACATATGATGCTTTGCTAGACATGCTGTCAGTTGGGCAGCTGAACTTTCCAAACTACAGCTGTGGTAAACAGACGAACTTACTGGCTGTTCTCGAAGGGTCTGACTCCCAAAATTCCATCCAGATTTCAAATGTGTTGGGCACCTATAAAATCCCATAGGTAGGAATGGAGAGAGGTATAATAACATTGTGATATCGGCTGTTTTATATTCCATTTCATCCCCGGTTCAGACTCCATGAAAGTATCTGTGAGGTTTTGGTGAGTTACCTTGTCAAATGCTGTTTTGAAAGATCAAGTCCACTATATCAAGAACATCTCTATCTATGTGCTTCTTGACACTCTCAATTCTAATCAGATTATGAGACAGGTTTTGCCATTCTGTGGGTGGCCGCCCCATTCGATATTGGGAAAAGGATTTCTTGTGTCCTGACTTTGAAGAAGTCTCCCTTGATGAAGTAATTTAAATGCCCATTTGCTTCTGGCTCACTAGGCCTGAGGCTTCCTGTTGCATGTTCGCCTGACACATGAAACTTGGAAGTACCTGCAGGGATTTTTCCTTCTAGAGATTAATGAGGGGCATCTTTTTTTAAAAAAATACGTTACCTGGAATACTTCATAGGAAATCACTATTCCCACAAAAGGGTCCTAGCAATAGACCTTCCTCCTTCCTAAGACCTACCCAATCTCATGTTGGGCTTAGAAATATTTAGGCTTTGATCTGAAATCAAACAAGATTCAAATCTTCCTTCTCTTCCCAGGTCACTTATGCTTTTGTCTCCCATGTTCTGAATGATAAGAGGCAGTTTCCTTTTTTCTACCGGATGGTCCCCAAAGAAGAAGCCCTGTACCCAGGGATTGTCAAGCTGCTCCAGCACTTCAGGTGGACCTTGATTGGCCTCCTTGCACCAGACACCAACAATGGAGAGAGGTTCCTGAAGAGCTTGACACCAGTTCTCATCAAGAGCGGTGTCTGTGTTGTTATCTCACAAAGCATCTATGGACTGAATACAAATACGGTAAAAATGGATGATCTTCTATTCCACAAGTGGAGGCAAGTGCATGTATTTGTTTACTATGGGGAAATGAGTTATTTCTTAGATGGACTACTAGTTATACAACAGATGTTTGACAAAGTGATGAAATACATTGTTGGGAAAATCTTCATCACAACAGTTATGTGGGATGTCTCCCTGGAGCTGATGTATAATGACATATCTTTCCAACACATCCATGGTATATTTTCCTTCTTCACTGAGACAAGCAAAAGGGCAACATCCGATGGTTTTCTACCCTTTTTCTTTGGTATTAAGAGGTTTTGGGAGGGTGCTTTTAATTGTTCCTATTCAAAGCATGCATCCTCAGCGAAAGGCTGGACAAGATGCAGAGAGAGAGAGAAACTGGAGATGTTTCCCCAAGACGATCTGGAAAGAATCCTCTCTCTAGACAGCTACAGGATCTACAACACTGTCCAAGCCGTGGCTCGTGCCTTAAATGCTGCATATTCATCTAGAGCTAAGCAGAGGGCTAATGGGAGAACAGGACTTCAAAGGCTACAGCCATGGCAGGTATTTTCTTTCCCTTCAACTGAGCATGGCAATTGATTGTAGTGTTACAGATATTAAATATTTGAGGTCTTTAAGCAGAGGCTTGACAGGCATATGTCAAGAATGTTTTGATGGTGTTTCCTGCTCGGCAGGGAGTTGCACTGGATGGCCCTTGTGGTCTCTTCCAACTCTATGAGTCTATGATTCTATGAAATATTGTGCAGTTTGAAACGATTGGTAGCATAAGAACTGGAAACATTAATTTCCTTTTGGAGATGAATTATTGTCCTGATTCATAGAAATATTATTAAATCTTTACTCGCAGAACTCTTCATAACAGAATGAAAACATCAAATAGACTCTATTGAGTTTTGGAGCCAAAGACAAAAAGGCAACTCCCTACAAAAAGGAGATACTGCAATCCATCACATGATCTAAGGTTACAACACTCACATGTTAGCTAGAACAGTGTTTCTCAACCTTTTTTGGGCCAAGGCACACTTGTTCCATGAAAAAAATCACGAGGCACACCACCATTAAAAAAGTTAAAAAAATTAACTCTGTGCCTGTATTGACTAGAGAGAGAGAGAGAGAGAGAGCGCCCAGTTTAGTTTGTGGGGTAAGTCCTAAATCTCAGTGAATTATGACTGTAAGAAACACTTGCCAATTGCTGTGTTGGTTGCAATCTCCTGTAATAAGGCTTCACAAGCCGCTGATTTCTCTGCCAGCACGTGCTCCTCGCCGAAGAGGCCGCTCACTCCCTCGTAGACGCTGCTGCCTGCCCTCCGGAGGCTGTTCTGCTTGTCGGCCCACGGCCTCGCGCTGATCAAGCCCCGGGCGCCACCAGCAAGACCAGCGAGAGCGAGACAAACAGCAGCAGCAGCACCCGCCGGCCGCCTCTCACGTCCGAGGCCGTGGTGGTGGCTGTTGAGAGCTGCGCTCGCCCCGCATCATGACCCGGCCAGCTTCCTTTCCGGCGGGACAGTGGTGTTTATTGGCGGCCACCAGGCACGTGACAATGCAAATCGCCCTTCTCGTCGCCACACGTCGCGGCACACCAGCCAGCGTCTCGCGGCACACTAGTGTGCCGCGGAACAGCGGATGAGAAACGCTGAGCTAGAAGAGAACAGCAAACAGTTACTTAATCTTAATCTCAGCAAGAGCCCAGAGCCCTTTAGAAAAATAAAACCTACTATGGAAAGACCTCAAGGTTTGCAGAACACATTAGCCATTTGCCATTTTAAACCTTCCTTAATACATATTCATTTTTCACTTCTGTGTAAATTAAACCAATTGTATTTAACACATAGATTTCCAGAGTCATTTTCTTGGGATTAGAATCTGGAAAACTTTGAGAATCCCTAGTTTACCCCTCAGGTAACTGCCCCCATCCTGTGTCCAATTCTCTTTCCCTGCAAGTTGGAATTATTTTTGGCAGGGGAGATGACATTGATCAGGCTGTCTCTAATCTCTGTTCCTTTGACACCCACTTGACTCTGCTCTGGCTCTCTGCTCCCTCCACCAAGAGCCTGCCTTTCCCTGCTGGAGCCCATATTAGAGATTTCATTCAGTTTGCCTTGAAATGGAAAACGAACCTAATTCACTCTTTCCGAAACAATCCAAGAGGCAGAATCCTTCAAAAACATGTTTATTAGGAGAAAATCACATAGAAATACTGAAGAATTCTGAGTTTATTATTATTATTTTAAAAATGCTTCAGAAATGTGGAGAACTGAATTTAAGATTAGGGTGTGTGTGAGAGATATGCATGCCAACCAAATTTAGATATGCATGCCAACCAAATTTAGATATGCATGCCAACCAAATTTAGATATGCATGCCAACCAAAACTACAATTAAAACTTTCAAGATCCAGAATTTCAAGATCCGTTACTATTTGAGTCTGCAACCAGCCCTAAGCAGAGGTGAACTGGGTTGTCAGTATGCTTTCATTTATTACTACTACTACTACTACTAATAATAATAATAATAATAATTTTTTTTTCCCAATTTTACAATTCCGAATAAACATTTTACAAACTCTAAAATATCCATTGACTTCCCCTCTACTCTTTCCATGGTTCATTTTATATCTCATACATCCCTGCATATTTTACCAAACCAATTCAAACCACTTTTCCACTTTTACATCCATCAAACATTGTTTATGTACGTAGTTGAATTTATCTTAATGCTGCCACCGTTTCCAGCTGTATACAGCTATTTTCCATATGTACAATAAATGCTTTCCACTCATCTTTCAATGTATGTTCTTTCGCTCTCTTATTCTGCATGTTAGATCTGCATGTTCTGCATATTCTGTTCACTTAAGTTGCTAATCCTCTTTAGCTGGGACCTCACTCACCTTCCATTTATGGGCTAGCAAAAGAGGGGACTATGCTTTCCTTTATTCTAAATGCTCTTATCTTTGCTTCTGTTCCAGCTCCACCCTTTCCTCGGAAACGCCCCGTTCTACAATTCTTCCATGGACAGAGTGTATTTGGATGAGAACGGGGAGCTGGCAGCCGACCTGGACATTGTGAACTGGGTGGTGTTCCCCAATAAGTCCGTCCTCAGAGTGAAGTTTGGGAGTATCGACAGACAGGGATCCCCAGACCTGAAGTGCTCCATCGACCAGGATGCCATTCTGTGGCCTGAGTGGCTCAATCAGGTGGCGGGGAGGGGGGAATCATGCCTGTCATTTTGCTGTCTTTTCTTTGAGCCCTAATAAGTGCTCCCTGTTCTGTGGGCTGCTGCCCTCAGTTGCCTCCTCTGCTCAGCTGGGTGTCAAAGGAGGGTTCCTGCTAAACTGTGTGTATGGAAAAAAGGGGGGGTTCATTGCTTTTCTTTTCTTAAATGTATTTATATCAGTCGTGAATAGCTCATGGCCCATATACAGAACTCTATTTAATGGAGGTGCTTTGTTTTTTTCTGAATTTAATTATGAATAATTCATTTAATAGACAGTGATGGGAAATGCTTAGTTTCAAGCTATAGACCGGATGCTTACAGCAGATGACCACATACTATGCCTCAAACAACAATTCTCATTGACACTCTTTGTCTTTCTGCCTAGACCCTTCCTACTTCCAGGTGTGTGGAAAGCTGTCGCCCTGGATCCGTCAAGGTGATTCAGGAAGGGAAGCCTCTTTGCTGTTATGAATGTCTTCCCTGTGCAGAAGGGACCATCTCCACTCAGGAAGGTGGGTGACTCCAAGGGAAAGGCTGGCCTTGGGGAAGAGAGAAGGGTTCAGTCAGGAATCTTTCGAAGCCATTGTGTGGGAGTTCATCATCTGCATCATTAATCTGTTTTGATGATTATAGTTTATGATATTGTTCTAAAGTGTATCATCATAATATAGTAAGCTGGGAAAGCAGGATATAAACTTCTCAGTCACTAAATGTCTGCCCACACAGAAGGTCGGCAGTTCGAAATCACACGACGGGATGAGGTCTCATTTCTCTGCTAAGCTTCTGCCATCCTAGCAGTTCAAAAGCACACCAGTGCAAGTAGATTGATAGGTGTCACTGCAGCAGGAAGGTAAATGGCGTTTCCATGCGCTCTGGCATTCGTCATGGGGTCCCTTTGCACCAGAAGCAGTTTAGTCATGATGGCCACATGACCCAGAAAGCTCCCTCGGCCTGAAGTGAGCTCCCTCGGCCTGAAGTGAGATGAACATTGCACCCCATAGTTGCCTTTGACTGATCTCAACTGTCCCGGGGTCCTTTACCTTTACCTGAAGGAGGGAGATTGTTATGGATGTAGGGTAGATATTAGACTTCTGCACAGACTCCTGATCCTCCTTTACTTACCTGTCCCGGGATCCTTTACCTTGTAAAGATTGTTGTGGACCTAAGGAAGATATTAGACTTCTGCACAGACTCCTGATCCTCCTTTTGGCCCTGGTATAGGGAGCTCCAAGCAGCCCAACTTGCCAGAGTCCAAGCTGGGGATCTCTAGCCCTGGAATCTGTTCCAAATTTCTTCAGGAGTAGAGCTGATGTTTAGAAAAACCTAATTAAATACCTGTAGTGATCTGTGGCTGTCTCAGACTGACTGAATCTCTCCCAAGAGGCTGGATATTGCTCAGGGCTTGGCTGAATCCAGTGCAGTAGACATTACTCTCTCCCTCCCTCCCTCCCTCTCTTTCTCTTGCAGATGCAGACCATTGCCAAAAATGCCCAGGAAATCAGCATCCAAACAAGGAGCGAGATCAATGTGTGTTCAAGCATATCACCTTCCTAGCCTATGAAGAATCTCTAGGGGTTGTCCTACTTTCCCTTGCCCTACTGGGGTCCTTAACCACAAGCTTTGTCTTAGGAATCTTCATTAAATACAGCGAAACTCCCATAGTCAAAGCCAACAACCGGGACCTCTCCTACATCCTCCTCATTTCTCTCCTGCTTTCCTTTTTGTCTTCCTTCCTGTTCATTGGTGAGCCAAAGAAAGCAACTTGCCTTTTCCAGCAAACAGCTTTCAGCATCATCTTCTCTATTGCTGTTTCTTCTGTCTTGGCAAAAACCATCACAGTGGTTCTGGCCTTCCTGGCCACCAAGCCAGGAAACAGGGTGAGGAGATGGCTGGGGAAGAGTCTGGCCCACTCCATTGTCATTTCCTGCTCCTGTGTCCAAGTTGTCATCTGCATGATCTGGCTGGGGATCTCGCCATCGTTCCCAGACTCTGACATGCACTCTCAGCCTGGAGAGATCATCCTGCAATGCAATGAAGGGTCTGTTACTATGTTTTATTCTGCCCTCGGCTACATGGGCTTCCTGGCTGCCATCTGCTTCACAGTGGCTTTCCTAGCCAGGAAGCTTCCTGGGGCCTTCAATGAAGCCAAGCTGATCACCTTCAGCATGCTGGTCTTCTGCAGTGTTTGGGTGTCCTTTGTGCCCACCTACCTGAGCACCAAGGGGAAATACATGGTAGCCGTGCAGGTCTTCTCTATGTTGGCCTCCAGTGCTGGGCTTCTGGGCTGCATCTTTATTCCCAAGTGCTACATTATTGTGCTGAGACCTGATCTGAACACAAAGGAGCACCTGACAGCAAAAGCTAAAGATAGCATCTGATTCTGAAAATATTATTTTTCAAGAATGTAGGGAAGTGATGTTCTTGAAAAATAATGTTTCAGTTTTAAAAAAATAATTACTGTACCCTCATTTGATCTTGTAGACCAACCAACTTAATGGAAATAATTATGAAATTTGGCTGAAAATTTGATAAAACTTTGGAAAAATATAGATCACATAGATCACAGAGAATTCACATTATCAAAATTTTGTAATTAGTCATGGAACGGAATAAGGATGTCCAATGTCACTCATTTTTCTTAATTGTAGAAAAATATCCATGTAATTATACAATGCCCTCTGTGGCATGGGAGTCAGTATAAATGAAAATAACAAATGTAGGCCTCTATGCGGAATAAACATACCCAAAGTCAGGATGCTACCAGCGGTTCCCGGCTGCTTGCCCAGGAAAGCATAAAGACAAGGAAAACTTTCTTACAGTCTTTTTTTATTTCAAACTTTACAGAGAGTCGCTATAGAACCAAGCCTCTTGGATAATGGTGTTGCCCTGAGTGAACCTCTTTCTCCCCGCCTCTCCCACTTCCTCATTCATCCTCACCTTCTCTACGGGTGCCCCTAATGCCCTCTGTCTTTGAGCTCTTTGCTCTTCAACTTTTAAGGCTCGCCGGGTTATGGGAGATGGAGGGTCTGGAATGCTTTCTAGTGGCAACTGGTCAGCCAGCTGCTGCTTTGCCTCTCCCACCATTTCCCAACTTTTCCCCTCATCTGCCTCTGAGCTCTGACTTCCCTCAAACCCCTGTTGTAAATCTATACTGTCTTCCTCTTCCTCCTCCCTGGGAGGGTCAGGATGGAGAGGTGGTCTCCCCCATTCCTCCTCTGCCTAGTCCCTGACACCCAACTTCTTCAACTGTTACAAATAGGGCTTAGTTTCCGGGCCCTTAGTCATCTTAGTCACCCTCCACCCCACCCCTGCCAGCTCATCAATATCTTCCTTTATTTAGGGTGCCCAGAACTGGACACAGTATTCCAGGTGTGGTCTGACCAAGGCAACCTAGAATGGAACTGTTACTTCCCTTACGATACTTCTGTTGAAGTAGACTGAAATTCCAACATTATTTTTATTGGAGTTAAAAAAAATTGTTATCATCTTTTTGCCTAATTGTATATTTAAATTTTAAAAAAAGTGTTCAATGCTGTATTTAAAATTGTTGTGAGCCACCCAGGGACTTTACAGTGAGGGAGGGTAATCAATATTATTATTTAATATATTAAAAAGTTGCTGCATCACACTGTTGACTCATGTTAAGCTTCTGGTGTACTAAGCCAGTTATCCTATATTTATGCCTCTGCTTATTCTTTTCAGTGTCAGCAAAGTTGTTGTTGACATTTTGTGCCTTCAGTCCATATACACATGGACCTAGGTCCACATTTGGCCAGAATCTTACCCGCTCAACTGTCATCTCTAACCCCCACCCCCACCTCCCAAAAAACAATTCAATTTTCCCCGTGCCCCTGTTTTGTTTCACTTCCTGAGAAAAATCCTTAAATGTTTCCACTGGATGGAGTAAGAAGGGAGTGTTATTCTGGAGGGGGAGTTCCAGGCAGACATTTCCACAGTGATGGGAATGTTGTGGGAAAGGGAATGGCAATGAAACAGAGGAGGAGGAGGAGGAGGAGGAGGAGGAGGAGGAGGAGGAGGAGGAGGAGGAGGGGAAAGGGTGAAGGCTTGTTGCCTGGGGAGGGGGGTAGATAAAACAGTGAAGGGCAAGGCAGTTCTGGGCAGTCTTGGCAACTGTTGCTCATGTGGAAAGACCTTTGCGCGTCTCCCACTCGGGCGCTCGCCTCTCCAAGCTCTGCGCTCACTTCATCCGCCCGATGGGAAAGCGAAGTGGGGAAGAGAAAAAGAGAAAGAACCGAAGCAGCTCTTTTTCTCTTCCCCACTTCGCTTTCCCGTCGGGCGGATGAAGTGAGTGCAGAGCTTTCCAGAGAGCGCGTTTCCCGCTCGGGCGCTCGCCTCTCCATGTGGCCGCACGGCTCTTTTGCTGCTGCCGCGTGGAAGCGGTTGGGGTCAGGACTCAGGAGCGCCCGAGCCAGCGGCCTCGTCTCTTCCTGGCCCTGCCAAGGAAGCCTGCCACCCCGCCGCCCGGCACGGTGGGGCACTCCTCCTGGTGCTGCTGAGCGCTCCGTCCGTGTTGCTGGGCGCTCCGGGCGGCGGGGAGGCAGGCTGAAATCACTTCAAACAGCATTTTAAAATGCCATTTTCCCTTCTCAGGGCTGACTTCGCTAGGCGCGCACTATAGCTGAGCCAGGAACAGCTTATTTCTGCGCTACAGCTGATCTGTATCTCCAACTGCATGTGCCGGAAAGTGTTATGTGTGATTGCACTGACTACTAGAGCACCAAGCCTTAAGACATCCCCTGAAAATAAGACACCGTGTGTGTTTTTGACGAAAAAAAGTTATAAGACGGTGTCTTAAAAAGGGGGAAACACGGTATGCATATATATATATATATATATATATATATATATATATATATATATATATATACACACTGTATATTCCTGCGTATAAGACTACTTTTTAAGCCAGGAAAATCTTCTCAAAAGTCGGGGGTTGTCTTATACGCCGTGTCGTATTTCTTATACGGCGAGTATATCCCAAACTCTATATTTTAACTGAAAAGTTGGGGGTCGTCTTATACGCCCCGTCGTCTTAAACGCCGGAATATACAGTATATATATATGTCACAGTGGCCGGAGTAGGCTACTTCAGAGTAACGACGCTACGCAGCTCTGCATTTTATTCTTTTATTGGTGCTGCGTATTTACAGTGCTGAAGTCATTGCTATTTACACGGAGTGTTGTGGTCAGTCGGTATCAGAACCTCCGAATGACTTTTGGCGCGTCTTTCCCCAGCACAAAAGCCTCGGAAGCCCCATTCTCTTGCCCCTCCTCTTTCTGCGTAATTCTGGCGTTGGAGGGATGGGTCTCCCCCCCTTACTTGCCCCTTCCTGTCCCACCTGGGACCCTGGCTCCGCTACCTTGCCTGAGCCTCGGACCCGACTTCCTGCTTCCCCACTGGAATCAGAGCTCCCTCTGCTTTCCCCTGTGGTCAGTGCTGGGCTTGAACTCAGGAGGGGAGGGACTTCGCGATATCCCCTGTCCCTCACATCCACCCCCCTTCCAAGCTCCCCTTCTCCCCTCCCCAGGTCCCCCCCAGGTGTCGGTGACGACTGGAAGCCTAGGAACTCAGTGCTTTCCGAGCCCGTTGGTGTGAACACCTCCGCCCAGTCCTGCGAGGCCCCCCCTTCCGCCTGGGAGGACTGGAATCCCAAAAAGTCCGTGGCGTCTGAGCTGGTGGGGGTAAAAATGTGCTGCCAATCTGCTTCTGCCTTTGACTGGGTGGATCTTGGTGACACCCATATCTCGTCTCCCGATTCCTCAAACTCCGCCTCCCAGCGCCATGGTGAGCTGCTCTCCCGTGCCTCCTCCTCCTCCCCCTCCCTTTCCATGTGCCAGGGCTTGGGTCTGTGGGGAAAGAGGGCGTGAAATTCTTCCACCAAGAATTCCTCCTGTATCTGAGTGGCGGGGACCCATTCATTCTGGGAGGGCGGAGCGTCCTCCCATGCCATGAGGTACTCCAGGCCCCCCACCCCCCTCCGTGAATCAAGGATGGCCGTGGCTTCATTGAGTTGCTCCCTGCCTCCCCTCTCCCCCCCTCCCTCGGGGGTGTGTTCGCTGTCTCGGAGCCTGCTGCTTTCCCTGTACGGCGACAGCAGCGATCTATGAAACACTGGATGCACCCTCATGTCCTCTGGCAGTGCCAGCCTGTATGCCACCGGGTTGACCTGTTGCGTGACTGTGAAGGGACCCAGCCTTCTGGGCGCCAGCTTTTTGCACCTCCCTCTGGTGGGAAGGCCCTCCGAGGACAACCAAACCTTGTCCCCCACCCTGATGACCTCCCCTTGTCGCCTGTGGCGATCTGCCCCCCTTTTGTACGCTTCCTTGGCCCTCTCCAAGTGTTCTCTGAGCTGCTGGTGCACCGTCTCCAGTTCCTCTGCCCAATCCTCAGCCTGTGGGCCCTCCTCCTCCTCCTCCCCCTCCCTCTCTGGGAAAGATCTGAGGTCGCGCCCGTAATTGGCCTTAAAGGGCGACACCCCTGTGGAGACCTGCACCGCATTGTTGTAGGCAAATTCTGCCAGTGGCAGTCGATCCACCCAGTCTGTTTGCCGCTGGCTGACGTAGCATCTCAGGTACTGCTGCAGAATGGCGTTGACTCTCTCCGCCTGTCCGTTGGTCTGCGGGTGTCTAGCTGTCGACAAGCTGACCTCCACCTGCAGGAGGTTCATGAGCCGCCGCCAGAACCTGGAAACAAATTGGCGGCCACGATCCGAAATAACTCTTAAAGGTAATCCATGCAGTCGGAATACGTGGTCCACAAACAGTCTGGCTGTCTCTTCTGCCGAGACCGCCCTGGCACACGGTATAAAGTGGCACATTTTGGACATGAGGTCCACCACCACCAACACTGCGGTCTTGCCCCTGGAAGAAGGCAGATCTGTGATGAAGTCCATGGACACCACTTCCCACGGCCTGTGTGGGGTGGCTAAGGGCTCCAGCAATCCTGGTGGCGCTGCTCTGACCACCTTTGCCCGCTGGCAGGTGTCACAGCCCCGTACATAGTCTCGAACATCTTCCCGCACCCCTGGCCACCAGAAGTGTCTCATGACTAGGTGGGCGGTTTTGTCCCTTCCAAAATGACCCGCCGTTGGGTTGTCGTGCATCTGCTTGAGGACTGTACGTCTCAGCTGGGTGGTGGGCAGGTACAGTGCCCCCTTGTAGAAAAGCAGCCCCCTGCGTTCTGCAAAGTCTTTTGCCTGCTCCCTCCCCCCTCTCAGTTCTCTGAAGATGCGGTTGGCCAATTCATCCGCTGCCGTCAGTGCTGTGAGTTCTGCCTCGCTCACCACTGCTGCTCCGCATGACCATGCTGACGGGGGGAAAATGTGCCTGGGTGCTGGTGGCGCCTCCTCCTCCATGTACTCTGGCTTGCGGGAGAGGGCATCCGCCCTGACATTCTGCTCTCCCGGGATGTAGTGGATGGAGAAGTTGAAGTTCGAGAAGAACTCTGCCCACCGTATCTGCCGCTGGTTGAGCACCCTGGCAGTTCTCCAGAACTCCAGGTTCTTGTGGTCTGTGCACACCTGGATGGGGTGCTTTGCGCCCACCAGGAAGTGTCGCCAGTGCTGGAACGCAGCGTAGATCGCGAGAAGTTCCCTATCAAACACTGTGTAGTTGCGTTCAGGCTGTGTCAGCTTCCTGGAGAAGAAGGCACAGGGTCTCCACTCCCTGTTGGCGTCCAGTTGCAACAAAATGGCGCCCACAGCTTTTTCAGAAGCATCTGTCTCAATGCGTAGGGGCGCGTCCTGAACCACGTGGAACAGGTTCTGGTCTGAGGCGAACACCCTCTTGAGGCTTTCGAACGCTGCTTGCGCCTCTGGTGTCCACCTGAACTTCTGCTTGCCTCTCAGGCAGTCAGTGATGGGAGCCGTAACGCGAGAGAAATTCTTGATGAACTTCCTGTAGAAGTTGGCGAAGCCTAGTAGGCGTTGGGCATCTTTGCGCGTCCTGGGGCTGTTCCAGTCCAGGATGGCCTGCACCTTGTCCTTGTCCATCGCCAGCCCCTTGTCTGACAGCTTGTAGCCCAGGAAGTCCACCTCTTTGGTGTGAAACTTGCACTTCTCCAGCTTCACATACAGGTGGTTCTCCTTCAGGCGCTGCAACACCTCCCTGACATCTTTCACATGCTGCACTGGGTCATTTGAATAGATAAGGATGTCATCTAGGAAGACCAAGCATTTCCTGAAGAGGAGGGACCCCAGGACGTGGTGCATGAAGGCCTGGAAGCATGCTGAGCCCCCTTGCAAACCGAAAGGCATCACCAGATATTCAAAAGAGCCCAGAGGCGTGAACATCGTGGTTTTCCATTCGTCGCCTTCCCGGATCCTGATCAAGTTGTACGCCCCCCGTAGGTCCAGCTTGGTGAAAATCTTGCCCCTGCGTGCCGCTGTCAGGAGATCGTCCACTCTGGGCATGGGGAAAGCCACTGGCTCTGTCACTGAATTCAGTCGTCTAAAATCCACCACAAGACGGCGCTGTTGCGTGTCTTTCTTGTCCACCCAGAAGACCGGGCTGCCCCCTGCTGCCTTGCTTTCTCTGATGAACCCCCGCTTGAGGTTCTTGTCGATGAAAGCGCGCAGATCCTCCAGTTCCTGGTCTGACATGGCGTACAGCTTGGCTGGGGGTATCGTCGCCCCTGGCACCAGGTTGATCTGGCAGTCAAAAGGCCTGTGCGGGGGTAGGTGGTCGGACTCCGCTTCGCTGAAGACCTCCTGAAGGTCCCAGTACGGCTTGGGTATCGCCTCACCCCCTTTGATATGCATGGTGGCCACCGTGGCTATCGGAGGCCCCTCCCCTGGTTGGTGCTGCATGCAATGTTCCAGACAAAAGTCCGACCCAAACGTGATGCACCTCTGGTGCCAACTGATGGAGGGGTCGTGGCGCGCCAGCCAGCTCATGCCCAAGACGATGGGGGGGTCTGAGATGGTGGTGACGTTGAACGCCAGTGTCTCTGAGTGCCTTCCCACCGTCATTCTCATGGGGGGGGTTTGATGTGTGATGGCCCCTCCCAGCAGCTCCCTGCCGTCAATGGTTGCCACGTGCAGAGGAAAATCCAGCTGCAGAAGCTGGATCTGGTGCTCTTCTGCAAAGTTTCTCGAGAAGAAGTTGGCTGATGCACCACTGTCAATTAAGGCTAGGGCTGTCAGTGGGTAGCCGTTTGGGAGCGTTAGCGTGACTTCTAGAACCACTCCTGCTCTGGGAGGGGTGGGCTGGCTCTGCTCCTCTCTGTGCGGGTGGGCGGGCTGGGGCTGTTGTCTGCTGACTGTGCCTGGCTGCTGCCCCTTGTCTCCTGCAGCCAGGCTTTCCCGTTTCCCTGCTGTGGTGCTGCGTCAGTGGGGGAGGGCACCACCGTTCCCGCCTTTCCTTGCCACTCCCTGCGATGTGGGCAGTCTCTGACGAGATGCTGGGGTGAGTTGCAGAGAAAGCAATTCCCGCCCCTTCCCTCCTTGCGTCTTGGCGCCGCTGGGGTTTGAAAAGCCCGCGCGCGCGCGCTATCAATCTGCATGGGCTCCTGGTCCTGGCTGGCCCCAGGCGTGGCTTGAAAGGGTTGTTGAGGGAGTGGCTTCTCCTGCGACCGTGGGAACCAAGCCCGCTTTGCGCGCGTCGCTTGCTTGTCGTTCCACCGGGATTCCTGTCTCACCCCCACCGCCAGAGCCGCTTTGCTCAGCTGATCCATAGTACTGGGCTTTGGACCTCTCGAGAGCTCATCCTTCACCTCCTCGTGCAAACCCAAGTAGAACGCCGCTTGCATAGGAGGCGACTCCAAAACCCACCCCAGTCTGTGCACCAGCATGGTGAATTTCGCCCAATATGCGCGAACTGTCATATTTCCTTGGCGTAAATTATGCAGTTCCTCCTTAGTCTGGTCCATATGACTATCGGACGAATACATCGTCCTCAAACCTTCTAGAAATTGTTGGACATTTTTCATGCAAGGATTCTTGGTTGCGATTAACGGTCTTAGCCACTCCCTGGCTGCTCTGGTAAGATGTTCCACAATAAATGCTACTCTGTGCTCATCATCAGGGAACTCATTATGGTGCAGCTCAAGAGCATACACGATCTCAGTCTCAAAGCCATGATATTCCCTCGGGTCTCCATTGAACTTGCTTACTAGGGTCCCTGCTCTCCTTCCTGGCAGCACTTGGACTTGGGGGGCCCCTCCCGCCTTGTCTTTCTCTGCATCCAGCTTGCTTTGGAGGTCTACCGCCACCGCCCTTAATTGCTGCTCTCTTTCCTGAAGCGCTCTCACCTGTTCCGCAAGTTGTAGCCGGTCTTCCTGGACCTTCTTAGTCTCTTCTTTAGCTGCCTTTAATTCTCCCTGTGCATGCAGAGTCAGCTGCTGCAGCTCCTCCTGTGCTTGTTCCGCGATCTGCCGCCATTTCTCCGCCTCTGACACGCTCATCCCGGCAACTCCAAAGTAGCCCAAAAAAGATTCGGAGGTTGCTGTCACAGTGGCCGGAGTAGGCTACTTCAGAGTAACGACGCTACGCAGCTCTGCATTTTATTCTTTTATTGGTGCTGCGTATTTACAGTGCTGAAGTCATTGCTATTTACACGGAGTGTTGTGGTCAGTCGGTATCAGAACCTCCGAATGACTTTTGGCGCGTCTTTCCCCAGCACAAAAGCCTCGGAAGCCCCATTCTCTTGCCCCTCCTCTTTCTGCGTAATTCTGGCGTTGGAGGGATGGGTCTCCCCCCCTTACTTGCCCCTTCCTGTCCCACCTGGGACCCTGGCTCCGCTACCTTGCCTGAGCCTCGGACCCGACTTCCTGCTTCCCCACTGGAATCAGAGCTCCCTCTGCTTTCCCCTGTGGTCAGTGCTGGGCTTGAACTCAGGAGGGGAGGGACTTCGCGATATCCCCTGTCCCTCACAATATATATAATAGTTTTCTCCAAATCTTTGAACCTTCCCCTCCATGGGTCCTATTGTCAACCTTTTCAACTGCATACTATTCAATAGTCCATATTTTACATCCAGATCTTGGAGTTTTCGCAAACATGTTTTTCTCCAGCCCTGCAGTTGCAGGTGGAGTTGCAGAAGGAGTTTAGGAACTTGCAGAAGTGGTACTTCCTCTCTGTATAATTATCAAAATGATAGTGTGTGTGTGTTTGCTTCTACTTCTCACCAAAGATCTAGGGATTTGTCCAAAGATCACTTTTGAGTCCAGTAGATTAAAAATCAGAGGAATTTGCGATGATGTCATGGATCTGAGGCAAAAAGGTCTGGCAGATATATGCCTCCTAAGCCACCCAAAAGTTGGGTGGGCTGAGATTTAGGACAGATGATAACTGTACCAGAATGAGGTTGGCTTGACTTCTCTCCACTTCAGATGTGATCCCTTTGCAGGGCTCCATTAGTAAGAAGAAAGCTATTGCATCTTGCAAGCACCACAACAAAAGGCTTCTATATCTTTGTAAGGGAGCAGTCATGAAGGAGGTGGTCGTTCCTGGGAGGAAAAATATGCTCCTCGTTCTACTGCTTCTACTGCTTCTTCTGCCTTATGGGGACTGTGGGAAACTGCAGACAAAATGCCTCTTGTCTTTGGAAAGGGATAAGATGGATTCACCTAATTATTTCAGGCCAGGAGACCACCTCCTCAGTGGGGTCCTCTCTGCCACAAATACTATGTTTGATCCTTATAGCTTCAACGACTGTCCTTCCACCAGTTTTTATTGGTAAGACGTTTTGTGGGGATGGAGTTACTGCTGCTTCACTTGCTACCATTTCCATGAGATCCAGCTCATCTCCAGTTATTTTCTGGTGCCTGTCTCATTATTTGGTACCTGCCTTTAAGAACATGAGAAGATCCCACTGGCAGATAAATTTGTGGGTGATTAGGCTCTCAGTGGCTACCAGTCACAATGGCTATGTTCTCCATTCACTGTCACAGGCACTATGCCTCTGGGTACCAGGAACTGAGAATCTCAAGTAGGGGAAGAGCTCTTGTGCTTCTCAGTTTTGCATGTGCATCTGGTTGGCCACCTTGAGAACTGGATGCTGGAACAGATGAGCCTTTGGGGAGATTCTGCAGGGTTCTTCTGTGTACGATGGTAGGATAAGGGTGTCTTTTGCATTAGGTTTAATATACAGGGGGAAATATCTACTTTCTCAAAGTGGAATCATGATAGTGCTTTCTGGATCTTTTAATCACCATTTTTAGATCCCCTTTAAAACAAACCCCAGGCATTATTATTATTATTATTATATGTTGCCCTATACATCTTGACAAACAGTGGAAAACATATTGATAAAAAGGGTGATAATATGGGAATAACAGCAGCAACTGTTATAAGCTATAGTAACATTGGGGAAGTTATTTTAGGTGTTATTTCAGGGGTCTTTTGTTTATTTGTGACATTTCCATGCTGTCCTTTTAACAAGAAGTTATTCCAAGCAGCTAGCAATAAATAAGTAAATGCAAATGCAAATGCAAAATTAAAACAGGCAACCATAAAGGGGACAGGGGAATGTTTACAGTGCTGGCATGTATATAATTTTTTTCCAGGAAAGCACCCACAATGTACTGGCAGCTCCTCTCCTTCCTGTTTGCCATTCAAGAGATCAACCAGAATCAAAAGCTGTTACCCAACATCACCCTGGGCTACAGCATCCATGAGAACTTTTTTGATGGAAGGGTGACATATGATGCTTTGCTAGACATGTTGTCAATTGGGCAGCTCAACTTTCCAAACTACAGCTGTGGTAAACAGATGAACGTAGTACTGGCTGTTCTCGAAGGGTCTGACTCTCAAAATTCCATCCAGATTTCAAATGTGTTGGGCATCTATAAAATCCCACAGGTAGGAATGGAGAGAGGTATAATAGCATTGTGATATCAGCTGTTTTATATTCCATTTTATCCCCGGTTCAGACTCCATGAGAGTATCTGTGAAGTTTTGGTGAGTTACCTTGTCAAAAGCTTTTTTGTTTGATCATGTTCACTATATCAAGAACATCTCTATCAATATGATTCTTGACACTCTCAAATAATTCTAATCAGATTGTGAGACAGGTTTTGCCATTCTGTGGGTGGCCACCCCATTCGATATTGGGAAAAGGATTTATTGTGTCCCGACTTTGAAAACGTCTCCCTTGATGAAGTAATTTAAATGCCCATTTGTTTCTGGCTCACTAGGCCTGAGGCTTCCTGTTGCATGTTCGCCTGACACATGAAACTTGGAAGTTCCTGCAGGGATTCTTCCTTCTAGAGATTAATGAGGGGCATCTTTTTTTAAAAAAATGATATTACCCGGAATCCTTTTATGAAATCACTGTTCCCACCAAAGGGTCCTTGCAATAGACCTTCCTCCTTCCTAAAACCTACCCAATCCCATGTTGGGCTTAGAACTATTTAGGCTTTGATCTGAAATCAAACAAGATACAAATCTTCCTTCTCTTCCCAGGTCACTTATGCTTTTGTCTCTCATGTTCTGAATGATAAGAGGCAGTTTCCTTTTTTCTACTGGATGGTCCCCAAAGAAGAAGCCCTGTACCCAGGGATTGTCAAGCTGCTCCAGCACTTCAGGTGGACCTTGATTGGCCTCCTTGCACCAGACACCAACAATGGAGAGAGGTTCCTGAAGAGCTTGACGCCGGTGCTCATCAAGAGCGGTGTCTGTGTTGTTATCTCACAAAGCATCTATGGACTGAATACAAATGTGGTAGAAATGGATCGTCTTCCATTCCTCAAGTGGAGGCAAGTGCATGTATTTGTTTACTACGGGGAAATGACTTATTTCTTAGATGGACTATTCATTATACAACAGATGTTTGACATACTGCTGAAATCCATTGTTGGGAAAATCTTCATCACAACAGCTATGTGGGATGTCTCCGTGGAACTGATGTATAATGACATATCTTTCCAACACATCCTTGGTATATTTTCCTTCTTCACTGAGACAAGCAAAAGGGCAACATCCGATGGTTTTCCATCCTTTTTCTCTGGTATTAAGAAGTTTTGGGAGGGTGCTTTTAATTGTTCCTATTCAAAGCATTCATCCTCGGCGAAAGGCTGGACAAGATGCAGAGAGAGAGAGAAACTGGAGATGTTTCCCCAAGACGATCTGGAAAGAATCCTCTCTCTAGACAGCTACAGGATCTACAACACTGTCCAAGCCGTGGCTCATGCCTTAAATGCTGCATATTCATCTAGAGCTAAGCAGAGGGCTAATGAGAGAACGGGACTTCAAAGGCTACAGCCATGGCAGGTTTTTTCTTTCTCATCATAGACATCGCAACTGAACATGACAATTGGTTGTAGTGTTGCAGAAATTGATTATTGTGCAGTTTGAAACAATTGGAAGGATAAGAACTGGAAGCTTTCATTTCCTTTTGGAAATGAATTCTTGCTCAGGCCCATAGAAATGTTATTCAATCTTTACTCACAGAACTCTTCATAACAGAATGAAAACATCAAATTGACATCATGTCTTGTGCTGCCCAGCACATGTTCAGCATCTCTCTCTCTCTCTCTCTCTCTCTCTCTCTCTCTCTCTCTCTCTCTCTCTCTCTCTCTCTCTCTCTCTCTCTCTCTCTCTCTCTCTCTCTCTCTCTCTCTCTCTCTCTCTCTCTCTCTCCCTCTCCCTCTCCCTCTCTCCTCTGCCTTCCAGGCTGTTTGCTTTACCTTCAGGAGAGCTTCATTGACATATTGACTCCATTGAGTTTTGGAGCCAAAGACAAAAAGGCAACTCCCTACAAAAAGGAGATACTGCAATCCATCACATGATCTAAGGTTACAACACTCACATGTTAGCTAGCAGAGAACAGCAACCAGGAAATTAATCTTAATATCAGCAAGAGCCCAGAGCCCTTTAGGGGAAAAAAAAACTACTATGGAAAGACCTCAAGGTTTGCAGAACACATTAGCCATTTTCCATTTTAAAACTTCCTTAATACATATTCATTTTTCATTTCTGTGTAAATTAAACCAATTGTACTAAACACATAGATTTCCAGAGTCATTTTATTGGGATTAGAATCTGGAAAACTTTGAGAATCCCTAGTTTAGAACATAGAGAGCTTCCCGTCACCAAAAAATATGGGATGTAGCAGTGAGCTGAAATTTGGCAAGCAGTTGTTAAACATAGAGAGCTACCCATTGCACAGCCCCTCAGGTAACTGCCCCCATCCTGTGCCCAATTCTTTTTTCCCTGCAAGTTGGAATTATTTTTGGCAGGGGAGATGACATTGATCAGGCTGTCTCTAATCTCTGTTCCTTTGACACCCACTTGACTCTGCTCTGGCTCTCTGCTCCCTCCACCAAGATCCTGCCTTTCCCTGCTGGAGCCCGTATTAGAGATTTCATTCAGTTTGCTTTGAAAGGAGAAACGTACCTTATTCACTCTTTCCGAAACAATCCAAGAGGGCAGCATCCTTCAAAAACATGTTTACTAGGAGAAAATCACATAGAAATACTGAAGAATTCTGAGGTTTTTTATTATTATTTTAAAAATGCTTCAGAAATGTGGAGAACTGAATTTAAGATTAGGGTGTGTGTGAGAGAGAAAATATTATGAACCAAAGTTGACAAGATCTCTCCATTACTATTGAGTTTGCAACCAGTCCTAAGCAGAGGTGAACTGGGTTGTCAGTATGCTTTCCATTATTATTATTATTATTATTATTATTATTATTATTATTATTATTACATTTACAATTTTACAATTCCAAATAAACATTTTACAAACTCTAAAATATCCAATGATTTCCCTTCTTCTCTTTCTGTGGTTCATTTTATATCTCATACATCCCTGCATAATTTACCAAAACAATTCAAACCAGTTTTCCACTTTTACATTAATCAAACATTATTTACGTACGTAGTTGAATTTAGCTTAATGCTGCCATGATTTTCAGCTGTATACAGTTATTTTCCATATATTCAATAAACCCTTTCCACTCTTCTTTCAATGTATGTTCTTTTGCTCTCTTATTCTGCATGTTAAATCTGCAAATTCTGCAAATTCTGCAGAATAATCTGCATATTCTGTCCACTTAAGTTGCCAATCCTCTTTAGCTGGGACCTCACTCACTTTCCATTTCTGGGCTAGCAAAACAGGAGACTCTGCTTTCCTTTATTCTAAATGCTCTCATCTTTGCTTCTGTTCCAGCTCCACCCTTTCCTCGGAAACGCCCCGTTCTACAATTCTTCCATGGACAGAGTGTATTTGGATGAGAACGGGGAGCTGGCAGCTGACTTGGACATTGTGAACTGGGTGGTGTTCCCCAATAAGTCCGTCCTCAGAGTGAAGTTTGGGAGTATCGACAGACAGGGATCCCCAGACCTGAAGTGCTCCATTGACCAGGATGCCATTGTATGGCCTGAGTGGCTCAATCAGGTGGCGTTGAGGGGGGAATCATGCCTGTCATTTTGCTGTCTTTTCTTTCAGCCTTAATAAGTGCTCCCTGTTCTGTGGGCTGCTGCTCTCTGTTTCCAGCATTGGGCTGTTGTTGTTCCTACAGCTCCTCTGCTCAGCTGGGTGTCAAAGGAGGGTTCCTGCTAAACTCTGTTTATGTGGAAAAAGGGAAATTCCTTGCTTTTCTGTTGTTAAATGTATTTATATCAGTAGTGAATAGCTCATGGCCCATATACAGACCTCTATTTAATGGAGGTATTTTCTTTCCCTCCCTGAATTTAATCATGAATAATTAATTTAATAGACAGTGATGGGAAATTCATAGTTACAGCATATGACAACATACTATGCCTCAAACAACAATTCTCATTGACACTCTTTGTCTTTCTGCCTAGACTCTTCCTACTTCCAGGTGTGTGGAAAGCTGTCGCCCTGGATCCTTCAAGGTGATTCAGGAAGGGAAGCCTCTTTGCTGTTATGAATGTCTTCCCTGTGCAGAAGGGACCATCTCCACTCAGGAAGGTGGGTGACTCCAAGGGAAAGGCTGGCCTTGGGGAAGAGAGAAGGGTTCAAGTCAGGAATCTTTCAAAGCCATTTCTGGGAAGGATCAGGCTGGTATGCTTCATGTGTGGGAGTGAACTGGGTGATTCAAATTATCATCATCATCATCAATCTGTTTTGATTATTATAGTTTACAATATTGTTCTAAAATGTATCATCGTCATAATACATATATATAGTAACCTGATTGGGAAAGCTGGACATAAAAATCTCTATCACTAAAAGCCTGCCCCCTCCATTTCCCACTCCTCAGCCCTATTACGCACCCTCACTCCAAAATATATATTTGATCAAATGTAAAGGAAAGAGTTCTAAACCACAGAGCATTTGGGGTTTGCCAATCAGAAGGTCGGCAGTTCGAAACCATGTGACGGGCTAATGTCTCGTTTCTCTGTCTCAGCTTCTGTCATCCTAGCAGTTCAAAAGCACACCAGTGCAAGTAGATGGATAGGTGTCACTGCAGCAGGAAGGTAAACAGTGTTTCCATGCGCTCTGGCACTCGTCATGGGGTCCCTTTGCAAAAGAAGCAGTTCAGTCATGCTGGCCACATGACCCAGAAAGCTGTCTGTGGACAAACATCAGCTCCCTCGGCCTGAAGCGAGATGAACGTTGCACCCCATAGTTGCCTTTGACAGTACTTAACTGTCCCGGGGTCCTTTACCTTGTAAAGATTATTGTGGACCTAAGGAAGATATTAGACCTCTGCACAGTCTCCTGATCCTCCTTTTGGCCCTGGTATAGGGAGCTCTAAGCAGCCCAACTTGCCAGAGTCCAAGCTGGGGATATCTAGCCCTAGAATCTGTTCGAAATTTCTTCAGGGGTCGAGCTAATGTTTAGAAAAACCTAATTAAATACCTGTAGTGATCTGTGGCTGTCCCAGACTGACTTGGTCTACAACTGAATCTCTCCCAAGAGACTGGATATTGCTCAGGGCTTGGCTGAATCCAGTGTAGTAGACATTACTCTCCCTCCCTCCCTCCCTCCCTCCCTCTCTCCCTCCCTCCCTCCCTCCCTCCCTCCCTCCCTCCCTCCCTCCCTCCCTCTCTCCCTCCCTCCCTCCCTCCCTCCCTCCCTCCCTCCCTCTCTTTCTCTTGCAGATGCAGACCATTGCCAAAAATGCCCAGGAAATCAGCATCCAAACAAGGAGCGAGATCAATGTGTGTTCAAGCATATCACCTTCCTAGCCTATGAAGAGTCTCTAGGGGTTGTCCTACTTTCCCTTGCCCTACTGGGGTCCTTAACCACAAGCTTTGTCTTAGGAATCTTCATTAAATACAAGGAGACACCCATAGTCAAAGCCAACAACCGGGACCTCTCCTACATCCTCCTTGTCTCCCTCCTGCTTTCCTTTTTGTCCTCCTTCCTGTTCATTGGGAGGCCAAGGAAAGGGACCTGCCTTCCTCGACAAATGGCCTTCAGCATCATCTTCTCTGTTGCTGTGTCTTCTATGTTGGCAAAAACCATCACTGTGGTTCTGGCCTTCCTGGCCACCAAGCCAGGGAACACAGTGAGGAGATGGCTGGGGAAGAGTCTGGCCCACTCCATTGTCATTTCCTGTTCCTGTGTCCAAGTTGTCATCTGCATGATCTGGCTGGGGATCTCGCCACCATTCCCAGACTCTGACATGCACTCCCAGCCTGGAGAGATCATCCTGCAATGCAATGAAGGGTCTGTGGCCATGTTCTATGGTGCCCTTGGCTACATGGGCTTCCTGGCTGCCATCTGCTTCACGGTGGCTTTCCTAGCCAGGAAGCTGCCTGGGGCTTTTAATGAAGCCAAGCTGATCACCTTCAGCATGCTGGTCTTCTGCAGTGTTTGGGTGTCCTTTGTGCCCACCTACCTGAGCACCAAGGGGAAATACATGGTAGCCGTGCAGGTCTTCTCTATGTTGGCCTCCAGTGCTGGGCTTCTGGGCTGCATCTTTATTCCCAAATGCTACATTATTGTGCTGAGACCTGATCTGAACACAAAGGAGCACCTGACAGCAAAAGCTAAAGATAGCATCTGATTCTGAAAATATTATTTTTCAAGAATGTAGGGAAGTGATGTTCTTGAAAAATAAGGTTTCAGCTTTTTAAAAATAATTACTGTACCCTCATTTGATCTTGTAGACCAACCAACATAATGGAAATAATTATGAAATTTGGCTGAAAATTTGATAAAACTTTGGAAGATGTAGATCACATAGATCACAGAGAATTCACATTATCAAAATTTTGTAATTAGTCATGGAACGGAATAAGGTTGTCCACTGTCACTCATTTTTCTTAATTGTAGAAAAATATCCTTGTAATTATACAATGCCCTCTGTGGCATGGGAGTCAGTATAAATGAAAATAACAAATGTAGGCCTCTATGCAGAATAAACATACCCAATGTCAGGATGCTACCAGCGGTTCCCGGCTGCTTGCCCAGGAAAGTAAAAAGACAAGGAAAACTTTCTTACAGTCTTTTTTTATTTCAGACTTTACAGAGAGTCGCTATAGAACCCAGCCTCTTGGATAATGGTGTTGCCCTGAGTGAACCTCTCTCTCCCCGTCTCTCCCACTTTCTCATTCATCACCACCTCCTCTACGGGTGCCCCTAAGTGCTCTCTGTCTTTGAGCTCTTTGCTCTCCTACTTTTAAGGCTTGCCGGGTTCTGGGAGATAGAGGGTCTGGAACGCTTACTAATGACATGTCAGCCAGCTGCTGCTCTGCCTCTCCCATGATTGCCCAACTTTTCCCCTTATCTGCCTCTGAGCTGTGACTTCCCTCAAACCCCTGTTGTAAATCTATACTCTTCCTCCTCCCTGGGAGGGTCAGGATGGAGAGGTGGTCTCCCCCATTCCTCCCCTGCCTAGTCCCTGACACCCAGCTTCTTCAACTGTTACAAATAGGGCTTAGTTTCTGGACCCTTAGTCATCTTAGTCACCCTCCACCCCATACCTGCCAGCTCATCAATATCTTCCTTTATTTAGGGTGCCCAGAACTGGACACTGTATGCCAGGTGTGGTCTGACCAAGGCAGCATAGAATGGAACTATTACTTCCCTTATTCTGGACACGATACTTCTGTTGAAGCAGACTAAAATTTCAACATTATTTTTATTGGAGTTAAAAAAAAATTGTTATCATCTTTTTTTCCTAATTGTATATTTAAATTTTTAAAAAAGTTTATGGACTATTGAATAGTATGCAGTTGAAAAGGTTGACAATAGGACCCATGGAGGGGAAGGTGAGAAGTCCAAAGATTTTGATAAATCTTTAAACACCAGGGCCAGGGCCTTTCCAGTGATGGCTCCGACCTGCTGGAATGCTCTGTCCTATGAGACTAGGGCCCTACAGGATTTAACCTCCATCCGGTGGGCCTGTAAGACAGAGCTATTCCACCTGGCCTTTAATTTGAACTCAGCCTGATCTTTTATTTGGTTTCCTTGCTCACTGGTTCCGTCCTCCTTGTACTTTCTCTCCAGGCAGAGTCTCAGATCGAGAACCAACCCTAATTAAGGTCAAGGTTAAAGGACCCCTGGATGGTTAAGTCCAGTGAAAGGCGACTATGGGGTATGGCGCTCATATTGCTTTCAGGCCAAGGGAGCAAGCATTTGTCCAGCTTTCCGGGTCATGTGGCCAGCATGACTAGACTGCTTCTGGAAACGCCATTTACCTTGCCGTTGCAGCAGTACCTATTTATCCACTTGCACTGGTATGCTTTTAAACTCCTAGGCTGGCAGAAGCTGGGACAGAGCAACAGGAGCTCACCCTGTCATCATCATCATCATCATCATCATTTATTATTTATACCCCGCCCATCTGGCTGAATCTCCCCAGACACTCTGGGCGGTGCCCAATTGAATATTAATACAATACAGCATTAAATAGTAAAAGCTTCCCTAAACAGGGCTGCCTTCAGATGTCTTTTAAAATTAGGATAACTGCTTATTTCCTTGACATCTGATGGAAGGGCATTCCACAGGGCGGGTGCTGCTACCGAGAAGGCCCTCTGTCTGGTTCCCTGTAACCTCACTTCTCACAATGAGGAAACCGCCAGAAGGCCCTCGGCTCTGGATCTCAGTGTCTGGGCTGAATGCTGGGGGTGGAGATGCTCCTTCAGGTATACAGGACCGAGGCCTTTAGGGCTTTAAAGGTCAACACCAACACTTTGAATTGTGCTCAGAAACGTACTGGGAGTCAGTGTAGATCTCTCAGGAACAGTGTTATGTGGTCCCGGCGGCCGCTCCCAGTCACCAGTCTAGCTGCCGCATTCTGGATTAGTTGCAGTTTCCGGGTCACCTTCAAAGGTAGCCCTGCGTAGAGCACATTGCAGTAGTCCAAGCGGGAGATAACCAGAGCATGCACCACTCTGGCAAGACAGTCCGCCGGCAGGTAGGGTCTCAGCCTGCGTACCAGATGGAGCTGATAGACAGCTGCCCTGGACAGAGAATTAACCTGTGCCTCCATGGACAGCTGTGAGACCAAAATGACTCCCAATTCCAACCACCGACCTTCCGATTGGCAAACCCAAGAGGCTCAATAGATCACAGCACTGACCACATTCCTAGAGCTGTGTGTTATCAGCATACTGGTGACCCCTTGATCCCAAACTCCCCAGGAGCACACCCCATGACTTCATATACAGCAAAATAGATCTTTAATAGCACTGGGGAGAAAATAGCACGTTGCAGAACCCCATAGCACATATGCTGGGGGGTGGGGATGAGGAACAAGATCCAGCTTTACTTTCTGGACGCGACATTGAAGATACGAACAGAACCACTGTAATACGGTGCCTCTGACACCCACCTCACTAAGCCAGTCCAGGAGGATGCCATGACTGGTGGCATCAAAGCCGCTGAAAGTTGTGTCACGTCAACTAAAGCAGGCATGTCCACCTTCAAGTAGGCTGTGATCTACTATCCAGTATCAAAAAGTGGCAGTGATCTACCACACTCTCCCATTGTCATTCTTCAACTTAAACATGATACAGTGGTACCTCTACTTATGAATGTTTCTACTTACGAATGGAGCTCCGTCCGCCTTGGATGCGGTTTAGATAGGATTTTTTCTACTTACGAATTTTTAGATAGGATTTTTTCTACTTACGAATTTTTTCTCCCAATGCATTTCTATGGGATTCGACTTACATTTTTTTTCCACTTACAAATGTGCATTTGGAACGCATTAAATTCATAAGTAGAGGTACCACTGTATTTGGCTGGGGATACCCAGCCAATGGGTGGGCTATAAAGAACAACATATCATTCTTATGATAAAAATAATAACAAGTTATTACCCCCCACCAGCCCCCTCCCATGGCCCTTGGCACACGCAGGAAGCCAACCCCCCCCCCCCCGTAATGTTGAATCCCCCCATACCAGATGAAGAGCTCAGTGGGGGGGGGGGAGTAAATGCAGCCAGGCTGGAGCTGGAAAGGTGGGAAAAGTTCAGCATCCACACAGAACTAGGAGGGAGAGGGTGTTTTCTTTCCATGGGAACCGGCGGGAGGGGGTAGAGGGAGGAGGGGCGTCATTCTCTCTCATGTGCTGCACTTCCCGCGGCTCCCTACAAGCACCTCGTCTCCCCCTCCCCCCCGCCCCGGGGCTTCGGCTTGCAAGAGGTGGAGACACGCACCTCATGCCTTTCCAGGACCGGCCAGCTGGCTGGGCATCACACAAAGTCGGTAGTTGAAGTGGGGTGGTTGAGGTGGCCACAAAGCGGAGGCGGTGCCAGCACCAGCCGGAGCTCATGCTGCGGCGACCATGAGCAAGCCTGGTTAAGCAGAGTCTCGACTGGTCGTGCCACCTGCAGAGTTGCTCTGGCCGGTGACTGAGCGCGCTCTGAGGGTGTGCTGAGAGTCGATCACAATCGATGAATTGGACATGTCTTACCTAAAGGATATTGTTGAATTTCCACAAGGGCCAACATTGATGCCGAAATCCAGCATCGCCTGAGCTCTGCGAGTGCGGCTTTCTCCCGACTGAAGTGCAGAGTGTTTGAGGACCAGGATATTCGCAGGGAACCCAAAATGCTTGTTTATAAAGCTATTGTACTACCAACCTTACTATATGCTTGTGAAACATGGACCACTTATAAACACCATCTCCAACTCCTCGAAATATTCCATCAACGGTGTCTCCGAAAATTTCTAGGGATAAACGTGCTAAGACACTAGGGATAAACGTGCTAAGAGGAAGGCACGCTTGGCAAACCCACACTGTGATGAACTGCCACCTGGAAACCAATGTCCCCACTATGGAAGGATGTGTGGATCCAGAATTGGCCTCCACAGTCACTTTCGGACCCATTGTTAAAACCGTGTTTATGGAAGACAATCTTACTCGGCTCCGAGTGATCGCCAAAGAAGATTGTTGAATTAAAAAAGAGCCACCCAAATTATCACGACATCACTCTTCCCCCCTCAGCCCAGGAGGATACCATGATTGATGGAATCACCTAAAGGATTTTGTTGAATTAAAAAAGGGCAACCCAAATGATCACAACATGTCAGGGAATAGTCTGAAGATGATGACTGGGGAGTGCATTCTATGGCAGACCAGCTTCTCTCCGATGAAGGGCTGGAGGGGAAAAGTCACCCTCCTTGTCCACAGTGTGTTCAGAAGCAGAGAGAGAGAAGCTGAACAGCTGAGGGAGGAGTTACCCAGTTACAAGATAATGACAAGGGAGCCCAAAGGGAGAGGGCAGCTAGTTGAGACGTCACTTGAGAGCGTGGGGGACCCCCTTCACCACAGACTTGGAGGTCTGAACATATCAGAGTGCAAAGGAGTCAGAGGGAGGGAGGAACTTTCCGTTGGCGCCTAAATGCTGAGGAAATCATGAGGAGGATTTAGGGAAGCCAACTGCCCTCCTTACGGAGAGCTGTATATTTGTGCTTGCAACATGACACTGTAATAAAAGGACCATAAATATATTAACTGCTCATTAATTCTTTTTTAAAATAATTTTTATTTTATTAAGTTTTTACATAAATTTTTATACATCAGTTAACATTCATATCTTATACAATATTTTTTTGGAGTTCCATCAACCATGTCTAAAGATTTCCAATCTTCCTAACTTCTTCTTGTATTCCATAATTCACTATTACTTTTAATAAACAATGAAACATTTTTATTTTCCTAATTTTTCTCTGTAATATTTCATATAGTTCTCCTTACAAAACTTCTTGCAAACCTACTAGCGTAATTTGTTGTTTACAATTGTCTTTCAAATATTTCTCAAATTTAGTCCAGTCTTTCAAGAACCTCTTGTCCCGTCGGTTTCGAATTCTCCCTGTCATCTTATCCGATTCTGCATAGCCCATTAACAACTTCTGCCATTCTTCTATCGTCGGGAATTATTCTTGTTTCCATTTCTGTTCATTAATACTCTTGCTGCTGTTGTCGCATATAAAAACAGTCCTCTAACTGTATATAATATCTAAAATCTTTGGCCCAATGTACCATCACCGACTTTACCTCTTCAGCTTTCAAGTGTCATTCCAACAGTATTTTATACATTTTAGACAATATTTTACAACTATTATTCAATATTTCAATTTCAAATTTTGATTCATTATGATCAAATCCACTTTCTTTTCAATTTTCTTTAAACATTTCATTGATTTGGCGATAGTGCAGCCAGTCATTTACATACTCCTAAACCTCTTCATATGGTTTCATTTTCCATTCATTTCCTTCCTCTTTTATTAATTTTTCATATGTGACCCATTTTTCACTCATATTTATCTTTTTAACACTCATAATTTCCAAGGGTTATAACCACCAAGGCGTTTTACATTCTAATAGGTTTTTATACTTATCACACACTTCAAATAGAGATCTTCGGAATACAGTGGTGCCTCGCTTAACAAACGCCCTGTAAGACGAAATTTTCGCTTAAAGAAAGGATTTTTCTAGCAGAAGTTGCCTCGTTAGACGAATTCGTTTTACGAAAAATTCGTCTAGCAAATCGCGGTTTCCCATAGGAATGCATTGAAATTCAATTAATGCGCTCCTATGGGGAAAAAAATTCAAAAAATTTCAATGCATTCCTATGGGATTCGCTAGACGAATTTTTCGTTATAAGAATAGACCCGTGGAACGAATTAAATTCATCTAGCAAGGCACCACTGTATATGGTTACCAAATCCTTTATCGACCTTTGTTTTATTATGCCACTAGCTGGTAGGGTTGCCAGACTCAATAGAGGACAGGACTTCTGTGCCTTTAATTGCCCTGCTCTCTTTTGAGTCTCGAAACCTTAAAGAGAAACCAGCAGACCCTTTGCTTGGAAATTAAACACAAAGGGTCTGCTGGTTTCTCTTTAAGGTTTCCAGACTCAAAAGAGAGAGTTGCTGTGGGTTTTTGTGTTAAATTGACCTTTTTCTGTTAAACTGGAGTCTCCCTTTAGAGTCCCTTCACCTGCCCTGTCCCAACCCTGACTCCCCTACTGTAAGTTTCAAAAATATGACTTCCCCACCCACACGTGTTCCTGAAAATGTCCGTCCCCCCACTGCTTTGGCTATCTCAGGATCCTACCTCCCTCCCCCCATGGCTATGTGTTTCCCACCTCCCTTTGTTGTGCTTCATCCCTGTGATTCCCCCACCCTGTGAAAGGCCCATATTCTGTTTGTTTTTACCTGTGACCGACTGGGCAATGGTGAGGCCTACTGTCCCAAACCCCCCTCCCCACTGCTTTGGCTGACTCAGGGTTCTTCCCCCCCCCCATGGCTATGTGTCCCCCCCCTTTGTTGTGCCTCATCCCTGTCCCCCCCCCCTTTGTGAAAGGACCTATTATGTTTGTTTTCCCTGCTTGGCAATGCTGCGGCCTATTGAAAAAGTTGGGCCTATTTTCAGTTGGTTGCTGTGGAATGTTGTGATGTCATCTGGCTGCACAGCTTTGGAGGCAGCAGCGTGCGATCTGCCTTTCTATTGGATGCTGTTGGATTCTTCCTTTAAAAAAGGAAAGCGATGTTCAAACAATAGGAAGTCAATTTTTTTTTAAAAAAAAATCTTTTTGTATTTTTGGTATATTTGTACCTTATTCTTTCTTTGTATTTGATTTTCTTTGTAATTTTGTATTTTTAGCTTTCCTTTGCATTTCTTCCTTTTGTATTATGTCTGGATTTGTTTTTGTAACTTTTAAAGTATGCATATATATACTGTATATTCCTGCGTATAAGACTACTTTTTAACCCAGGAAAATCTTCTCAAAAGTCGGGGGTTGTCTTATACGCCGTGTTGTATTTCTTATACGGCGAGTATATCCCAAACTCTATATTTTAACTGAAAAGTTGGGGGTCGTCTTATACGCCCTGTTGTCTTAAACGCCGGAATATACAGTATATATATATATAATAGTTTTCTCCAAATCTTTGAACCTTCCCCTCCATGGGTCCTGTTGTCAACCTTTTCAACTGCATACTATTCAATAGTCCATATTTTACATCCAGATCTTGGAGTTTTCGCAAACATGTTTTTCTCCAGCCCTACAGTTGCAGGTGGAGCTGCAGAAGGAGTTTAGGAACTTGCAGAAGTGGTACTTCTTCTCCGTATAATTATCAAAATGATAGAGTGTGTATTTTTTTGCTTCTACCTCTCACCAAAGATCTAGGGAGTTGTCCAAAGATCACATTTGAGTCCACTAGATTAGAAATCAGAGGAATTTGCGATGGTGTCATGCATCTGAGGCAAAAAGGTCTGGAAGATATATGCCTCCTAAGCCACCCAAAAGTTGGGTGGGCTGAGATATAGGACAGATGATAAATGGACCAGAATGAGGTTGGCTTGACTTCTCTCCACTTCAGATGTGATCCCTTTGCAGGACTCTGTTAGTAAGAAGAAAGCTATTGCATATTGCAAACACCACAACAAAAGGCTTCTAATTCTTTGTAAGGAGGTGGTCGTTCCTGGGAGGAAAAATATGGTCCTCGTTCTACTGCTTCTACTGCCGTATGGGGACTGTGGGAAACTGAAGACAAAATGCCTTTTGTCTTTGGAAAGGGATAAGATAGATTCACCTAATTATTTCAGGCCAGGAGACCACCTCATCAGTGGGGTCCTCTCTGCCACAAATACTATGTTTGATCCTTATAGCTTCAACGACTGTCCTTCCACCAGTTTTTATTGGTAAGACGTTTTGTGGGGATGGAGTTACTGCTGCTTCACTTGCTACCATTTCCATGAGATCCAGCTCATCTCCAGTTATTTTATGGTGCCTGTCTCATTATTTGGTACCTGCCTTTAAGAACATAAGAAGATCCCACTGGCAGATAAATTTGTGGGTGATTAGGCTCTCAGTGGCTACCAGTCACAATGGCTATGTTCTCCATTCACTCTCACAGGCACTATGCCTCTGGGTACCAGGAACTGAGAATCTCAAGTAGGGGAAGAGCTCTTGTGCTTCTCAGTTTTGCATGTGCATCTGGTTGTCCGCCTTGAGAACTGGATGCTGGAACAGATGAGCCTTTGGGGAGATTCTGCACGGTTCTTCTGTGAACGATGGAAGGATAAGGGTGTCTTTTTGCTTTAAGTTTAATATACAGGGGGAAATATCTACTTTCTCAAAGTGGAATTATAGTGCTTTCTGGATCTTTTAATCAGGGTCTTAGATTCCCTTTTAAACCTGGCCCTATTATTATTGATGTTGTTGTTGTTGTTTAGTCATTTAGTCATGTCCGACTCTTCGTGACCCCATGGACCAGAGCACGCCAGGCACTCCTGTCTTGCACTGCCTCCCGCAGTTTGGTCAAACTCATGTTCATAGCTTCGAGAACACTGATCCCCTTCATGGATCAATGCCTTGTCGTGGCGAAGGGGCTTGAATAACTCAGAGAAGCTATGAGCTATGCCATGCAGGGCCACCCAAGATGGGGCAGGTCATAGTGGAGAGTTTTGACTAAACGTGATAAAACTCCATGGACAAAGACAACAGGCATTATTATTATTATTATTATTATTATTATTATTATTATTATTATTTGAATATATGCTGCCCTATAGTAGTCATATACATCTTGATAAACAGTGGAAAACATCTTAATAAAAAGGGTGATAATATAGGAATAACAGCAGCAACTGTTATAAGCTATGGTAACATTGGGGAAGTTATTTTGGGCGTTATTTTAGGGGTCTTTTGTTTGTTTGTTTGTTTGTTTGTGACATTTCCATGCTGTCCTTTTAACAAGAAGTTATTCCAAGCAGCTAGCAATAAATAAGTAAATGCAAATTCAAATGAAAAATTAAAACAGACAACCATAAAGAGGACAGGGGAATATTACAGTGCTGGCATGTATATAATTTTTTTCCAGGAAGGGAACCACAATGTACTGGCAGCTCCTTTCCTTCTTGTTTGCCATTGAAGACATCAACCAGAATCAAAAGCTGTTACCCAACATCACCCTGGGCTACAGCATCCATGAGAACTTTTTTAATAGAAGGGTGACATATGATGCTTTGCTAGACATGTTGTCAATTGGGCAGCTCAACTTTCCAAACTACAGCTGTGGTAAACAGACGAACTTACTGGCTGTTCTCGAAGGGTCTGACTCTCAAAGCTCCATCCAGATTTCAAATGTGTTGGGCACCTATAAAATCCCACAGGTAGGAATGGAGAGAGGTATAATAAGATTGTGATATCAGCTGTTTTATATTCCATTTTATCCCCAGTTCAGACTCCATGAGAGTATCTGTGAGGTTTTGGTGAGTTACCCTGTCAAAAGCTTTTTGGAAAGATCAAGTCGTCTATATCAAGAACATCTCTATCTATTTACAGGTTGGTAGCCGTGTTGGTCTGAGTCAAAGCAAAATAAAAAAATTCCTTCAGTAGCACCTTAAAGACCAACTAAGTTTTTATTTTGGTATGAGCTTTCGTGTGCATGCACACTTCTTCAGATACACATCTCTATCTATCTATGTGCTTCTTGACACTCTCAAATAATTCTAATCAGATTGTGAGACAGGTTTTGCCATTCTGTAGGTGGACACCCCATTCGATATTGGGAAAAGGATTTCTTGTGCCCTGACTTTGAAAACGTCTCCATAGATGAAGTAATTTAAATGCCCATTTGTTTCTGGCTCACTAGACCTGAGGCTTCCTGTTGCATGTTCGCCTGACACATGAAACTTGAAAGTTCCTGTAGGGATTTTTCCTTCTAGAGATTAATGAGGGGCCTCCTTTTTTTTTAAAAAAAGGCATTACCTGGAATACTTCATAGGAAATCACTATTCCCACAAAAGGGTCCTTGCAATAGACCTTCCTCCTTCCTAAGACCTACCCAATCTCATGTTGGGCTTAGAAATATTTAGGCTTTGATCTGAAATCAAACAAGATTCAAATCTTCCTTCTCTTCCCAGGTCACTTATGCTTTTGTCTCCCATGTTCTGAATGATAAGAGGCAGTTTCCTTTTTTCTACCGGATGGTCCCCAAAGAAGAAGCCCTGTACCCAGGGATTGTCAAGCTGCTCCAGCACTTCAGGTGGACCTTGATTGGCCTCCTTGCACCAGACACCAACAATGGAGAGAGGTTCCTGAAGAGCTTGACGCCGGTGCTCATCAAGAGCGGTGTCTGTGTTGTCATATCACAAAGCATCCCAGGACTGAATACAAATGCGGTAAAAATGGACCGTCTTCCATTCCACAAGTGGAGGCAAGTGCATGTATTTGTTTACTATGGGGAAATGAGTTATTTCTTAGATGGACTACTCATTATACAACAGATTTTTGACAAAGTGATGAAATACATTGTTGGGAAAATCTTCATCACAACAGCTATGTGGGATGTCTCCCTGGAGCTGATGTATAATCACATATCGTTCCAATACATCCATGGTATATTTTCCTTCTTCACTGAGACAAGCAAAAGGGCAACATCCGATGGTTTTCCATCCTTTTTCTCTGGTATTAAGAAGTTTTGGGAGGGTGCTTTTAATTGTTCCTATTCAAAGCATTCATCCTCGGTGAAAGGCTGGACAAGATGCAGAGAGAGAGAGAAACTGGAGATGTTTCCCCAAGACGATCTGGAAAGAATCCTCTCTCTAGACAGCTACAGGATCTACAACACTGTCCAAGCCGTGGCTCGTGCCTTAAATGCTGCATATTCATCTAGATCTAAGCAGAGGGCTAATGAGAGAATGGGACTTCAAAGACCTCAAAGGCCACAGCCATGGCAGGTATTTTCTTTTCCTTCAACTGAGCATGGCAATCGATTGTAGTGTTACAGATGTTAAATATTTGAGGTCTTTAAGCAGAGGCTTGACAGGCATATGTCAAGAATGCTTTGATGGTGTTTCCTGCTCGGCAGGGGCTTGGACTGTATGGCCCTTGTGATCTCTTCCAACTCTATGATTCTATGATTCTATGAAATATTGTGCAGTTTGAAACGATTGGTAGCATAAGAACTGGAAACATTAATTTCCTTTTGGAAATGAATTATTGTCCTGATCTATAGAAATATTATTCAATCTTTACTCGCAGAACTCTTCATAACAGAATGAAAACATCAAATAGACATCATGTCTTGAGCACTGGCTCGGCATCTCTCTCTCTCTCTCTCTCTCTCTCTCTCTCTCTCTCTCTCTCTCCCTCTCCCTCTCCCTCTCTCCTCTGCCTTCCAGGCTGTTTGCTTTACCTTCAGGAGAGCTTCATTGACATATTGACTCAATTGAGTTTTGGAGCCAAAGACAAAAAGGCAACTCCCTTCAAAGGGGAGATGGAAAGACTATTAGCCATTTTCCATTTTAAACCTTCCTTAATACATATTCATCTTTCATTTCTGTGTAAATTAAACTAATTGTACTTAACACATAGATTTCCAGAGTCATTTTCTTGGGATTAGAATCTGGAAAACTTTGAGAATCCCTAGTTTACCCCTCAGGTAACTGCCTCCATCCTGTGTCCAATTCTCTTTCCCTGCAAGTTGGAATTATTTTTGGCAGGGGAGATGACATTGATCAGGCTGTCTCTAATCTCTGTTCCTTTGACACCCACTTGACTCTGCTCTGGCTCTCTGCTCCCTCCACCAAGCTCTTGCCTTTCCCTGTTGAAGCCCATATTAGAGATTTCATTCAGTTTGCTTTGAAAGGAGAAACGAACCTAATTCACTCTTTCCAAAACAATCGAAGAGGGCAGCATCCTTCAAAAACATGTTTACTAGGAGAAAATCACATAGAAGTACTGAAGAATTCTGAGTTTTTTATTATTATTATTTAAAAATGCTTCAGAAATGTGGAGAACTGAATTTAAGATTAGGGTGTGTGTGAGAGAGAAAATATTATGAACCAAAATTGACAAGATCCCTCCATTACTATTGAGTTTGCAACCAGTCCTAAGCAGAGGTGAACTGGGTTGTCAGTATGCTTTCCATTATTATTATTATTATTATTATTATTATTATTATTATTATTAAATTTCCAATTTTACAATTCCAAATAAACATTTTACAAATTCTAAAATATCCAATGATTTCCCTTCTTCTCTTTCCGTGGTTCATTTTACATCTCATACATCCCTGCATATTTTACTAAAACAATTCAAACCAGTTTTCCACTTTTACATCCATCAAACATTATTTATGTACGTAGTTGCATTTATCTTAATGCTGCCACCGTTTCCAGCTCTATACAGCTATTTTCCATATGTACAATAAATGCCTTCCAATAAATGCTTTCTTTCAATGTATATGTACAATAAATGCTTTCCAATAAAAGCTTTCTTTTAATGTATGTTCTTTTGCTCCCTTATTCTGCATGATAAATCTGCAAATTCTGCATATTCTGTCCACTTAAGTTGCCCATCCTCTTTAGCTGGGACCTCGCTCACTTTCCATTTATGCCCTGGCAAAACAGGAGACTCTGCTTTCCTTTATTCTAAATGCTCTCATCTTTGCTTCTGTTCCAGCTCCACCCTTTCCTCGGAAACGCCCCATTCTACAATTCTTCCATGGACAGAGTGTATTTGGATGAGAACGGGGAGCTGGCAGCCGACTTGGACATTGTGAACTGGGTGGTGTTCCCCAATAAGTCCGTCCTCAGAGTGAAGTTTGGGAGTATCGACAGACAGGGATCCCCAGACCTGAAGTGCTCCATTGACCAGGATGCCATTGTGTGGCCTGAGTGGCTCAATCAGGTGGCGGGGAGAGGGGAATCGTGCCTGTCATTTTGCTGTCTTTTCTTTAAGCCTTAATAAGTGCTCCCTGTTCTGTGGGCTGCTGCTCTCTGTTTCCTCTCAACTCCAGCATTGGGCTGTTGTTCAAGATAGTTCCTACAGCTCCTCTGCTCAGCTGGGTGCCAAAGGAGGGTTCCTGCTAAACTCTGTGTGTGGGAAAAGGGAGATTCCTTGCTTTTCTGTTCTTAAATGTATTTATATCAGTCGTGAATAGCTCATGGCCCATATACATAACTCTATTTAATGGAGGTATTTTGGTTTTTTCCTGAATTTAATCATGAATAATTCATTTAATAGACAGTGATGGGAAATGCTTAGTTTCAAGCTATAAACCGGATGCTACAGCATATGACAACATACTATGCCTCAAACAACAATTCTCATTGACACTCTTTGTCTTTGTGCCTAGACCCTTCCTACTTCCAGGTGTGTGGAAAGCTGTCGCCCTGGATCCGTCAAGGTGATTCAGGAAGGGAAGCCTCTTTGCTGTTATGAATGTCTTCCCTGTGCAGAAGGGACCATCTCCACTCAGGAAGGTGGGTGACTCCAAGGGAAAGGCTGGCCTTGGGGAAGAGAGAAGGGTTCAAGTCAGGAATCTTTCAAAGCCATTTCTGGGAAGGATCAGGCTGGTATGCTTCATGTGTGGGAGTGAACTGGGTGATTCAAATTATCATCATCATCATCAATCTGTTTTGATTATTATAGTTTACAATATTGTTCTAAAATGTATCATCATCATAATACATATATATAGTAACCTGATTGGGAAAGCTGGACATAAAAATCTCTATCACTAAAAGCCTGCCTCCCCTTTCCCACTCCTCAGCCCTATTACGCACCCTCACTCCAAAATATATATTTGATCAAATGTAAAGGAAAGAGTTCTAAACCACAGAGCATTTGGGGTTTGCCAATCAGAAGGTCGGCAGTTCGAAACCATGTGACGGGCTAAGGTCTCGTTTCTCTGTCTCAGCTTCTGTCATCCTAGCAGTTCAAAAGCACACCAGTGCAAGTAGATGGATAGGTGTCACTGCAGCAGGAAGGTAAACAGTGTTTCCATGCGCTCTGGCACTCATCATGGGGTCCCTTTGCAAAAGAAGCAGTTTAGTCATGCTGGCCACATGACCCAGAAAGCTATCTGTGGACAAACACCAGCTCCCTTAGCCTGAAGCGAGATGAACGTTGCACCCCATAGTTCCTTTTGACAGTACTTAACTGTCCCGGGGTCCTTTACCTTGTAAAGATTATTGTGGACCCAAGGAAGATATTAGACCTCTGCACAGACTCCTGATCCTCCTTTTGGCCCTGGTATAGGGGGCTCTAAGCAGCCCAACTTGCCAGAGTCCAAGCTGGGGATATCTAGCCCTGGAATCTGTTCGAAATTTCTTCAGGGGTCGAGCTAATGTTTAGAAAAACCTAATTAAATACCTGTAGTGATCTGTGGCTGTCCCAGACTGACTTGGTCTACAACTGAATCTCTCCCAAGAGACTGGATATTGCTCAGGGCTTGGCTGAATCCAGTGTAGTAGACATTACTCTCTCTCTCTCTCTCTCTCTCTCTCTCTCTCTCTCTCTCTCCCTCCCTCCCTCCCTCCCTCCCTCCCTCCCTCCCTCTCTTTCTCTTGCAGATGCAGACCATTGCCAAAAATGCCCAGGAAATCAGCATCCAAACAAGGAGCGAGATCAATGTGTGTTCAAGCATATCACCTTCCTAGCCTATGAAGAGTCTCTAGGGGTTGTCCTACTTTCCCTTGCCCTACTGGGGGCCTTAACCACAAGCTTTGTCTTAGGAATCTTCATTAAATACAAGGAGACACCCATAGTCAAAGCCAACAACCGGGACCTCTCCTACATCCTCCTCGTCTCCCTCCTGCTTTCCTTTTTGTCCTCCTTCCTGTTCATTGGGAGGCCAAGGAAAGGGACCTGCCTTCCTCGACAAATGGCCTTCAGCATCATCTTCTCTGTTGCTGTGTCTTCTTTGTTGGCAAAAACCATCACGGTGGTTCTGGCCTTCCTGGCCACCAAGCCAGGGAACACAGTGAGGAGATGGCTGGGAAAGAGTCTGGCCCACTCCATTGTCATTTCCTGCTCCTGTGTCCAAGTTGTCATCTGCATGATCTGGCTGGGGATCTCGCCACCATTCCCAGACTCTGACATGCACTCTCAGCCTGGAGAGATCATCCTGCAATGCAATGAAGGGTCTGTTACTATGTTTTATTCTGCCCTCGGCTACATGGGCTTCCTGGCTGCCATCTGCTTCACGGTGGCTTTCCTAGCCAGGAATCTGCCTGGAGCCTTCAATGAAGCCAAGCTGATCACCTTCAGCATGCTGGTCTTCTGCAGTGTTTGGGTGTCCTTTGTGCCCACCTACCTGAGCACCAAGGGGAAATACATGGTAGCCGTTCAGGTCTTCTCCATCTTGGCCTCCAGTGCTGGGCTCCTGGGCTGCATCTTCCTTCCCAAATGCTACATTATTTTACTGAGATCTGATCTGAACACAAAGGAGCACCTGATAGCAAAAACTAAGGATAGCATCTGATTCTTAAATTTTTTCCAAAAATGTAGGGAATTGTGTTCTTGAAAAATAATGTTTCAATTAAAAAAAATCATTATCCTCATTTGATCTTGTAGAACCAACCAACTTAATGGAAGTAGTTATGAAATTTGGATTTGGCTGAAATTTGTTAAAAAGACGTGGGGATTCAGGGCACAGTCCAACAATGGCTGCGTTCCTTTATCTCAGGTCGGGGACAGAGGGATGCGCTAGGGGTTGTCGCCGCGGCACTCCTTGGTGTGTGGAGTCCCGCAAGGTGCAATCCTTTCCCTGATGCTTTTTAATATCTTCATGCGCCCCCTCACCCAGATTGTCCGGAGGTTTGGGCTGGGTTGTCATCAATATGCTGATGACACCCAGATTTATCTGTTGATGGATGGCCATCCTGCTTCGGCCCTGGACACACTGACCAAGTGCTTGGAAGCTGTGGCTGGATGGCTACGTGGGAGTCGGCTGAAGCTAAATCCTTCAAAGACAGAGGTCCTCTGGTTGGGTCGGGATGACATGGGGCAGGGGGGGCCAACTTCCATCTTCCGCTGGGGCTCAATTAGTGTCAGCCCCTTCTGTCGAGAGCTTGGGTGTAACCTCGGATGCCTCCCTTTCCATGGAGGCACAGGTTGCGACCACAGCCAAGGTGGCATTTTTCCATCTCCGCTGCATTAAGCAGTTGGTCCCCTACCTTTCTCAACCTGACCTGGCCACAGTGATCCATGCGATGGTCACCTCTAGGCTTCATTATTGTAACTCGCTCTACGTGGGGCTGCCCTTGAAACTAACCCTGAAACTCCAGCGGGTGCAGAATGCCGCGGCGAGACTCCTTACGGGGTCCCAGCCACGGGATTACATTCATCCAGTGCTTTACCAGCTGCACTGGCTCTCGGTGGAGTACAGGATCAGGTTTAAGGTGCTGGTTTTGAACTTTAAAGCCTTATGTGGCTTAGGACCCTCGTACCTACGGGACCGCCTCTCCCGGTATGCCCCGCAGAGGACATTAAGGTCCACAAATAATAACATACTGTAGATCCCGAGTCACAAGGTGATTAGGCTGGCCTCGACCAGGACCAGGGCCTTCTCAGTACTGGCCCCGACCTGGTGGAATGCTCTGTCTCTGGAGACTAGGGCCCTGCGGGATTTGTCATCTTTTAGTAGGGCCTGCAAAACAGAGCTGTTCTGCTTGGCCTTTGGACTGACACAATCTAACCCTGGGGTTATCCTCCCCTAAGGTTTTATCTTATAACTAGTGGAATTCAGCCCGTTTAAAAATGGGCGCTAGAAGAAGCGGCCTGCCGGGTTGACACCCAGCAGCGCTGCACGAAGCACCGGGGGACTGGTGGCGGGGAAGGCAGGCAGGCAGACAGGCGCTTGCTCTCTTGCCTGCCTGCATTCCCCACCGCCTGTCACACGAAGATCGGCGGCCGCTGCTTGCCGGGGCTTGTCAACCCAGGGGGAGGCAAACGGCGAAACCCCCCGCCGCGCCGCAATTTGGCTCGGGGACTGGCTTGGCGGTGGGGGGAAGACTTCCCGCCACCGCCAAGCCAGTCCGCAGCGGGGGCTTTTCGCCGTTTGCCTTCCCCCGAGGGGGAGGCAAACGGCAAAAAACCCCGCCGCGCCGCAATTCGGCTCCGGGACTGGCTTGGCGGTGGCGGGAAGTCTTCCCCCCACCGCCGCACTTCGACTCGGGGACTGGCTTGGCAGCGGCGGGAAAAAGGGGAGGAATTCCCCGCTTTTTCCCGCTGCCGCGAAGCCAAAGCCGGCTTCCCTCGGCGCCCGCTGCCGCTTCGGCTTCCTCAGGGAAGGCAAGCAGGCGGGCTGTCTGCCTGCTTGCGTTCGCCGAGGAAGCGCCGTCCCATGCCGGCGGTGTGTGGCAAGGCTGCCGGGGGGAGCGCTTCTCTTCCCCGCCACCTCACCGCGCACCTCCAGCATGAGACTGGGCTTCGGAGCGGGGGTTGGCGGAGCGGCGGTTGGCTGTTGTCTGACCATAGGCAGAGATAGGCAGAGGGGTTTGGGGGGGGAGAGAGCGCGCGTCCAATCCCTGTGTCCCTGGTTGTCTCTCCGTCCAATCCCTGTGTCCCTGGCGCACATGCGCAGTAGCCCAGGGACACACGGGACAACTTGGACGCAGGGACAACTTGGACTTTATATATATAGATGGTTTTTAGCTTACTTGTAGAATATTAATTTCAAAATTGAATTTTAAAATTATATTAATTTGCATTTTAATTGAATTGTTTCTTTTATACTTGCGTTGATATTTTTGTTGTTAGCCGGCCTGAGCCCGGTCTTCACTGGGAAGGTCGGGGTATAAATATTATTATTATTATTTATTATTATTATTATTATTGATCTTAGAGATCACAGAGAATCCACATTACCAAAATTTTGTAATTGGTCGTGGAGAACGGAACGGAAAGGATGTCCACTTTCACTCCTCTTATTGATCTTAAATTTAGAAAAATAGCTGTCTAATTCTACAATGCCCTCTCTGGCGTGGGAGTCAGTATAAATGAAAATAACAAATGTAGGCCTCTATGTAGAATAAACATACCCAATGTCAGGATGCCACCAGAGGTTCCTGGCTGGTTGTCCAGGAAAGTAAAAAGACGGCCCCTGCCCCTCGCTGGGTATGCCCAAGCCTCTGCTTATTCTCTTCAGCCTCAGCAAAGTTGTTGTCAGACCATATACACAGGGACCTAGGTCCAATTTTGGCCAGAATCTTACCTGCTCAGCTGTCATCTCTAACCCCCCCACCCCCCAAAAAACAATTCAATTCCCCCCCTTGCCCTGCTGGGCTGTCTGAGCGCTGCTGGGCACTCCCACCAGGCAGTGGGACGGCAGTGGCTGGGTGGAGGCGAGGCCGCTGGCTCTGGCGCTCAGATCTGGCACTGCCGGGCGCTCCATGCACTCCAGCAGCCGGTTCCGGGCGGCGGGACAGCAGGCGTCCTCGGCCGGGCGGAGGCAAGGCCACTGGCTCCGGCGCTCCGCCTGGGGCTGCTCGGTGCTCCGAGCTGCTGGGCTAAAAACTACAACTCCCACAACGCTGCGCACGGTGGAGCGAAGGCTGTTTACATGCCAACACCCCACCCCCTTCAGCTCTTCCGGCGCCGCATCTTCTCTCTCTGCCCATTGGGCAGCGGTGGGGGGAGTGCGAACGATCCCATGCGCCTTGGAGGTGTGGGTGGAGGACGCTGAAGGCGACGCGGCTATTGGCGTCTCGTGTGCTCCGTGGGGGGGAAGGGAGCGCGCGCCGCCTGGTCGCATCTTGTTGCTGCCGATGCCGCGTGCTCTGGGCTGCGGGGTGGTCGGCCTCCTCGACGGGGCCAGGTAGAGGCCCGGCCGCTGGCTCGGCACTCCGCCCGGCGCTGCTGCACTCTCTGAGCGTTCGCCGCTGCAGCAGCAGCTGGGAGGCTTTAGAGTAAATGCCCTGAGCAGCATGAATTAATGCTACTGGCAATCAAGCGGGGGAGGGGGGCTTTTTTTGGCTTGACAGACCCAATCGTTCTTCCCACCCCACACAGTGTTTGCAAAGCAACAGAGGCCCGGCCACTGACTCAGCGCTCCTGCTTCTGAACCAGGAAGGACTGGTGCATATATAACTCATGATGTTTAAAAGTAAGAAAGTCATGCTCCGGTGGGCCATACACCTCCATCCAGGATTGTATGTTTCTCTAAAGAAAGTTCACCCCTTTCCCTCTCACTCCCCTGGCACTCTGTGAGTTCTCACAAACATGTTTTTCTCCAACTCTGCCCCAAGATATCCCATGAAGCTGCAGGTGTGATCTTGCTTCCCCTTATAATTCTCCAAACCATAGTGATTTATTTCTCCTCACTCAAGGGATGATGAGTCCAATGGCATAAGCATCAGAATTCTAGAGCAACATGAGGCAATTTATTTCATGAGCCTGAAAAAGCTAGTGCGTAAAGACCTTCTCTGGTGCCACTAAGAAAGTGAGCTGGGATATAGGACAGGCTCTGTGCGTGTTGCTTGTGGGTGGCTGCATGGAAACTCTGCCAGAGCACTGTTTGCGATCACTTCCTTCAGCTCTCAAGCCCTGGCCAGACTTTGCCAATGCTTGCAAAGTCACTGCAGCTTTATTCTATGGTTTTCTGGAGCTGAAGTTAAAAGGAGCAGCTATAAGGGAGATGATTGTGGCAAGCAGACTCAGAATAAGACATCTATTCGCATTCCTCCTGCTGGGCAGTATAACCTTTGGGATGCTGAAGGGGAAATGTTTATTGAATTTCATAAAGGATCAAAATAAGCCACCAAGCTACTACAAACCAGGAGACCACCTCATCAGTGGGGTCACATCTGTAATACCTGTCAAATTTCTACCATTCAACTTCTCTGAGCCTCCCTATACAAGACTAGGCTTGTGAGTAATTACATGTTAAAGGGCTTAATGCTCTTTGTATTTCTATCTTATCTTTTTATGCACTGAACAACCTTGAGATCTACAAATTCAATCAATCAATCAATCAATCATGCTCTCCGCCTGATTCAAGGCTTCTCCAGGCCCCCTCCTGATTCAGCATTCATCCCGATTTACTTGATTATGTGGTGGTCTTTATTGAGCATTTGTTATGATCTGTTGGCAGTGAGATTACACAACAATGAATATTCATTGAGCATCCATCAAGATTTGCATATGAGGGGTTCACATGCCTAACTCCTAATCACTTGATCATTCTATACTTTTCTGCATAACTTTCAAAATTGCAAAGCATTTTTAAAAGTTGCAATTCTCACACTATTGCAGAAATCTTTAATTGCAGGAAACCAAAGTCCTGCTGGAATCCCTCCTGCAAAATATTGACTGTCTGGAGGCACACTCGCATTTCATAGGTTCCAATTGCCCCCATATGCCAGGGACAATGAACTTAGGTGCTTATCAGTTGGAGGTGCAGTAGCAGCTGATGCCTAAGTCACGACTGAAAATGAGTGTGATACATTTGAGAATGTTACGATTGTGCAAAGTGACATTTAAAAATCCAAACCTACAAGCGGGTAAATAATGCAGCTGACTGCAAATACAACTGAAACACAATCTTATGAAACGTTCATGATTGTGAAAGTTGTGGTCACAGTTTCACTATAGTGCGAGTCCACTTTCAGTGAGGCTGATGGCTCTTTCCTCTCTCCTACAGGCCACTAATGAAAGGTATTTAAGCATTTCAAGGTGGATTCATTTTATTTTCTGTGCAGAGTTTAGATGCAGCAAGAATTAGAAATATTTTTTTTCATTCAATGAAGGAGGGCACTTTTTCATTTCAGTGGCCTTCGTGGGAAATTCTGGAATATCCTGTCCTTCCTGTCTGCCATTCGTGAAATCAATCAGGACTCCAGTCTCTTACCCAATGTCACCCTAGGCTATGTCATCTATGACCATTATTCTAATGCAAGGATGACTTCTGATGCCCTCCTAGACCTGCTCTCTACTGGGCACGCAGGCATTCCAAACTATTACTGTGGGAAGACGAATAATCTGCTGGCTGTTATTGAAGATGCTGAACCTGATATTTCTAGATATATGTCAACTGTGTCAAGCATCTACAAAATCCCACAGGTATGGCTGGTTTGGTGGGAAGAGGGAATTGCACCTCTGCCATGAACGTGGGCTTTACTTTCTTTCTTTTTTGGAAAGACGGTGAGGGTGGGATGGAACCTGGAAGCAGGAGGACTCAACATTGGTGTCCAACGCCACCACTGCTTTTAAAAACCAAAGTCTGTTCCCACCATTCCATCATTCTGTGGTGTGGCCCAAAACCCAGGAATTTTAAAATTTTATATTAAAATTTTAAATCTTTTCTGTACTTTTGCTTTGTCATACCATAAATATGCACGCCACCCAAAATCTATTATCATGTCCTTCTAAATCTAAGATATCTCAATTTTTTTAATATTATCCAATCCCGGATCCAGCAAACAGAGGATGCCTCATAATATAATTTCAAATCTGACAGGGCGAAGCCTTCTCTCTCTCTAGCATCTGTTAACAATTTATATTTTATTCTTGGTTTCTTCACCTGCCAGATAAATCTGGAAATATCTGTTTGCCATTCTTTAAAGCAACCAGTACCACCTATCACCAGTATTGATTGAAATAAAACAAAAACATTCTTGGTAATATATTCATTTTACTCACTTATATTCTTCCCTAATGTGATAAATTAATTCTGCCTCATATTTCCAAGTCTCTCTTTTTTATTTCCATGTGTTTTCATAATTGTCTTTGAATAAATTTATATTCCTAGCTGTCATCCATACTCCTAAATATTTGACCTTTTTATGTATAGACAAATCTGTAGTCCTTTTTCTCTTGCTGTGTCATATTTTTCACCAAAAGCTTGGTCTTATTCTTATTTAATTTAAAGTCTGAAACCTGTCTGGATCCTTTCCAACACCTTCACTAAGGTGTTCTTGGGATCTTCCACCGTTATTACAAGGTCATCTGCAAATGCTTTTTGTTTGTATGCTTTATTTCCTACCATTACTCTTCTTATTTTTTCATCCAATCTTATTTTTCTCACCAAGGGCCTCTAACACTAAAATCTGGAAATATCTGTTTGCCATTCTTTAAAGCAACCAGTACCACCTATCACCAGTATTGATTGAAATAAAACAAAAACATTCTTGGTAATATATTCATTTTACTCACTTATATTCTTCCCTAATGTGATAAATTAATTCTGCCTCATATTTCCAAGTCTCTCTTTTTTATTTCCATGTGTTTTCATAATTGTCTTTGAATAAATTTATATTCCTAGCTGTCATCCATACTCCTAAATATTTGACCTTTTTATGTATAGACAAATCTGTAGTCCTTTTTCTCTTGCTGTGTCATATTTTTCACCAAAAGCTTGGTCTTATTCTTATTTAATTTAAAGTCTGAAACCTGTCTGGATCCTTTCCAACACCTTCACTAAGGTGTTCTTGGGATCTTCCACCGTTATTACAAGGTCATCTGCAAATGCTTTTTGTTTGTATGCTTTATTTCCTACCATTACTCTTCTTATTTTTTCATCCAATCTTATTTTTCTCACCAAGGGCCTCTAACACTAAAATAAATAGTAGTGGTGACAGGGGACATCCTTGTCTTGTCCCCTTCGTTATTTTGCATTTCTCAGTAATAACATTGTTAACAATCAGCATGGTCTGTTGATTAGAATAAATTACATCAATGCCTCTCCCAAATGTTTCCCCAAAATTCATTCCCCCCTGTGACAAATTGAAGCACTTTTAAAATGTTTATTTCTGCCCGGCTGGCAAAGAGTTAACCCACCTCCAGCCTGACTGACATAGAACTCTGATGGGGGCGGGACTGTGCCCGGTTTGAAAGGAGGGAGTGTCGGTTTGGTCAGTTAGGAGGGAGAGGGAGGAGGATGTGGTGTGGTGTTATGTGGTGGCTTGTATGAAGACAGTGAAGAGGCTAGGAAAACTTAAAGTTAAATGTTTGACTGAGTTTATTTTGTACAACTGGAACAAAGCTAATTAATAAATGACACGTTAAAGAAACACTTATGTTTTTAAAACAATAAAACTTCATCTCTGTTTTGCCAAAAAGGTCCGTCGTTATTTTTCCAGCGAGGTACCAGGACTCACAGCCGTGGTGACTCAAGAGAGGGCAAAACTCACCTCAGGCAGGGAGGTGGCGGTTTGTGTCCTGAAGTTACACGGAGGAGGCTTAGAAGGGTAACCTGAGGTGCCAAGGAGTTGCCAGAGTGCATAGGGCAAACTTTTACAGTGGGGAAATCCAACTGAGGGAGACCCTTTACTGGAGGCAAGAGGTTATTCCGTGGGACAGCCTAGAGTTCCTTAAGGTACCAGGTCACGCAGGCTGGAAGGCTCTCCTTACTTAGAAACCCATTAGTAAAAGGGGTTTATTTTTGAGGCGGCAGGAGAAGAGGGTGGGTGTTTTCCCCTCTGGATTCCTGTGTCGCGGTGATAGTAAGAGAGAGTGGGACACGGGTCGTCACACCCCCCAATTATCTTCTTCATTAAAGTCCATGAAATATTATCAAAGGCCTTTTCAGCATCTATAAAAATCAAAGCGCTTATTTTTTTGTTTCATTTTTTTGTTTCATTTTCCACTCTACTTCCTGGTTAATTATCATTGAGTATTGCGTTTGTAACATATTTATTATCTGTTTTATTGAATCTTCCAAACAGGAACGGTTTGGATTCCTAGATCACGGTCTGCAGTTTCTTGAAGATGGACTTCTGGCAAGTGATGGACTGCACCTCACAAAAGTTGGGAGGAATGTTTTTGCCACAAAACTCAAAAACCTCATCAGGAGGGCTTTAAACTGACTTATGTGGGGGAGGGAGACAGTGGTCCTGAAGGTAGGAGTCTATCAAATGCTGAAGATGATCATCCAAATGTCAAGGACCAAATGGAGCAAGCAGCATGCAGACCTAGTGGTGGGACAAAAATATCCTTAAATAAGAGACATGGGGGAATGATCAACGGTCTTCAATGTCTGTATACTAATGCACAGAGCATGGGAAATAAACAAGATGAACTTGAGCTCTTGGTACAGCAAACTAAATATGACATAATAGGCATCACTGAAACCTGGTGGGATGAGTCTCATGACTGGAATGTAGTAATAGAGGGATACAATCTATTTAAGAGAAATAGACCAAACAGGAAAGGAGGAGGAGTAGCTTTATATGTTAGGGATATGTATACCTGTGAAGAGATCCAGGATTTAAAACTTCAAAGCCAAATTGAGAGTATCTGGGTCAAAATTAAGGGAGAGAAAAACAACAGTGATCTCATTGTGGGAGTTTACTATAGATCCCCAAGCCAAACTGAGGACACAGATGATGCCTTCCTGGAACAGATGGCCAAGCATTCCAAAGGAAGTGAGATAGTAGTAATGGGGGATTTCAACTATCCTGATATTTGTTGGATGTCAAACTCAGCCAAGAGCATAAGGTCGAACAGATTCCTCACTGGCCTTGCAGACAACTTCATTGTCCAGAAAGTGGGAGAAGCAACAAGAGGATCAGCCATTTTAGATCTGGTCCTAACCAATAGTGATGACTTGGTTAGTGGGGTAGAAGTGGCAGGATCATTAGGTGGGAGTGACCATGCTCTTCTGGAGTTTATTATCCAGCGGAAAGGAGCAACCAAGCATACTAAGGTCCAAATTCTAGACTTTAAGAAAGCCGACTTCAGAAAACTTAGGGAAACGCTGGGTGAAATCCCATGGACAGTAATACTAAAAGGGAAGGGAGTTCATGATGGTTGGGAGTTTGTTAAAAGGGAGATATTAAAAGCACAACTTCAGGCAATACCAATGAGACGGAAACATGGAAGGTGCCTAAAGAAGCCAGGCTGGCTATCTAAAGAACTTTTGACTGAGTTAAGATTTAAAAGGGATATGTACAAAAAATGGAAAAGGGGGGAAATCTCCAGAGAGGAATTCAAACATATAGCCAGCACGTGTAGAGACAAAGTCAGAAAAGCTAAAGCACAGAATGAACTCAGGCTCGCTAGAGAGGTTAAAAGCAACAAAAAGGGCTTTTATGGGTATGTCCGTAGCAAAAGGAAAAACAAGGAAACAGTGGGGTCACTCAGAGGAGAAGATGGTGAAATGCAAACAGGGGACAGAGAAAGGGCAGAACTCCTCAATGCCTTCTTTGCCTCAGTCTTCTCCAAGAAAGAAAACAACGCCCGACCTGAAGAATATGGAGCAGATGATTCAGCAGGGGAAACACAGCCCAGAATAAGTAAGGAGGTAGTACAAGAATACTTGGCTAGTTTAGATGTATTCAAGTCTCCAGGGCCAGATGAACTACATCCAAGAGTATTAAAAGAACTGGCAGAGGTGATTTCAGAACCACTGGCAATAATCTTTGAAAATTCCTGGAGAACAGGCGAAGTTCCAGCAGACTGGAGGAGGGCAAATGTTGTCCCTATTTTCAAAAAGGGGAAAAGAGAGGACCCAAACAATTACCGCCCAGTCAGCCTGACATCAATACCAGGAAAGATTCTAGAGCAGATCATTAAGCAAACAGTCTGTGAGCACCTAGAAAGAAACTCTGTGATCACTAAAAGTCAGCATGGGTTCCTGAAAAATAAGTCATGTCAGACTAATCTGATCTCATTTTTTGACAGAATTACAAGCCTGGTAGATGAAGGGAACGTTGTGGATGTAGCCTATCTTGATTTCAGCAAGGCCTTTGACAAGGTGCCCCATGATATTCTTGTAAAGAAGCTGGTAAAATGTGGGCTAGACAATGCTACCATTCAGTGGATTTGTAACTGGCTTACTGACCGAACCCAAAGGGTGCTCATCAATGGCTCCTCCTCATCCTGGAGAGTAGTGACTAGTGGGGTGCCACAGGGTTCTGTCTTGGGCCCAGTCCTGTTCAACATCTTTATCAATGACTTGGATGATGGGCTTGAGGGCATCCTGAGCAAGTTTGCAGATGACACCAAATTGGGAGGGGTGGCTAACACCCCAGAGGACAGGATCACACTTCAGAATGACCTTAACAGATTAGACAACTGGGCCAAAGCAAACAAGATGAATTTTAACAAAGAGAAATGTAAAGTACTACACTTGGGCAAAAAAAATGAAAGGCACAAATACAGGATGGGAGACACCTGGCTTGAGAGCAGTACATGTGAAAAGGATCTAGGAGTCTTGGTAGACCACAAACTTGACATGAGTCAGCAGTGTGATGCAGCAGCTAAAAAAGCCAATGCAATTCTGGGCTGCATCAATAGGAGTATAGCATCTAGATCAAGGGAAGTAATAGTACCACTGTATTCTGCTCTGGTCAGACCTCACCTGGAGTACTGTGTCCAGTTCTGGGCACCACAGTTCAAGAAGGATACTGATAAGCTGGAACGTGTCCAGAAGAGGGCAACCAAAATGGTCAAAGGCCTGGAAACGATGCCCTATGAGGAACGGCTTAGGGAGCTGGGTATGTTTAGCCTGGAGAAGAGAAGGTTAAGGGGTGATATGATAACCATGTTCAAATATATAAAAGGATGTCATATAGAGGAGGGAGAAAGGTTGTTTTCTGCTGCTCCAGAGAAGCGGACACGGAGCAACGGATTCAAACTACAAGAAAGAAAATTCCACCTAAACATTAGGAAGAACTTCCTGACAGTAAGAGCTGTTCGGCAGTGGAATTTGCTGCCAAGGAGTGTGGTGGAGTCTCCTTCTTTGGAGGTCTTTAAGCAGAGGCTTGACAGCCATCTGTCAGGAATGCTTTGATGGTGTTTCCTGCTTGGCAGGGGGTTGGACTGGATGGCCCTTGTGGTCTCTTCCAACTCTATGATTCTATGATTCTATGATTTTCCTAGTTTTTTTATTAGTTCTTTCTCGTTTTTAGTCAGTTCTTCCAATACCTCCATTTTTTTTCTTTTGCCTAATTTTTTTCTGGTATGTATTTTGCTGAAAATAGAAATCTCTCATTACTGCCTTACTGGCATCCCATACTATCTTCCTGTCTATATCTTGATTTTAAATTTAGTTCAAAATAATCTTTTGTGGCTTTTCCTGCTTTTTGTATAATATCCTGGTTATCTAATAATTCCTCATTTAGTCTCCATCAAAATGTAGTATTTTTCTCTCCTTTTTGTTCAAGGATTGTTCAAGGAAAAGTGTTCTAGGTTGTATTTCTACTTTTTAAACTAATACCATAACTCTTTAGAGATCCATACTGAGTCAATCCGATACTAGACTGATGTATCTCTGAGAAACAGACACTCACAGACTTTATTGAGCATGCATCCTAATTATATCCAGTATTTACTAAGCATTTGTTCCAATTTATTTCAATGAATTTGTTATGGTAGGTTGGGAGAGCCCTCAAACCCACCTTAATCTCTTCCTTTGTTTCCTAGGCAAGTTATGGATACACTGTTCATGCTCTTCATGATAAAACTCAGTTCCCCTTCTTCTACCAGATGGCCCCCAAAGTAGACCCCCAGAATCTGGGGATTGTCCAACTGCTCCTACACTTCAGATGGACGTGGATTGGTCTCTTTGTTCCAGAGAATGACAACGGAGAGTGGTTCCTGAGTATCCTGACAGCTCTGATGATCAAGAGCAGCATTTGTGTTGCCTTCTCAGAAAGCATCCCAAGGCAGACCACCGCAATGTTTTCCATCCGTACCGCTTCACTTTTCATGTGGGCACAAGTCAACGTATATGTGTATTATGGGGAGATCCGCTCCTTTCTTGGTCCACTAGATATGATACAACAGATAATTGTACAGTTGATGAAACCCATTGTGGGGAAAGTCTGGATCACAACAGCTCTATGGGACATTGCCTTGCCTTTGGCTCACACTAATGTCAATTTCCAGCACATCCAAGGGTTTTTTTCCTTCTTAGTCAGAAACCAAGGAAAGGCAAAATTGGGCAAGTATGAACCACTTTCTGCTGTCACAAAAATTGTGAAGGAAGCCTTTCGCTGTGTCTACTTAAAACCAGTGTTGTCTGTGAGAGGGCGTATAAGGTGCAGGGAAAAGGAGAATCTGGAGACCCTGGACCAGGATGCATTGAAAGAAAGCCTGTCTTTTGAAAGCTACAACATTTACAACACTATCCAAGTTGTGGCCCATGCCTTAAATGCTGCTTATTCATCTGGATCCAGGTGGAGAAGGGTGACGGGTGGAGAGAGGCTAGAATTTCAAAGGCTAAACGCCTGGCAGGTACTAGCTTTTCTTTTTACACTTGTAGCTCCGTCCATCACCATCCCATCAGGAGTGGGTGTTGCTTTCTCCTTGATTCACACAGGAAGGGAAGATGAGCTTGCAAGATGGCTGTATATTTCGAATGTGCCATATGTAGTACATAGTACTCAGACCTTTCTCTTCTATTAGAATTAGGCCCCGCTTACCTAGTGCTCTTCTTCTAGCAAAAAAGGTACCAGAGTACCCCCAGAAAAAAAGCACAGCTCATACCCTTAATCTAGGGACTCAACTACACTAGTAAAGAAAAACCATTTTATATGCATTATAACACTGTGACACCAGATGGCGGTGTTCCATCTTTCGCCAACGTGATTTCCCAATATGAGGTTTACAACAGGTCTCAGGACAGTTCAGAGAAAACAACGACCCCATAACCCCTCTCCCAAGGAGAGCCACATTTTAAAAGGGTATGGGATGTCAAACCGATCAACCAAAGGCCCGTGCTCTTGTTGACACCCTCTGGACCTCTCAAGGAGGAGGCACACAAAGGAGGGTCTCAGAAGATGATCTCAGGGTCCGGGTAGGTTCATATGGAAAGAGGCGGTCCTTGAGGTATTGCTGTCCTGAACCGTTTAAGGGAGGGTACCCAAACTACGGCCCGGGGGCCACATACGGCCCAAAAGCCTCTTTTATCTGGCTCACAACAACCATGACAATCCCCGCCGCCCACTCTTACTGGCGCGGCACAGCTGCCCATTTTTGGGCCTGAAAAAGTGTCAGAAATAGCTTGTGTGCATGTGCTAGTGTCATTTCCGGCGTACTTCTGTGTCTGAGGAGGCCCAAGCACATGCGCACAAGACGCACGTTCCCACGTGCTCCCCGCCCTCCGGCCCACTGCGTGATCGGCGCTGCAGACACCAGCGGGTAAGTTTGGGGACCTCTGGTTTAAGGTTTTATAGGTCAAAATCAGCACTTTGAATTTGGCCCAGAAACTAATTGGTAGCCAGTGCAGTTGGACAAGGATCAGTGTGGTATGTTCAAACCATCTTGCTCTGGTGAGCAACCTGGCCGCTGATTTTTCCACTAGCTGAAGTTTCCAAACCATCTTCAGAGGCAGCCCTATGTATAATACATTGCCGTAATCTAACCTTGAAGTTAACAGAGCATAGACAACAGTAGTTAGGCTATCCCTGTCCAGATAGGGGTATGGCTGAGCCACCAGCCAAACTGATGGAAGGCCCTCTGGGTCACTCTGGCCACCTGAGCCTCGAGCAACAGCAAAGGATCTAGGTGTACCCCCAAGTTATGAACCTGCTCCTTCAGAGGAATTGTAACCCCATCCAGGTCAGGAAATCTCCCACTCATCTGGTTTAGGGAACCACTCACTAACAGTGCCTCAGTCTTATCTGGATTGAGCTTTAGTTTGTTGGCTCTCATCCAGTCCACTACTAAGGCAAGACACTGGTCCAGTGCTTCCACTGCCTCACCTACAGATGTAAAGGAGAAATAGAGCTGAGTATCACCAGCATACTGCTGAAAACGTCCTCCAGATAACCCCACCCAGGGGTTTCATGTAGATGTTAAACAACATGGGGGATAGGATTGAGCCCTGCAGAACCTCATACTGAAGGTTCCTTGGGGCTGAAAAGCACTCCCCAAGCAACACCCTCTGGGAACGACCATCCAAGTAGGACTGGAACCACTGCAAAGTGGTGCCACCCACCCCTAGTTTGGACAGTCACTCCAGAAGGATATCATGGTTGATGGTATCAAAAGCTGCTGAGAGGTCGAGAGGAATTAAGAGAGACATGTTTCCCTTGTCTCTGTCTTGACAGAGGTTATCATACAGGGCGACCAAAGCAGTTTCTGTGTCAAAACCAGACCTAAACCCCGATTGTAATGGATCCAGAAAATCAGTTTCTTCCAAAAGCACCTGGATCTAGTCTGTTACCACTTGCTCCATAACCTTGCCCAGGAAAGGGAGATAAGCAACTGGCTGGTCATTAGTTAGGTATTCATAGCTGCCAAGTCTCCCGTTACAAAATACGGGATCAGCAGCGCCAGCACCGGAAGTTGCTTCTACACACTTCCGGTGCCGGCGCTGCCCGATTTCTGGCGCTGCGGCCATTTTGGAAATGGGCAGAGCGGCGCCGCCAGAAACATGCGCAGAAGGAGCCTCCCCTGGCCGGTAAGAAATCCAGGGGACTTACGGGATTTTTAAAAATTCGGGCTGCCAGCAGGAAACGGCTTTAAAAACGGGGGTTTCCCGTTAAAAGTGGGAGACTTGGCAGCTATGTAGGTGTTCTGAATCCAGGGAAGGTTTCTTAAGGAGTGGTTTTACCTCTCACAGAGCTACAATTCATGCTGGGGCAAATAAATTGGAGCTCAAAAGAGGCAGGGCTGAGACACCCAACTTATCTTCCCATTTTCTTAATGGTGGCATTTGCTTCCCATCATTCTAGCTCCACCCTTTCTTGAGGAACCTCCAGTTTTACAATACTTCCAGAGGTGGCACGTATTTTGATGAGGACGGCAACCCTGCAGCGGACTTTGATATTATGAACTGGGTGAAGCTTCCCAATAACTCTGTTCTTGGACAGAAAGTTGGGGCTGTGGAGAGGCAGGCACCCTCAGGCAGGAAAGTTTCAATCGAAACTGCATGGCCTAGACTATTTAACAAGGTGGGAAATGACCATTTGCTGCCCCCCCCGTACGTTCATATTTGTTTATGTCTAATAAAATTAACAAGAAATAAAATGCTTCATAAGTAATTTGCTTAGTCTAAAATCACAGTTGATGTGAAAGGGCGGGGGAAGGGGTGAAATGATGGGAACACACTAATCCAGGCAATGCCAGATGTGAGTCCAGGGTGTGAAGTCACCAGGATATTTGGGTTGTGGATCGGTAAGTAAAGTGATGACGTCCTGCTCTAAAAAGATGCAGAAGAGAAAATACTTAGCAAAAATGTTCAAAGACCCAAGAGATGATTGAAAATGACTGAGGGTTTTGGTGGACCACTGAATTATTCTTCTGTTGGTTATAGCAATTGTGCTGCACTAGAAGGTATATGATTTTTAATTCTATTTTATTGCTTCTTTAATTTCTTACATATCGTATTTTATTGTATGACAAGTTTACCACAAATGGATTTAAAAATCAATATAAATATTCACTGTAAAAGGTGCTGCATCTCCCACCTTTTGCCACTGATCCAAAGAAACATCTATCCCCAGGAGGAACATTTTGTATGCCTTGGAAATTTCTGAACATTTCACAAGGGTAGCCCCACACAGAGCATGCTATAGTAGCCATTCTCTATAGCTCTCCACCAAAAGAACTACTTCTGGAAATGTACATGTCCCTTTGGGTCTGTTCCAACCATATGAATCATTTGCATGACTCCTAACATGCTTTGCTTGATTGTCCTTGTCTATGCGATTTAGACACTTCCTCAGGCAAGGTGCACTGACAGCTGTCGCCAGGGATATTCCATGGAGGTTCGGGAAGGAGAGCCAATTTGCTGCTATAATTGTGTTGCCTGTGCAGAAGGGACCATCTCCTCTCAAGAAGGTAAGCGTCTCTAGAGGTAACCCTTAGTGGGGAATAAAGTTTCGTTTCGTTTCATTCATTCATTCATTCATTCATTGAGTCTCTAAGAGGCTGTAGCTCCGTGGTGGAGCAATTGCTTTGCAAAATATCCCCAGTGCACCTCCTACAAGTCCTGGAATCTTCCATAATGAACTGGGATTCCGCACCCAACAGGCAGGATTTCCTTGATGGATGTGGTGACATGATGGAAACGGTTCACTTACCGTATTTTTCGCTCCATAAGACAAACTTTGTCTTATGCGTCTGTGTCTGTTATGTGTCTGTGCGTCTTATGGAGCAAATGTGTGCTCCTTGGGGCCGAATCGCCCAGGGGCGAAAGGCAGATCGTGCTTTTTTTTTTTTAAGAAAGAGCTAAAGGCTAACAAGAGGGGAAGAGAGTGTTGAAAGGACCCACTCAGCAGCTGATTGCAAGAGATTGGGGAGAGAGATAAGGGAGCTAGCTCCCTTCCCGGTCCCGCCCAGGCCCCTTGCCCAGGCCTCAATTGTTGTCTGCAGAGAGAGGCTGTTTGTTTCCCCAGTGACATGTGACTGGCTGATTAGATTATCTATCTAGAAACTGTAGAAATGGGTCCAGTCCTTTTCCTAGAGAAGCTGCAGAACTGTGAGTTGAACCCCATAAAAACAGGGTTTTTTCCTTTTGCAAGGTAAGCTCAACAACTTTGAGCTGATCCTCAAAAATTGAGCCTTCCCCCTTTGCAAAAAAAGATGCACAGCTGTGAGCTAGACCCCCCACCCCAAAATGGGGCTTTCCCCATTTGCAAGAAAAGCTGCACAACTTTGAGCTGATCCTCTAAAAAATTTAGCTTTCCCCCTTTTCAAAAGAATCCTCCTCAAATATTTAAGGGGGGGAGGCCTCTAGGCCTCTAGGAGTTGGCTGCTATGCCTAGGACAATTCAAGAAAGCAAAATATTTCCCCCCCCCCTTATTTTCCTACTCTAAAAAAACTAGGTGCGTCCTATGGTCAGGTGCATCCTATGGGGCGAAAAAATACGGTAAGTTAGGGTACACAGCACTAGGCTGGATGGACCAATGGTCTGAGCCAATGAGGAAATGGTACTTTGCTACATTAAAATAGGACAAATTTATATGCTAAAAACCATTGGTCACCACAAAGGTACAACCAATAAGAAAGTATATTGTCTAGCCAGTGGATGTTTACATCTCCAAATGTCAATTAAATTAAAACTTTCCACCAAATAAAAAAAAAGCAATTAGTAGTTTTATATGCTAAAAACCACAAAGGTACAATCAAGCTCACGAACGGTTTTTAATATACATGATTCCCAGCATATTATACACCATCTTGCCTACTCTGTTCTTTACAGATGCAGAACACTGCACCAAATGTCCAGATGATCAGTATCCAAACAAGGATCAGTTTCAATGTATTCCCAAACTGATCACCTTTCTGGCCTATGAAGACTCTTTGGGAATAGTCCTGGCGTCCATTGCTCTATTCTTGTCCTTAACCACTGTCTTTGTGTTAAGAGTCTTTATTAAATACAAACACACTCCCATAGTCAAAGCCAACAACCGGGATCTCTCCTACATCCTCCTGGTCTCCCTCCTGCTCTCCTTCTTGTCCTCCTTCCTGTTCCTTGGGCAGCCAAGAGAAGCCACCTGCCTTCTCCAGCAAATAACCTTCTGTGTGATCTTCACAGTTGCTGTTTCTTCTGTGTTGGCAAAAACCATCACGGTGGTGCTGGCCTTTCTGGCTACAAAGCCAGGGAACAGGGTGAGGAGATGGCTGGGGAAGAGTCTGGCCAACTCCATTGTCCTTTCCTGTTCCAGTGTCCAAGTTGTCATCTGTACCATCTGGTTGGGATACTCACCCTCGTTTCCAGACTCTGACATGCACTCCCAGATGGGAGAAATTATTCTGCAATGTAACCAAGGGTCTGTGGCCATGTTCTATGGTGCCCTCGGCTACATGGGTTTCCTGGCTGCCATCTGCTTCACGGTGGCTTTCCTAGCCAGGAAGCTGCCTGGGGCTTTTAATGAAGCCAAGCTGATCACCTTCAGCATGCTGGTCTTCTGCAGTGTTTGGGTGTCCTTTGTTCCCACCTACCTGAGCACCAAGGGGAAATACATGGTAGCTGTGCAGGTCTTCTCTATGTTGGCCTCTAGTGCTGGGCTTCTAGGCTGCATCTTCATTCCCAAGTGCTACATTATCATCCTCAGGCCTGATCTGAATACAAAGGAGCACCTGACGACAAATGCTAAGGATAGCATCTGAGTCTTGAAACATTCCATTTTTACAATAGACATGCACCACAACAGCTTTGAAACCCATATACATGTCCTGAACATGCAGCTTCTTAGATGTAAACATTTCTTCCATTTACATAAATCATGAATGAGGAAAATAAGTTCAGAATTATTTTGTAAGTGGCCACATATAGCGAGCCGTGTAGTTTAAGTAGCGATTGCTATCGACAACAGTCCCAAGGGAGTCAGATAGTCCAATAACTAAAGACAGGTCCAGGTCCAATGAACTGAGAAAGGTTCGAAGTCAAATGGACCTTTGAAACCTTTGATAAGGATCCAGGATTGGAGTTATAGGGTCAGTTCCAAAACAACAGTCAAGTGGAGCTCCTGAAATAATCACACCATCGTCCATCGACAGTGACAGTTGAGCAGACACTGAGTCTCTGCCTTGCTTCCCTCCAAGTCTTATTTGACGGACCTGAGCTTGCTCCAGCTGTGTCTCTCCTCTTAAGAAAGCATGTGATTGTCACCAAGCCTGAACACACAGAGGAGGAGGGGAGGAAATCCCCAAAAAAGGATATTACATGCTTTCTGTATGCCACAATAGCTGCAATAATATTACTTGCCAAGAATTGGAAGACAGAAGAAATGCCAACTATAGATGAATGGCAAATGAAAATGATGGACTTTATGGAACTCGCCGAACTGACAGGGGGACTCCATGACTAGGAAAAAGAGACGGTGGAAGAAGAATGGAAGAAATTTAAAGTATATCTGAAAAAATGCAATATTTTATAAACCTTAAGGAAGCTGATATAGGCTTTCGGGTTAGAATTAGGAGTTATGTTATGTGTTTTAGATTAGATTCTGTATATGAGTAAGGGTGATAATTTTTTAAAATATAGATAATATTTTGATTCTGAATCATTTGTAAATATGGGAAACTGCTAAAGATTATTAAAACTGAAATTCAGATGGGGGGGGGACTCGGGGAAGTCATCAAAAAGAGGTCAAGAAAAATTATGAATTGTAAGATTCATTATGTGTTGTTTATTGTCCTTTTTGTTTTCTTTCTTTCTTTGTGTTCTTATAAAAACCCCACTCGATTCGGGTCATGGGGTGTGTGTCAGCGATTGACTGGCCGGCATCCCCGGTTCCCCCTCGGCAGTGGCAGTCTCAGCGGCCCAGAGTCGCCCTGGTAGTGCAGTTGGCTCTGGCTGGCTTCAGGAGCTGCTCGCTGCCGTGGCACCCGCCATTTTGCCTCGCTGGAAGTTCCCATATGATGTGTCTTGTGCCGCTGAACCAATCACACAGCATTCAACCCCTACTAATAAACCTAGAACACTTAAAATATAAATTTGGGGACATAAAATGAAATCCGGGGACAAATCGCGGTCGGCTGCCTCTGTTCCTTCCCCCAATAGTGTGTTTCCCCCCTCCCTTAAAAAAAGCTCAACAACAACTTTTAGCTGAACCCCTAAAAACATGGCTGAACCCCCCAAAAAAGGGGGTAGATCACCACCAGATTTTAAATTTGAACAACTTTTAGCTGAACCCCTAAAACATGGCTGAACCCCCCCAAAACGGGGGTAGATCACCACCAGATTTTAAATTTGAAAGTAGATCGCTGTGTCTCTGGAGTTGGCCACCCTTGGCTTACACAATTACCAAAAAACAAAACAACATATGCCAAAAAGAGCAGAAAAGTGGAAGAGAACAGAAGAGGCTGGATGCCCACAAATATATCCAGACACCACAATTTACACCTGAATGGAGGCAATTCCAGAATTTAGGGACTGGCAGAGAGAAACTGCTGCCCTGAGCTTTCTGTTCCCCCAAAGTCTATTACAGGGTTATTTGGCAAATCTCCAGTGTCACTCTTCAGTAACTCTTAGCCTCCTCTCTTCATGTAACTACTTGTTGGAACTGGTTCCATGGGGTGGAAGGGATGCCCTCGCCCCTTCTGCTACAGCCAGAACTAACAGCAGGACTTAACTGCCCTGTTGCTCCCCAGCCAGGGCTAAGAGCGCTCGGCCCAGTCGTTCAGTGCCTTCCCACTAAAGGAAACATCACCAGCACCCTATGATGATTTAATGAGGTTTAATTGCCTCATTAAGGCTTTGCCGAATCATTATAAAAGTCCAGTGCGCTCCCTTATCTGCGCCACTCCGTTTACCTTGGCAAAGCAATGAATGCAGTCTCTCTCTCCTTCGCAGCGTGAAGCTGTGTGGACATGCAGGCGCAAGCACTAATTAATCAGAACAAGACAGCTTCTTCTTCTAAGCTGAAGTCTTTATTTACAAGCATAAATCAGCAGCTCCCGGAGAACAGCCGGTGGAAAACGAAACCAATTACAGCAATACAGAGAACAAAGACAGATTTCCCGTATATACTCCTCTTTCCTTCTCCTCCCCCAGCGGCCAGACGTCACAGCAGACTGCATAACCGTTTAGTAGCTCTGATACTCCTCACACACCCATATAGCAAAATGTATACATTTCATCATAAAAACTTGGGATGCGGGTGGCGCTGTTGGTAAACCACAGAGCCTAGGGCTTGCCGATCAGAAGGTTGGTGGTTCGAATCCCTGCGACGGGGTGAGCTCCCGTTGCTCGGTCCCAGCTCCAGCCAACCTAGCAGTTCAAAAGCACGTCAAAGTGCAAGTAGATAAATAGGTACCGCTACAGCGGGAAAGTAAACGGCCAGATGGGCGGGGTATAAATAATAAATTATTATTATTATTATTATTATTACAGCCAATAACGCGAGATGAGCGCCGCAACCCGAGTTGGTCACGACTGGACCTAATGGTCAGGGGTCCCTTTACCTTTAAGTTATCAAATCCTGTATGTCCTTAGGCTACCAGAATAGACTGGACTGGGGCCAATAAAACGAGGCTGAATTCTGCTAAGATTGAAGTACTAGGGGAGGATGGTGGTTCCCATGTCCAGAAATTAGGGACGCATCCTGTTCTGGGAGGGGTTGCATTCCTCCTGAAAGATTGAATTCATAGTTTGGTTGTAGTCCTGGACTCCAGTCTTCAATAATGGAAGCTCAAGTGGCTTCTGTGGCTAGAAGTGCTTATGCCAAGTTTAGGCTAGCTCACCAGTTATGGCCTGGTTCCTGGACTCGGATAGTCTGTACTCCGTCATCTAGGCTTTACTGACCTCCCCCTCGCCTACTGCAATGCAATCTATGTAGGGCTCCCCTTTAAGACAGCCTGGAGGCTGTAGATAGTGCAGAACATGGCTGCTGTGTTGCTAAGCGGAGCACTCTGCCGAAATAATATTTCAGTTTCTGAAAGGTGATAATACAGCCTATAAAGCCCTAAATCGTGTGGGATCCAAGTTAAGTGAAAGAGCTGGGCCCGTGTTCCTTTATGGGTAAGACTAAGAGAGGATGGGTGAACCATATAATACCTCTATTCCTTTATTTCCTGTCTGTTTGCTATTTTGTTTTACCATATCCAGTTTGCATCCTTGTATCCTTCCTGAATTATGACTTTACTTGGGGAAGAAGATTCCATTGTCTGTGTAGAACTCTAGTCTTTCCTACAGAAGGTGATAATTATATTTTGCTGATAACATGAGATTAGTGCAGGGGTAGGCAACCTAAGGCCCAATCGCCTTCTCAATCCGGCCCATGGTCCGGGAATCACCGTGTTTTTACATAAGTAGAATGTGTCCTTTTATTTAAAATGCATCTCTGGGTTATTTGTGAGGTCTGCCTGGTGTTTTTACATGAGTAGAATGTGTGCTTTTATTTAAAATGCATCTCTGGGTTATTTGTGGGGCGTAGGAATTCGTTCATTTCCTCCCCCTCAAAATAGTCTGGCCCACCACATGGTCCAAGGGATGGTGGACCGGCCCACGGCTGAAAAAGGTTGCTGACCCCTAGATTAGTGTTTGAAAGGGACATGGGTGGTGCTGTGGTCTAAACCACAAAGCCTCTTGGGCTTGCTGATCGGAAGGTCGGGGGTTCGAATCACCGCAGACGGGTTGAGCTCTTGTTGCTCTGTCCCAGCTCCTGCCAACCCAGCAGTTCGAAAGCATGCCAGTGCAAGTAGATAAATAGGTACTGCTGCGGTGGGAAGGTAAACGGTGTTTCCGTGTGCTCTGCCACTCGTCTCGGTATCCCATTGTGACAAAATCATTTTAGTCCTGCTGGCTACATGACGCGGAAAGCTGTCTGCGGACAAATGCCAGCTCCCTCAGCCTGAAAACCGAGATGAGCGCCGCACCCCATAGCCGAATGTGATTGGACTTAACCATCCAGGGGTCCTTTACCTTCTTTAGTGTTCTGATTTTAATACTTTAGGTATTAAAAGGGCAGGATATTTACCGTATATACTTGAGTATAAGCCGACCCGAATATAAGCCGAGGCACCCAATTTTACCTCTCCCCCCTAACTGGGAAAACTTATTGACCCAAGTATAAGCCGGTTCACCACACCATAAACCAGCGGAGCAGCCCGTAAGGGCGCCTTTTGGGCCACTCGTCCCTCTGCCACAGCCGCCCGCCTCACCAGAGTATAAGCCGAGGGGGGGCTTTTTAGCATAAAAAATGTGCTGAAAAAGTCGGCTTATACTCAAGTATATACGGTACTCACCACCTTTCCAAGTCATGTTTAAGAGAAGGACTAGCACCAGGATTAAAGTGTGTCGTAATGGGGCTCTTTTTATACCAAGTTATGCCAACCTCACTGATGCCATCAATTACAGCAATGAACGCCAGAAAAAGATCAGCTCATAGCGCCACCCTTACTTAGGGGCTTCCCTTGGGGGCATCTGGTTGCTCACAGTGAAAACAGGATGCTGGACTCGATGGGCCACTGGCCTGACCCAATTGCAGGGAGTTTATGATGTCTGGAAAGCAAGCCTTATGAGGAACGGTTGAAAGTGTTGGACATGTTTAGCCTGGGAAAGAGGAGACTGAGAGGAGATAGGATAGCCATCTTCAAATATCTCCAGGGCTGTCACATGGAAGAGGGAGCATGCTTGTTTTCTCCTGCTCCGGAGGGTAGGACTCAAACCAGTGGCTTTAAGTTACAAGGAAGGAGATTCCAACTTAACATCAGGAAGAACTTTCTGACAGGAAGAGCTGTTCAACAGCGGAACAGACTCCCATGAGAGGTGGTGGACTCTCCTTCCTTGGAGGTTTTTAAGCCGAGGTTGGCTGGCCATCTGTCCATGGATACTTTAGCTGAGATTCCTGCATTGCAGGGGGTTGGACTAGATGACCTTTGGCCCCCTTCCAACTCTACAATTCTATGATGTCCTCCAACCACTACCTATTATTTTGCACCAGGTTCCCCTTGGTGGACCTGGGGGTTCAAGTGAGAAACAAAGCAGATCCTGCAAGCCTGAAGTCTGCTAAATTCTGACGTTCTGTTTATTTGACTGCTTCTCTATCCTTCACAAGTTCCTAGGGCAAGTTACAACAATATAAATGTACAAAATTATATATATATATATATATAAACCTAAGCAAAACTTTTCGTACAATTATAAAAATGTAAAGCAATAGAGCAGTTCTAAGCAGAAGCAGAGCTGCATAGATTAAACAAAACAGAAGAGAGGGGTCCCAACAAACATACTTTAACTCTCCAGACACAACTGTGAAGAGGGAATTCCACAATTTAGGGCAAACGTGGGTCCCCCAGATCTGTTGGACTACAACAGGCATGTCAAACCTGCGGCCCTCCAGATGTTTTGGCCTACAACTCACATGATCCCTAGCTAGCAGGACCAGTGGTTGGGGAAGATGGGAATTGTAGTCCAAAACATCTGGAGGGCCGCAGGCTTGACATGCCTGGACTACAACTTCCACTATCCCTGAAAACAGATCCTGTAGTCCAGGCATGTCCAACCAGTAGATCACCATCTACTGGTAGATCCCTGGTTGATCCTGGTAGATTGTGGGATCATCCACCCAAAAAGCTCATCCCCCCCAAAAGCTAAAAAACGCTGTGCAGGGCAATCCCCTGCACAAAAAAACTCAACAACTCTGCTCAATTCTCCCCTTCCTTCCTTCCTTCCTTCCACCCACCCACACTACTCCTCCCTCCAATGTCAATGGGTAGATCACTGCCAGCTTCTTTATACTGGGAGTAGATCACAGTCTCTTGGGAGTTGGACCTACCTGCTGTAGTCCAAGAACACCTGGTGAGAAAGGTTGCTTTAAGGGCTGCCCCAGAGAAAACTCTCCTCTGAGCCTTCTCCATAACTAAAGTCTTCAAACGGAGCTATTTCTTAAGATGGTCCCTTCCAACTCTTCAATTTTGTGACTCTACTAACTGGCCCTGCACGTGTTGCTGTGCGTTAGTCTGTGAAATGGAGGGTAATAGCCCCTCTTCAGATCCCCCTGAGCCTCAGAGTCCCCCTGAGTCAAGGCGAGATACTGCGGAGAGGGCAGGTTTCATCCCTGTGTCTCCCCCCACCCTGTTCTGACCCATTACCTATCCCTGCCCCCTATTCGGCCCCCCATTCCCCCCCCCCAGGCAGGCCCCTACCTCCACTTGGCAATGTTGGGCATTGTTGCTGCAAAAGGCCTGTTTTCAGTTGGTTTGGTCTTCAATACCTCTGCCGGATGGATGGATGTGAGTGGTGGATCTCGTGGTGGAGGCAGGGTTTGTGGGTGTGGTGTAGATTTCACAGGAAGGGAGGGGGTGCATTGTGGGAGGAAATCCACTTGAGGGCGCTGTTTTACTTTGTTGAAACAGAGGTTTGTACCTGCAGAGGTGTGAGATTTGAGGGGGGGTTTTCTAACAACGCTCGGGGAGTGGCGTGGATCGTTGTGTCAAAATTTCAGGACGATCGGTCAAGCGGTTACGGAGAAAAGTGGATCCCGCACTTTCACGATTTTTACATTTTTATATATATAGATCAGGGGTTCCCAACAAAATTTTCTCGAGGACCCCTCATCGAGCCGCTATTGTGACAAGGACCCCCATTAACTCCTAATCCTAAAATTAAAAAGTGAGAGCCAAATTAAGAGTCTTTTTATATTTTATATTTATACGTTTTTTACAGTTCTTCCTCTTCATCTGTAGGCCTTTGTCGTTTTAACGAACCACTTTTTAACCAACGGTCCATTTTTAACTACGCAAACTGTAGCTTCCGCGAAAAACAACGCTTTGTTTACAAACACTACTGTTTTGCAAAGAGGCAGCGCGTGCCAGGGAGGAGAGAGGGGAATGGAGAAGACAAGGTACCTGCGCAGTAGCGCACAAATGAAGCCGACGCGTGCAAAGCATCTTGGGGAGGTGAGCGTTATTAGAATGCGCGCGCTGCCTCTTTGCAAAACAGTAGTGTTTGTAAAGCGCCACCTAATGGCATACAGCAGAACTACTGCCTCTAATTGTAGTTTTGCTCTAGACTCTGCTCATGCAGGAAGCAGCCAAAACAAAAAATCTGTTATCATACGAAATATATTTAATATATTTTTTATTCTAATAGCATCTTGCGGACCCCTCTGGCATAGCTCGCGGACCCCTGGGGGTCCCCGGACCACCTGTTGGGAACCACTGATATAGATGAACCCATCGCCCACCGTAGGCCCTGCACTACTCTAAAATAGCAAGACTTCTTTTGTCAACTGCTCAGGTGGGATGGGTCCTGCTTGCATCTGAGCAACAGAGGGGTGGGGGACATTTTTCCAAGAGCCCAAGAGCCACATTTCCTTCTGGGTAACCTTTCAGAGGCCAGTGATGGGCGTGTGGCCAGAGGTGAACGTGGGAAGATCAGGAAACGAACATTTTACCTTTTGTACATTAGGCTAGTTTCAGCACAAGCCCTGCTCTGCCTTCCATCCAAGCCAAGAAGAGGCATTATCAGAATTCAGTGACAGACCCAAGTGTGGCAAAAACCACTCAAGGAAGAATGTGAAACAGGAGCATGGGCTGAGGGAGTTTCCTGCAGGCCGGACAGAGTGCTTTCAGCTCTTGGACCTGAGGTTCCCACCCCTAATTTAAGGGATCTTGAGACAGGCTACATAAAATATAAAATCAAACTAATAACTAAATAATAATAATAATAATAATAAACATTAAAACCATATAAAATCAATCTCCATAACCTCCTTCCTACAAAAAAGCTCAGCACCTGAAACTTCTACCTTCTCAGAAATGACACAATGGCATGAAGTTATCAGATTAAAATGGCACAGGACAGTATAGGAACCATCTTTGCAACTGCAGATGTACAGGTGGTCACTTGGAAGAATTAGGAAAGTTTATTCTGCCCAAGTGGCCAGAGGAGCCTTTGATCAGAGGATGACATGGAAGATGTTGGCTCCTGATAGATGTTTGGTCCCCATAATCATCCTCTCATTAGCAATGTTGGGGAGCCAACATACAATTTGTTGTATTGTGAGCATTTATACGGTTTCTCTGCATTTCCTCTCAAGGATCGCAGATTTGATTAGACAGATAAGCTCTCGAGTCATTTAGATTCCATATCCGATGTATGGATCCTCTACTTTGAAGGCCTGTTCCGTAACTGAAATTCTTTCTACATCACAGGCATCGGCAGAATTGACAGGAATCACCCCTTTATGAATTCTTTCGTGTACATTAAGGTTTGACCTCTGGCTGCAGCTTTTCCCACACACCGAGCACGTATACGGTTTCTCTCCCGTGTGGATTCTTCGGTGTACATTAAGGCTCGAGCTCTGGCTGAATCGCTTTCCACATTCCGAACATTTATATGGTTTCTCTCCCGTATGGGTTCTTTGATGGCTTGTAAGGTGTAGTCTCCGGATGAAAGTCTTTCCACACTCTGAGCATATATACGGCCTCACCCCTGTGTGGATTTTCTGATGTTCGGTAAGGCTAGAGTTGTGACTGAAACTCTTCCCGCACTCCGAGCATGTGTACGGCTTCTCTCCAGTGTGCACACTTTGGTGACGTATGCAGCTGATGTGGTTACGGAAGCTCCTTCCACATTCGGAGCACTTGTATGGCTTCATCCCCATGTGGATCTTTTGATGCGAAGTAAAAGAGGTCCTCCAGCTGAAGCTCTTCCCGCACTCCAAGCACTCATACGGCTTCTCCCCTGTATGGATTCTCTGATGTAACTTAAGGTTCATGCTGTGGTTGAAGCTCTTTCCACACTCTGAGCATTTGTACGGCTTCTCGCCTGTATGGATTGTGAGGAGGTGCCGTGTGAGGCTTTTGCAGTGAGTGAAGCATTTTCCACACTCGGAGCATTTATGTGGCTTCTCCCCCGTGTGGATTACCTGATGTGACCTAAGGTGTATCCGCTGCCTGAAGCCCTTTCCGCACTCCAAACACTTGTACGTTTTTTCCTCGCTGTGGATTCTCTGATGCGACCGAAGGTGCGCACTGCTCACAAAACTCTTCCCACACTTGGAGCAGTCGTACGGTCTATCCCCCGTATGGAGTTTCTGGTGTGAATTAAGGTACGCCCTCAGACGGAAGCTCTTCCCACACTCAGAGCAGTTATACGGTTTCACCCCAGTGTGGATCGTCAAGTGCCGTGTAAAACTTGTGCTGTGTTGGAAGCTCCGTCCACAGTCCCAGCACTGATATGGCTTCTCTGCTATGTGGACTGTTAGATGTTCACGAACATGTGCGCTACAGCTGAAGCTCTTCTCACAGACCGGGCATTTATATGTTTTCTCCTCCATGTGGATTCTCATGTGAGTATTAAGGCTTGATTCACAACTAAAGATTTCCTCGCACACACAGCACTGAATACTTTTCTTCTCTTGGTCTTCAGCTGGGATTTCACACAAGTCGCCAAACTGAGAAGCAAAGGAATTGTCCTTCTCTTCTGGTTCCATTTGCCTTCTCTGAGCTTTCCCGTCTATACACCCAGCTCCTTCCAAAGGCATGCTGTGTGGTTCACCCTCAGTCTCCCATTCAGCACCTGCTGTAACAAAGAGAGGAAAGTAGACATAAAGCACACTTGTTAATAATAATAATAATAATAATAATAATAATAATAATAATAGCAATAATAATAATACCGTATTTTTCATTCCGTAAGACGCACTTCTTTCCTCCTAAAAAGTAAGAGGAAATGTCTGTGTGTCTTATGGAGCGAATGTGTGGTCCCTGGAGCCGTTTTGCCCTGGGGCTAAAGGCAGATCATGCTTCTTTTTTTAAAGAAAGAGCTAAAGGTTAACAAGAGGGAAAGAGAAAGGAACCCACTGAGCAGCTGATTGCAAAGAGATCGGGGAGGGAGATAAGAGAGCTAGCTCCCTTCCCGGCACCTTGCCTAGGCGTCAATTGTTGTCTGCAGAGGGAGACATGTGACTGGCTGATTAGATGAGCTGTCTGGAAACTGTAGAAATGGCTCTCTTTTCTTTCCTCTGCAGAACTGTGAGTTGAACCCCATAAAAACAGGATTTTTCCCTTTTGCAAGGAAACTCAGCAACTTTGAGCTGATCCTCAAAAAGGGAACTTCCCCCCTTTGCAAAAAAGATGCACAACTCTGAGATGAACACCCCCCCCCAAAAGGGGCTTTTTCCCATTTGCAAAAAAAGCTGCACAACTTTGAGCTGATTCTTAAAAAATGGAGCTTTCCTCCTTTGCAAAATAAGCTTCCTCAAATATTTAATTTGGGGGGGGAGGCACCTAGGCCTCTAGGAGTTGGCTGCTATGCCTAGGACAATTCAAGAAAGCAAAATATTTTTTCTTGGTTTCCTCCTCTAAAAACTAGGTGCATCCTATGGTCAGGTGCATCCTATGGAGCGAAAAATACGGTGATAATAATAACAATAATAATAATAACAATAATAGTACCCTGCCCACCTGACCAGATTTCCCCAGCCACTCTGGGCAGCTTCCAACATATATAGAAACAAAGTAAAACATTACACATTGAAAAGCTTCCCTGGACAGTGCTGCCTTCTGATGTCTTCTAAAGGTATAAATAATGAATATATTATTATTATTATTATTATTATTATTATTATTATTATTATCTGATGAGTTACTCATCTCTTTGACATCTGATGGAAGGGTGTTCCACAGGGCCACTACTGAGAAGGCCCTCTGCCTGGTTCCCTGTACCTGGTTCCTTACCTGAAGGAACAAGATAATCTAGATACATTTCAGTCTGGTTTCAGGCCCAGTATTGCCTGAGGAATAACCTTTCTTGGGACTGAAGAAGGGGTTGAACCCTGCTGGCTTTCCTTGACCCACCAATGACTTTTGAAACCATTGACCATGGTGTTCTTCTGGAGTGGCTTAAGGGGTCGCCAGATGGAGGTCCTGTTTTTATAATGGTTTCACTCCCACCTGCAGGGTTGCTACCAGGAAACAGCACTAGGAGATTGTTGCTAGGCTCCATGGTTTGGGGGCTGAAGGGTCTCACAATGACTCATTCTGTCTCCTATGCTGTTTAACACCTATATGAAACTGTTGGGAGTGGGTCATCCGGCAATTTGGAGCATGATGCCGGTACACAGCTCGATCTTTCCATTCCTTTGGAATTGGGAGAGGCTGTGAAGATGGTATCTGTGTGGGAAGAATTTACTTCTCAACCACTTCTCGTTCATCTGTCGCTGAGCTTGGAGTGCAGCGACTGAGGAAGGAGCAGAAGGTGAGCTGAGCTTGGGAGACACTCTGTAGGTTTTGTGGCTTTGTCTTTTGGGGCTGTGTGTGAGTAAGTTTGTGTGCTTATCTGTTTTCTTACTTGTTTGTGTGCTTGTGCTGGTTTTCTAGGGCTGCTGCCTCTTGGATTTGGGTGACTGTTCAGGCTTGTGTGGGTGTTTGTTTCTGGCTGTGACCTTGTTTGTTTCTGGCTGTGACCTTTCACCTAGAAGTGTGAGTCAGGAAGTTCAGGTGATTAGCTGTGGGCGGAGCTAGTCAGAGCTTGGAGTGCAGCGACTGAGGAAGGAGCAGAAGGTGAGCTGAGCTTGGGAGACACTCTGTAGGTTTTGTGGCTTTGTCTTTTGGGGCTGTGTGTGAGTAAGTTTGTGTGCTTATCTGTTTTCTTACTTGTTTGTGTGCCTGTGCTGGTTTTCTAGGGCTGCTGCCTCTTGGATTTGGGTGACTGTTCAGGCTTGTGTGGGTGTTTGTTTCTGGCTGTGACCTTGTTTGTTTCTGGCTGTGACCTTTCACCTAGAAGTGTGAGTCAGGAAGTTCAGGTGATTAGCTGTGGGCGGAGCTAGTCAGAGCTTGGAGTGCAGCGACTGAGGAAGGAGCAGAAGGTGAGCTGAGCTTGGGAGACACTCTGTAGGTTTTGTGGCTTTGTCTTTTGGGGCTGTGTGTGAGTAAGTTTGTGTGCTTATCTGTTTTCTTACTTGTTTGTGTGCTTGTGCTGGTTTTCTAGGGCTGCTGCCTCTTGGATTTGGGTGACTGTTCAGGCTTGTGTGGGTGTTTGTTTCTGACTGTGACCTTGTTTGTTTCTGGCTGTGACCTTTCACCTAGAAGTGTGAGTCAGGAAGTTCAGGTGATTAGCTGTGGGCGGAGCTAGTCAGAGCTTGGAGTGCAGCGACTGAGGAAGGAGCAGAAGGTGAGCTGAGCTTGGGAGACACTCTGTAGGTTTTGTGGCTTTGTCTTTTGGGGCTGTGTGTGAGTAAGTTTGTGTGCTTATCTGTTTTCTTACTTGTTTGTGTGCTTGTGCTGGTTTTCTAGGGCTGCTGCCTCTTGGATTTGGGTGACTGTTCAGGCTTGTGTGGGTGTTTGTTTCTGGCTGTGACCTTGTTTGTTTCTGGCTGTGACCTTTCACCTAGAAGTGTGAGTCAGGAAGTTCAGGTGATTAGCTGTGGGCGGAGCTAGTCAGAGCTTGGAGTGCAGCGACTGAGGAAGGAGCAGAAGGTGAGCTGAGCTTGGGAGACACTCTGTAGGTTTTGTGGCTTTGTCTTTTGGGGCTGTGTGTGAGTAAGTTTGTGTGCTTATCTGTTTTCTTACTTGTTTGTGTGCTTGTGCTGGTTTTCTAGGGCTGCTGCCTCTTGGATTTGGGTGACTGTTCAGGCTTGTGTGGGTGTTTGTTTCTGGCTGTGACCTTGTTTGTTTCTGGCTGTGACCTTTCACCTAGAAGTGTGAGTCAGGAAGTTCAGGTGATTAGCTGTGGGCGGAGCTAGTCAGAGCTTGGAGTGCAGCGACTGAGGAAGGAGCAGAAGGTGAGCTGAGCTTGGGAGACACTCTGTAGGTTTTGTGGCTTTGTCTTTTGGGGCTGTGTGTGAGTAAGTTTGTGTGCTTATCTGTTTTCTTACTTGTTTGTGTGCTTGTGCTGGTTTTCTAGGGCTGCTGCCTCTTGGATTTGGGTGACTGTTCAGGCTTGTGTGGGTGTTTGTTTCTGGCTGTGACCTTGTTTGTTTCTGGCTGTGACCTTTCACCTAGAAGTGTGAGTCAGGAAGTTCAGGTGATTAGCTGTGGGCGGAGCTAGTCAGAGCTTGGAGTGCAGCGACTGAGGAAGGAGCAGAAGGTGAGCTGAGCTTGGGAGACACTCTGTAGGTTTTGTGGCTTTGTCTTTTGGGGCTGTGTGTGAGTAAGTTTGTGTGCTTATCTGTTTTCTTACTTGTTTGTGTGCCTGTGCTGGTTTTCTAGGGCTGCTGCCTCTTGGATTTGGGTGACTGTTCAGGCTTGTGTGGGTGTTTGTTTCTGGCTGTGACCTTGTTTGTTTCTGGCTGTGACCTTTCACCTAGAAGTGTGAGTCAGGAAGTTCAGGTGATTAGCTGTGGGCGGAGCTAGTCAGAGCTTGGAGTGCAGCGGCGCGCGCCTAGCGGCGCGCGCAGTTTGAACCATCTTTTTGATCTAGGGCAGCAAGTCTCACACGTTTGTTAGGGGGGGCCTAGGCCTCTTCCTCTTTCCCGTTTGACCTCAAGGTTTTCAAGATGGAGGTGGAGGGAACAAGCATTGTCACCTGCAATTCCTGTGCAATGTTTGTTTTCTTGCCAAAAGATGTGGGTAGCTACACCTGCAACAATTGCAAGTTGGTTGCCCTACTAGAAAACAAGGTTGCCCTTCTGGAAGAGAAGGTGCAGCAGCTTCAGGGGCGTGTATCTACGCTCCAGAGAATTAAAGAGCTGGAGCTTTTCTTGGATGCAGCAGAGCACACTGTCTGCACCAAGGATGAGACAGGGGATCTCCCTGAGGAGGAGGTCAGTTCCCCAACACAGCAGCCAGATGTATGGAGGAACGTGACTCATAGAAGTAGAAGGCCCAGGGATCGCTCTGAGTGCTTAGAATTACACAACCGTTTTGAAGTGCTCATGGAAGACGAGAAACAGACTCCACCTGAGGATCTCTCCCTCATCACAGTTGATGAGGAATATGAAGACGAGCAACCAAGTCAGTCCTCTGGGAATATGCAGGTAACCTTGGAAGGGACAGCACATGGAAGAATCCCAACCAAGCCTATGAAGAGGCGAGTAGTGGTGATTGGGGATTCCATACTGAGGGGTACAGAAGCAGTAATCTGTGGGCCTGACAAGATGTCTCGAGAGGTGTGCTGTCTACCTGGGGCCAAGATCGAAGATGTAACAGAACGGCTGCAAGGAATCATAAAACCCACCGACAAATACCCCTTCCTTTTGGTGCATGTGGGAACCAATGACACTGCAAGCCATAGCTTACAGAAGATCAAAAATGATTATGAGGCTCTGGGCAGGAAGTTGAAGCAATTAGATGCACAAATTGTCATCTCTTCTGTCCTCCCAGTTGAACGACATGGCCCAGGGAGAGAGGGAAAAATAGGGGAAGTGAACAACTGGCTTCGCAAATGGTGCAAACAGGAACGGTTTGGATTCCTAGATCACGGTCTGCAGTTTCTTGAAGATGGACTTCTGGCAAGTGATGGACTGCACCTCACAAAAGTTGGGAGGAATGTTTTTGCCACGAAACTCAAAAACCTCATCAGGAGGGCTTTAAACTGACTTATGTGGGGGAGGGAGACAGTGGTCCTGAAGGTAGGAGTCTATCAAATGCTGAAGATGATCATCCGAATGTCAAGGACCAAATGGAGCAAGCAGCATGCAGACCTAGTGGTGGGACGAAAATATCCTTAAATAAGAGACATGGGGGAATGATCAACGGTCTTCAATGTCTGTATACTAATGCACAGAGCATGGGAAATAAACAAGATGAACTTGAGCTCTTGGTACAGCAAACTAAATATGACATAATAGGCATCACTGAAACCTGGTGGGATGAGTCTCATGACTGGAATGTAGTAATAGAGGGATACAATCTATTTAAGAGAAATAGACCAAACAGGAAAGGAGGAGGAGTAGCTTTATATGTTAGGGATATGTATACCTGTGAAGAGATCCAGGATTTAAAACTTCAAAGCCAAATTGAGAGTATCTGGGTCAAAATTAAGGGAGAGAAAAACAACAGTGATCTCATTGTGGGAGTTTACTATAGATCCCCAAGCCAAACTGAGGACACAGATGATGCCTTCCTGGAACAGATGGCCAAGCATTCCAAAGGAAGTGAGATAGTAGTAATGGGGGATTTCAACTATCCTGATATTTGTTGGATGTCAAACTCAGCCAAGAGCATAAGGTCGAACAGATTCCTCACTGGCCTTGCAGACAACTTCATTGTCCAGAAAGTGGGAGAAGCAACAAGAGGATCAGCCATTTTAGATCTGGTCCTAACCAATAGTGATGACTTGGTTAGTGGGGTAGAAGTGGCAGGATCATTAGGTGGGAGTGACCATGCTCTTCTGGAGTTTATTATCCAGCGGAAAGGAGCAACCAAGCATACTAAGGTCCAAATTCTAGACTTTAAGAAAGCCGACTTCAGAAAACTTAGGGAAACGCTGGGTGAAATCCCATGGACAGTAATACTAAAAGGGAAGGGAGTTCACGATGGTTGGGAGTTTGTTAAAAGGGAGATATTAAAAGCACAACTTCAGGCAATACCAATGAGACGGAAACATGGAAGGTGCCTAAAGAAGCCAGGCTGGCTATCTAAAGAACTTTTGACTGAGTTAAGATTTAAAAGGGATATGTACAAAAAATGGAAAAGGGGGGAAATCTCCAGAGAGGAATTCAAACATATAGCCAGCACGTGTAGAGACAAAGTCAGAAAAGCTAAAGCACAGAATGAACTCAGGCTCGCCAGAGAGGTTAAAAGCAACAAAAAGGGCTTTTATGGGTATGTCCGTAGCAAAAGGAAAAACAAGGAAACAGTGGGGTCACTCAGAGGAGAAGATGGTGAAATGCAAACAGGGGACAGAGAAAGGGCAGAACTCCTCAATGCCTTCTTTGCCTCAGTCTTCTCCAAGAAAGAAAAAAACGCCCGACCTGAAGAATATGGAGCAGATGATTCAGCAGGGGAAACACAGCCCAGAATAAGTAAGGAGGTAGTACAAGAATACTTGGCTAGTTTAGATGTATTCAAGTCTCCAGGGCCAGATGAACTACATCCAAGAGTATTAAAAGAACTGGCAGAGGTGATTTCAGAACCACTGGCAATAATCTTTGAAAATTCCTGGAGAACAGGCGAAGTTCCAGCAGACTGGAGGAGGGCAAATGTTGTCCCTATTTTCAAAAAGGGGAAAAGAGAGGACCCAAACAATTACCGCCCAGTCAGCCTGACATCAATACCAGGAAAGATTCTAGAGCAGATCATTAAGCAAACGGTCTGTGAGCACCTAGAAAGAAACTCTGTGATCACTAAAAGTCAGCATGGGTTCCTGAAAAATAAGTCATGTCAGACTAATCTGATCTCATTTTTTGACAGAATTACAAGCCTGGTAGATGAAGGGAACGCTGTGGATGTAGCCTATCTTGATTTCAGCAAGGCCTTTGACAAAGTGCCCCATGGTATTCTTGTAAAGAAGCTGGTAAAATGTGGGCTAGACAATGCTACCATTCAGTGGATTTGTAGCTGGCTTACTGACCGAACCCAAAGGGTGCTCATCAATGGCTCCTCCTCATCCTGGAGAGTAGTGACTAGTGGGGTGCCACAGGGTTCTGTCTTGGGCCCAGTCTTGTTCAACATCTTTATCAATGACTTGGATGATGGGCTTGAGGGAATCCTGAGCAAGTTTGCAGATGACACCAAATTGGGAGGGGTGGCTAACACCCCAGAGGACAGGATCACACTTCAGAATGACCTTAACAGATTTGACAACTGGGCCAAAGCAAACAAGATGAATTTTAACAAGGAGAAATGTAAAGTACTACACTTGGGCAGACAAAATGAAAGGCACAAATACAGGATGGGAGACACCTGGCTTGAGAGCAGTACATGTGAAAAGGATCTAGGAGTTTTGGTTGACCACAAACTTGACATGAGTCAGCAGTGTGATGCAGCAGCTAAAAAAGCCAATGCAATTCTGGGCTGCATCAATAGGAGTATAGCATCTAGATCAAGGGAAGTAATAGTACCACTGTATTCTGCTCTGGTCAGACCTCACCTGGAGTATTGTGTCCAGTTCTGGGCACCACAGTTCAAGAAGGATACTGATAAGCTGGAACGTGTCCAGAAGAGGGCAACCAAAATGGTCAAAGGCCTGGAAACGATGCCTTATGAGGAACGGCTTAGGGAGCTGGGTATGTTTAGCCTGGAGAAGAGAAGGTTAAGGGGTGATATGATAACCATGTTCAAATATATAAAAGGATGTCATATAGAGGAGGGAGAACGGTTGTTTTCTGCTGCTCCAGAGAAGCGGACACGGAGCAACGGATTCAAACTACAAGAAAGAAAATTCCACCTAAACATTAGGAAGAACTTCCTGACAGTAAGAGCTGTTCGGCAGTGGAATTTGCTGCCAAGGAGTGTGGTGGAGTCTCCTTCTTTGGAGGTCTTTAAGCAGAGGCTTGACAGCCATCTGTCAGGAATGCTTTGATGGTGTTTCCTGCTTGGCAGGGGGTTGGACTGGATGGCCCTTGTGGTCTCTTCCAACTCTATGATTCTATGATTCTATGATTCTATGATTCTATGATTCTATCTCCCAGGCAAGGGGAAACAGCTGAAACAAAACATGAAGCCAAGGAATAAAAGTGAGTCCAGGATCCAGTTAGGGACCCAATGTTTTTTTATTTCAATGGCAATGGGGCAGAGCTCAACCTCCAGTTCGTTCAAGAGTCTGCTCTGAGCAAAATTTGAAGGCAGGTTATACAGGCGCACAAAGAGCCATAACATTCGACATTCCCAAAACTTAAAAAGGGAAGTCATGAAGCATCTCTGCCTCCCTCAGAGGGAACCCCAGGAAAAAAAGAGGACATTGATCAATAAAATGACCTCAATCAACATTTCAACCTTCAGCACCTGCCACACAAGGCCGAGAGGGAGCCTTACCAACAGACTCCAGGTTCCCCCAGTTCTCCTCCATGACTTCCCCGTGCAAAGCTCTCTGGCTCGGATCCAGCAGATGCCACTCCTCCTCTGTGAAGTAGACACCCACCTCCTCAAAGTGCACCGGAGCCTAGAATAAGGAAGAGAAGACAGCTTGTCCATCTAGGGGATCCAAAAGTGAGGACCCAAAAAGAGAGAGAAGGCAACGTGTCTGGCGGTTCTCCTGCAAGAGTGAAAAGCAATCAAGGCCGACCTAGCTAACAATATTGGTTAGAACAGTGGCCAAACAGATGCCCAATATAAAAAGCAGAGAAGCAAGGAGGACCCGAGGGCAACAGGAGCAGCAACACTCTTCCCTACCTGCAACTCCCGGCAACTGGGATTATTCAGAGGCATTTATGGCCTCGGACCCTGGAGGCAGAGCCAAGATATTGTGGCTGGCTTCTCCTCCATGCGTTTGTCTAATTCCCTTTTAAAGTTGGCAGCCATCACGGCAACTCGTTGGAGCAAATCCCGTAACCATATGCTGCGTGCCTAAGCACTTTCTTTTGCCACTTCGGGATTTCCCAGCATTGAGCTTTTATTACCTTATTTGACTGAGCAGCAACTCCTTCCCCTCCACCAACCGCAGGAGAAATTGCCAGGGTTGTGCCACTTCCTGGGAGGGAGAAAAGGAGACGTGGAGGTGCTTAATCCTGTTATCTTCTTGCCAATTAATTGTTATTGAATTTCACAATTTTTAAAGAAAGAATTAAAACCACATTTTATACACATTTAAAAGTTGACTTTCCACCCTTCTTCCATGGCGTTTTCATTCCCACCTTTCCATGATGCGTTTATCTATTCCACAATTTTTTCATTAAAATCACAACCATTTTTCTTCCGCTGTGCTGTGAAAGGTGGGATGGAGTTTGATAATCAATAAGCAGTAGAATAAAAACAGCCAAGGTGGAAGAGGAGGCCAAGGCCCCATCAAGGTCCTTACCCGGCAAGGTGGCACCTCCACCGCCCTCCTGCACGATCCACCTGCAAGGCGGCCTCAGGGTTGTGGCCAACGGGGCTGCCTCTGCCTCTGCCAAGTTGGTAGCTGGATCTGCCACCATTTCTTCTGCCTGAAAGGGAATTTTTAGAGATCCCAGACAAGGGACAGAGAGAGCGATTAGGAAACGGTTTATGCGAAGGCCATCATTGCCTGGCCTGTGAATTAACCCACAGTACTAAGACAGCCTCTCCTCTCATTTTTAAAAATAGTATATCGCCCTATGCCCGCAGGCCTCACAACATAAAAACACAAAATACATAATAAAAACAAGAACAACCCAATAATCTCCCCAACACATTTTTTAAAGGGCATTGGATGTCAATCAGCCAAAGGCCTCGTTAAAGAGGAAAGTGCATCATGATATATTGGTGATATATCACCAGCTAAACACCAGGGTATATGGATATGGTATCACAATGTCTGAAATAAGGATGGAGCTGGTTTTCAACTTTTTGATACACTACCGGTTAAACGTTGCAATATACTCTTATATCACAATGTCTGAAATAAGGATGGAGCTATGTAGAGGCATCTGCTGGCTTCAACTTTCCCCCACATCATGGTTTTTGCATAGTGCGCGCACGCGCACACACACACACACACCGTGATGTATTCATTTATTTTATTATTATTACTACAGATTTTCTTGATTTACAAAAGTATTGCAATGTCTTGTAATATTTTTTACAGATCAGTTTCATTTGTTGAGACATTGGGAAGAAAAGGGGAAAAGAGGTAGATAGGGGAAAGATGGGTGGGGGTGGGGTCAGGTGACAATGTTTCTATTTTATTCAGTGTATGTGGGGTTGTTTGTCAGCGTCACTTGTGCTGGTTCTCTGCTACTTCGCTTGTGTTCCTTTGGTGGTGAGAGATGTTGGAGTTGGCCTAGGGTATGATTGTTCATTTGTGATTAGCTATAGTGGTCTTTGTTTCGTGTGTGAGTGGGGGTGGGTCGGTGTTTTGGATCAGGTTAGCCATATTGATTTGTATGCTGTTGGTGGATTTTTGTCATTGTCTTGTTGGGCTGTGTATGTGATAAAGGGGAGCCATACCGGGGTGAAGGCGTCTTCTTCTATTTGTCCCCGTGTCAGTTTCAGCTTATTGGTTAATTTCTCTAGTAAGGCTGTTTCCCATATTATTTGGTACCATTGGTCCATGCTTACTCCTGACAGGTCTCTCCAATGTCTGGTAATGATCTTTCTGGTTGCTGAGAGTAAGTGTGTTACAAGTTCTTTGTGGTGTAGGTGAGCATTATTGTCTTGGAAGATGTTTAGTAAGGCCAGTTCTGGAGTGTGAATGAATCGTGATGTATTGCCAGGTCAAAAAACCAGTTTTGGATAATATATCGAAGAACTGATGCTTTTGAATTATGGTGCTGGAGGAGACTCTTGAGAGTCCCATGGACTGCAAGAAGATCAAACCTATCCATTCTGAAGGAAATCAGCCCTGAGTACTCACTGGAAGGACAGATCCTGAAGCTGAGGCTCCAATACTTTGGCCACCTCATGAGAAGAGAAGACTCCCTGGAAAAGACCCTGATGTTGGGAAAGATGGAGGGCACAAGGAGAAGGGGACGACAGAGGACAAGATGGTTGGACAGTGTTCTCGAAGCTACCAACATGAGTCTGACCAAACTGCGGGAGGCAGTGGAAGACAGGAGTGCCTGGCGTGCTCTGGTCCACGGGGTCACGAAGAGTCGGACACGACTAAGCAATTAAACAACAACAGCAAATCAATATATCACCCAGCCCTATTAAGAGCTGGAAAGGACTCCCTGCCTGAAATCACCGCCTGCCAGTGTCGACAATACTAGGCTAGACACATCAGTGAACTGACCAGCCTAAGGCATTCCTGTGTTTCCTTTGTACTACTAGGATGAAACACACTCTTACCTGTTTCCGCTTCTTCCCCTCTGCCTGGCTCAGGAGGAAGCCTTCTGCCAGGGCCACCGCCTGGGAGCTGGTCTCCGCTCCGCACTCCCTGACCCAGCTCTCCATCTCCGGGGGGAGGACAGCCAGGAACTGCTCCAGGATCACCAGGTCCAACATCTGACTCTTGGTGTACCTTTCTGGCTTCAGCCACCGACGGCAGAGACTGTGGAGTCGGCTGCAAACCTCTCGGGGGCCCTCGGCCTCTTGGTAGCCAAACTCCCTGAAGCACTGGCACTCAGCGCCTGAGCTGGTGTTGTCATTGCCCGGAATCTTCTGCATGGTTCTTTCCCAGAATCCTCCACTGTTCCTGATCTTGTGCCCCCTCTGTGTTTCAGGGCTTCCCTCTGCCATCTTTATTCCGTGCTCTGCATCTGGTTTCAAAAAGGCCAAAGGCGAACAGCTGGGATGTGTGGTATTGAAAGCCAAGAAGCTGTAAAAGGTGGGGGTGGGATTAGAGAGAGGTAAAGCAGCAGTTCCCAAACCTTTTCCGGCTCCCACCCTCTTGGTTCCAATTACAAAGCCTCAACCTGGCCAGCCGTCACTAGATTTTTAAAATAGTCTTTTAAAATTGATTTTCAATGATATAAACATACAACATAAAACAGTACAAAATCAAAATATCAAGATTACTCTGAATCTCCTGACTCCCATCCCACCCACCCCTTCCATGGGTCCTTTTAATTCTATTTTCAGCTGCATAACAGTACTTGTTCATCTTCCTAAGTTATCCATACGTTCTATTACATTACAAGTGTATTTAAAATCCTGCTAATGTTTTGACCTGCTTACAATGATTTTGTATATACATTATAAACATTTCCCATTCTTTTTTTTTAAAAAAATCTTGTCTTCTTGCTGCCTAAGCTTCCCAGTTAATTTTGCTATTTGGGCATGGTTCATCAACTTGATTTGCCATTCTTACTTGGTCGGGGCTGCCTCTTCCTTCCCTCTCTGGGGGTTGGACTAGATGGCCTTCAGGGTCTCTCCCAACTCTATGATTCTATGACTCTATCCCCAGTGACCCCCTACCTTACCCTATAAAAAGCATTATTCAGAACAGCAGTTTGCATGACCCACTAAGGAAGATGATAAAACAATAAAATTCGAAACAGCAACAATCAATCAATCATTTAATCACACATTTATTCAAAATCCAATTAAACTATTTCCTTTAATTCAACACAACTGCTTTTCAAAGGCTGCTAGTCATTTACACGGAGAAATTATACCAGAAAGATATGGAGGTCTCGTACAACCCAGGTAGTGTGGTTGATGACCTTGAGCCAGACATCCTGGAGAGTGAAGTCAAATGGGCCTTAGAAAGCACTGCTAATAACAAGGCCAGTGGAAGTGATGATATTCCAGCTGAACTATTAAATTTTTTAAAAGATGATGCTGTTAAGGTGCTACACCCAATATGCCAGCAGGTTTGGAAAACTCAGCAGTGGCCAGAGGACTAGAGAAGATCAGTCTACCAGTACATCCCAATCCCAAAGAAGGGCAGTGGGCAAGAATGCTCCAACTACCGCACAATTGCGCTCATTTCACACGCTAGCAAGGTTATGCTTAAAATTCTACAAGGCAGGCTTAGGCAGTATGTGGACCGAGAACTCCCAGAAGTGCAAGCTGGATTTCGAAGGGGCAGAGGAACCAGAGACCAAATAGCAAACATGCGCTGGATTATGGAGAAAGCTAGAGAGTTCCAGAAAAAACGTCTACTTCTGCTTCATTGACTATGCAAAAGCCTTTGACTGTGTCGACCACAGCAAACTATGGCAAGTTCTTTAAGAAATGGGAGTGCCTGATCACCTCATCTGTCTCCTGAGAAATCTCTATGTGGGACAAGAAGCTATAGTTAGAACTGGATATGGAACAACTGACTGGTTCAAAATTGGGAAAGGAGTATGACAAGGTTGTATATTGTCTCCCTGCTTATTTAACTTATATGCAGAATTCATCATGCGAAAGGCTGGACTAGATGAATCCCAAGCCGGAATTAAGATTGCCGGAATAAATATCAACAACCTCAGATATGCAGATGTCACAACCTTGATGGCAGAAAGTGAGGCGGAATGAAAGAACCTTTTAATGAGGGTGAAAGAGGAGAGCGCAAAATATGGTCTGAAGCTCAACATCAAAAAAACTAAGATCATGGCCACTGGTCCCATCACCTCCTGGCAAATAGAAGGGGAAGAAAAGGAGGCAGTGAGAGATTTTACTTTCTTGGGCTCCTTGATCACTGCAGATGGTGACAGCAGTCACGAAATTAAAAGACGCCTGCTTCTTGGGAGAAAAGCAATGACAAACCTAGACAGCATCTTAAAAAGCAGAGACATCACCTTGCCGACAAAGGTCCGTATAGTTAAAGCTATGGTTTTCCCAGTAGTGATGTATGGAAGTGAGAGCTGGACCATAAAGAAGGCTGATCACCGAAGAATTGATGCTTTTGAATTATGGTGCTGGAGGAGACTCTTGAGAGTCCCATGGACTGCAAGAAGATCAAACCTATCCATTCTTAAGGAAATCAGCCCTGAGTGCTCACTGGAAGGACAGATCGTGAAGCTGAGGCTCCAATACTTTGGCCACCTCATGAGAAGAGAAGAATCCTTGGGAAAGACCTTGATGTTGGGAAAGATTGAGGGCACTAGGAGAAGGGGACAACAGAGGACAAGATGGTTGGACAGTGTTCTCGAAGCTACGAACATGAGTTTGACCAAACTGCGGGAGGCAGTGGAAGACAGGAGTGCCTGGCGTGCTGTGGTCCATGGGGTCATGAAGAGTCGGATATCACTAAACGACTAAACAACAACAACAGTCATTTATACCTCCAGCCCCCCCTTTCCTCTTAGTGTCCCCCAGGTGGCACTATTGCCCACCAGGGGGACAGTGCCACCTACCTTGGGAACCACTGGTGTAAAAGGTTGGGTGTTACAGCCAGGGGTCCTAACAGCTTGGAGTGTAGCAGCAAGGCTTGTTACAAAGTAACAGCCAGCTGCTAACAGCCAGATGTAGCAGCAAAGGGTATAGCACCAAGGCTTATTACAAGTGGTGGGCTCTCGTGAAGGAAGACAGACAACTGATAGAATCAAGCAGGGTGGGACGAGAGCCCTGAGCTCTCTCGTGACCACATATTTATTAGGTATAGTAAATGCATATGCAATAGCCATAAACCAATCATTACAATACACCTATATAGCAATAGCCAATAATATCAGCAGAACACTCTTATGCCCATATATGCTCAGACCCTATTGTTCTCCATAGTATGCATGTTTCCCATGGGAAGTTTGAGCTCCTGGGGAATGAATAATTAAAGATGGATGAAGACGTTCCCAGGACTGGCATGACCTCAGGAATGGATAACTTGTGATGTATGTGAGATGTTCCTCATGGCTGGCTTGGCTTCCTAGGACCAACTATCTTTCCGGCTCGAAGGACCATCTATCTTGTGGTATGGAGAGAAGTACAGACTCTACATCCGGCTCGTTATGCCTAGCCGATCTTGCCATGGTGCCTGCATACCACTTGGAGAGTGGAGCGCAGAAGCACCATTTCATGGCTTTAGGATGTGGCTGCATTATTCCCACAGTTGGGGGTTTCAGACTAACTTGCTCCATTGCCTTTTGCAATCGGTGGTGTTTGCATCGGCACAGAGAGTTAATGCATTTATTTAATAAAATCAGTATGTGTTCTGATTTTAAGAAAACCACCCTACCAAGTCTCTGCAAGCATCTTGATTCAGTACAGCTCAGGGCTATTTTTCTTTTTTTCTTTTTTACAAAAAAGGGGGGGCAGTTGTTTTAATTTAGACCTTGGAACCCTTTGTAATTATATACCAAACATCCCTCTCCCCTTGGTATATTATTGACTCAGAAAATTGCATAGGTGAATCTTCTTTATTTGCAATTGTGACAACTTACATTTTAAAACAACAACAAATTTTCTTTCATTTCTTTTTTCTGCAACTGGCTTGTTGTCAATAAAAATAAATTAAAAAATATATGCGGGGAACCCTTCTACATGGTTTTCAGAAATATAAAATAAAGCAGGGTGGATTTGATTTAAATCAAATCGATTTAAATCATGATTTAAATCTCTAATCAGTAAGATGCGCAAGGGGAGAAAATAATGTAAAGACAGCACACACACACACACCCCGCAATAGGGGCCTGCCTGTATTTAGAACAAATTCAGAAAATTAAAATCAATAGTAGCTAACAAGAGATAAAGCACATTGTAACTTCTACATGTCTGGGTAGGGCTTGCCTAAACAAAAAAATGTTTTACGCAGGCACTGAAAAGAGTGCAGACGACTAATGTCAGCAGTCGGGGAGCTGCAAAGTCTGTGTGTTGCCACACTAAAACAGCAGCTCCACAGTAATCTGCAGAAAGTAAGGTTCCCCCCCCCCCAGGGGATGGCTCAAAGCGGCGCGGGCGGGCTCTTTTCCCACCAGGAAAAAGTGCAGAACAAGTAATATGTGGGCACAGTGCCAGTCCCGCAGATTGGAGCAGTCAAGTAGGCACATATAGGGGTTATGGCGATCCTGTCAGCTGTTAAGGGGAGGGAAAGCATGTGTTTCAAAAGGCGCCCCCCCAAAAAAAATTTTTTGTTATATTTATTCATTTTTTAATCTATAAAAGGTAATGGTACCCCGACCGTTAGGTCCAGTCATGGACGACTCTGGGGTTGCAGCGCTCACCTCGCTCTATAGGACAAGGGAGCCGGCGTACAGCTTCCAGGTCATGTGGCCAGCATGACAAAGCCGCTTCTGGCGAACCAGAGCAGCGCACAGAAATGCCGTTTACCTTCCCGCCAGAGCGGTACCTATTTATCTACTTGCACTTTGATGTGCTTTTGAACTGCTAGGTGGGCAGGAGCTGGGACTGAGCAACAGGAGCTCACCCCATCGCGGGGATTCGAACCGCTGACCTTCTGATCGGCAAGCCCTAGGCTCAGTGGTTTAGACCACAGAGCCACCCACATCCCCTTCTTTTATTTATAAAAATATTTATATGCCCTCCATGTCATAAAAGAAAAGATTAAAGAGGTTTAGAGCAACGAAACATAAAACCATATAATAAAAACCAAAAAAATTAATAAAAAAGGCATCAATTAACTATGGGTTCTTAACTGTATGCATTGTGAGATTTCTGATGGCAATTCCCAAAGGTTCTTGGTTTCAGAGTTTTGCAACTTCTCTAATAAGGAGTTATCAAACAGAAAGGCAGAAAAAGTGGGATGCAGATAGATAGATAGGCATTGCAGGGGGCTCGAACTCTACAATATATCCATTCATATATTGCTTTAAAGTTAAAATAGGCTTCCAAGCGGTTTGCGAAACCCATTACACAGACATTTAAGATGCAAGCTTATCCATGAGTAAAATACACAATAGGCTCTAGGTATTAAAATACTGAGACATCCGTAAATAAACAGTAGAGCATTTGTGACCCGTTCATAGCTGTCAAGTTTTCCCTTTTCTCGCGAGGAAGCCTATTTAGCATAAGGGAATTTCCCTTTAAAAAAGGGAGAACTTGACAGCTATGCCCGCTGCCTGCTTTGCTGCCTTGCTTTCCCCTCCTTCCACTGTACCCTGAGATAGCTCAGCTGGGAGAGTATGAGACTCTTAATCTCAGGGTCTTAGGTTTGAGTCCCACTTTGGGCAAAATATTCCTGCACTGCAGGGGGTTGGACTAGATGAGCGTTGGGTCCCCTTCCTTCCAATTCTATGATTCTGTTCTATGACCTCTTTCCTCCTGATGCTTGCAGCCCTGCACAAAAATCCCTTGGGATTCCTCTTGTGCTGTACCCCCATTTTAGTCATTCGTTGCATTTAGATCCCATCTTTTTCCCCTTTGCACACATGTATCCCCAAAACTGCAACATGCTGTGGGGGTGGGGGGAGAGACACGGCCTGGACGAAACCCTTTCTCCCCGCTTTAGGGCCTGGGGGCGAATCCTGTCTTGCAAATAGGGGAGTTCAGCCCCCAGAGGTACCCACCGGAAAAACTCATACACACACACACACAAAAAGCAAAGGAACCACCCCCCTGCGCGTGCAATGGACCTGAATCCTCAAATGTCCATGCATCTCTCTTTCTTTTTATCCATCCATCCACTTACCTGCGCGGAGGATGGGAAGCAGGGACCAGCCACGGAAACCTGCGCGCGGAAGAGAGGACCTTCGGCCAATGGGGAAAAGGCGCCCCTTTGCCCGCGTCAGCAGTTGCTAGGCAGGTCGGGGGTTTCGCGCGGAAAAGGAAGGAGGTTTGCAGGAAATGGGAGGGGAGAGCCACGTGTCAGTCTTTCTTGCGCCCCGTGCGCTGATGGGAGTTGTAGTCTCGATACATCTGGCGGGGGGTGGGGTGGGGTGGAACGCCAGGCTGGCAAAAGCGTCTTGCGTTCAGGAGCTGCGCCTTGGAGACGAATGAAACAACCTCGTTTAAGGCTGGGAGCTTCTGCAAAATGCGTCGTTCCCCCACTCCCCCACCACGCCACAATTGCATCTAAGAGCACAGAGATCAGTGCTCCCTCCGGCCCCCCCCCCCATGTCATGGCAATGAATCAAAGGGGCGTGGGGGAATGAATTGGGGTGCGTTGGGGGCAGGCTGTAATGGGAAGACGGCTTTGCTCACGGGAAAGGGATGGATGGTTTAAAAAACAAAAAAGTCATTTATTGCTTTAATATTCCCACCTCTCCTTCACTGAGCTCCAGGTGGCATGCATAATTCTCTCCCCTGCACACCCATTGCATCCTCACAACAACCCTGGCAGGTAGAAACAAAATAAAAAAATTTTTTCCTTCCAGTAGTACCTGGGAGGAAGGTTAGGCTGAGAGATGGTTACTGTTCCCCAAGCTCACTCAGTGGGCTTTCTGGCCAAGTGGGGATTCGAACCCTTGTCTCTCCCAAGTCCTAGGACAGTGGTTCTCAAACTTTTTGCCCTCTGGGCCACACTTTTCAGAATAAAAACTTGCTTGCGGCACACCGATATTGATAAGAAATGCATCGGAAAACAACAAAGAAACGAGTCCTAGAATGTGAAAATCTATCCATATTCTGCAAATTATAAAACCCCATTTTGATACTATACTACACTGAGGTGTTCAAATGTCTCTTTGATTGTCCCTGAATCTTCCTGCCACACTTCCCATCCTCTCCTCCTGCCACACCAGGGTGGCGTGCCAGAGTCTTTTGAGGGCCAACCACTAAACCACAATGGCTCCCTGGGGTCAAGGGACAGGGAGGAATAGGTGGGGGGGGGTTCAGCAAGGAGGGAGATGCAAAAAGAAGATCAGGCCAAAGGCCCATTTAGTTTGGCATCCTGTTCTCACAGTGAGCAACCAGATCACAGAATCATAGAATCATAGCGTTGGAAGAGACCACAAGGGCCATGCAGTCCAACCCCCTGCCGAGCAGGAAACACCATCAAAGCATTCTTGACATATGAAGCCTCTGCTTAAAGACCTCCAAAGAAGGAGACTCCACCACACTTCTTGGCAGCAAATTCCACTGCCAAACAGCTCTTACTGTCAGGAAGTTCTTCCTAATGTTTAGGTGGAATCTTCTTTTCTTGTAGTTTGAATCCATTGCTCCGTTTCCGCTTCTCTGGAGCAGCAGAAAACAACCTTTCTCCCTCCTCTATATGACATCCTTTTATATATTTGAACATGGCTATCATATCACCCCTTAACCTTCTCTTCTCCAGGCTAAACTGACTCCAGGAAGAGGCCAATGAACCACTTAGGCCGGCATCCTTTCCCCCACAGTGTCCAACCAGTGTCCCACCCCTGAAAAGGACTCTGAGTCCTGGGAGAAATAAGATGCTTTCGGCGAGATTCCTGCATTATAGGGGTGGGGGTTGGACTAGATGACCCTTGGGGTTCCCTTCCAACTCTACGATTCTATGAAAACCAACTTCCCCCACAGTGTACCACTGAAGCGGGTTTGAAAGAGGTAAAGTTACAGCCCGGGGGGGGGGGGCACACCTTGCGTATGTGCTCTCCATTCTAATTTTTGGAACACAAGAAAAGCACTGCTGGATCAGGCCAAGGCTTCCGTGGACGATCCCTGCTTCCCATCCTCCATGCAGGTAAGTGGGTGGATGGATGCAACGCCGCCGTGGTGGCTAGCAACCATTTATGCTGGCTAGCAGCCTCTGACAGGCTTAACTTCCATGAATTCTTGGACTGCATAACCCTTTGGGTCCTTCCACAGGGTGGAATAAGATTCCAGCTAAACATTAGGAAGAACTTCCTGACAGTAAGAGCTGTTCGGCAGTGGAATTTGCTACCAAGGAGTGTGGTGGAGTCTCCTTCTTTGGAGGTCTTTAAGCAGAGGCTTGACAGGCATATGTCAAGAATGCTTTGATGGTGTTTCCTGCTTGGCAGGGGGTTGGACTGGATGGCCCTTGTGGTCTCTTCCAACTCTATGATTCTATGATTCCCAACTCTAAAATTCAACGATCCAGCTCCATGGATTTGTCCACACACGCAGCCAGGCCTGACTTGCGGGGGTATCGCACAATGCAAAACAAATGCAAGCCCCACATGGGAGATAGGCGCCCCCCACCCCCACCCCCACTCCGCCACTTGGGCAAGCCCAAATCACCCCATTGACATTTTTGGGCACCTTGAATTCTGGCCTCCTTCCTGCAGCTCCTCCTCTCCACGCAAAACTCTGGCGGCGGCTGGTTTTGCAAAGGGCATTCTCACGATGGAGCATAGAGACAACCCACCTCAAAAGCAGGAACCAAAAAAAAAACACACACACCAAAAAAAGAAAACACCTCCCACATACGCACAGAGCAAACACTTCCGGTTCTCATCCCTCTAAAAGGAGCTTGGGGAAAGAGGGGAGAAAGGTGGCTCTACAACTTCCTCTTCGCAGCTCTATGGCCCCCTGATCCTCCACCCACAACCATGGCATCGTTCGAAAGGGAACCTGAAGTGTCAGCAGCGGGCGTTTTAGCGGGGTACACAATGACGAGAGTTTTAAAAGAGCTTTACAGAGACATCTGTTTGCCAGGGAAGGGAAGGGAAGGACTGGTTTTGCTCCCACCTGCCACCTTTTTCTGCCTGGCTCTGTCTAGCAGATTCTGAATGAAATGTCTCAACGACAGTTGTTTTAAATTACTTTCTTTTGACCCCAAGTGCTCGGAAAAAAATCTGTCAAAATTCTACTTTATTTTTTAATTAATAATTTTTTATTGGTTTTTACACATATTTTCCAGCATATCATCCTTTTAAACGTCATTTCAAAATCTCTGGCTATCACAGCCTACTAAGACTTCCTTCAACCTCAACGGATGGTTTTCTAAAATCCTTTCTAATTATGCATTTTGTTATTACACTTATTGCTCTAAATTCAACTCTTAATACCTATTCTTCATTCTTTTCACAATAATTCGTATATTACTCCTTACAAAACTTCTTTTAACCCTACAAGTGATGTCAATTGGTTACAGTTGGTTACCAAATACGTCGAAAGCTTCTTCCATTCTTTTAGGAAAGTCTGGTCTTGCTGGTTCAGAATTTTCCCCGTTCATCTCGCCATCCCTGCATCGTTCATTAATTTCTCTTGCCACTCTTCTTTAGTTGGCGTTTCTTGCTTCCATCTTTGGGCTAACAATATCCTTCCTGCAAATTCTACTTTAAGTATTTTTATTTATTTACTTGATCGGGGGGGGGGGGGGCAGCTGCTCTCCCTGCCTACGGCCATGGTTGGAAGGTTCAGAAGAAAAGGACTTATTCCACATTGTTAAACTATCTTAAGTCCCTGCTGCTTTAAAAGATTAGACAAATTCAATAGCCCTTGGTTGGAGCATGCTGCTGATAATGCCAAGGTTGCAGGTTCAATCCCCGTATGGGACAACTACCTATTCCTGCCTTACAGAGGGGTTGGACTAGATGATCCTCAGGGTCCCTTCCAATTCTCTCTTTGGCGATCACTCGTAGCCGAGTAAGATTGTCTTCCATAAACAAGGTTTTAACAATGAGTCTGTAAGTGACTGTGGAGGCCAATTCTGGATCCACACGTCCTTCCACAGCGGGGACATTGGTTTCCAGGCAGGAGTTGATCACGGTGTGGATTTGCCAAGCATGCCTTCCTCTTAGCACGTTTCTCCCTAGTGTCCTGAGATCGAGTTTCTTCAAAGCCCATGACACCTTTGGTAAAGGCTGTTCTCCAACTGGAGCGCTCGCAGGCCAGTGTTTCCCAGTTGTCAGTGTTTATACTACATTTTTTTAGATTTGCCTTGAGACAGTCTTTAAACCTCTTTTGTTGACCACCAGCATTACGCTTTCTATTTTTAAGTTCGGAATAGAGTAGTTGCTTTGGAAGACGATCATCAGGCACCCGCACAACATGACCAGTCCAACAAAGTTCCAATTCTATATGTATACTAGCCCTACACAGCTGGAGGAAGCAATGCTTCTAAATCTCATTTGCTGGATACCACCGGAGGGGAAAGTATTCTGGTGCTTGTGTCCTGCTTGAGTGGTTCGCCACTGTGAGAACGCAATGCCAGACTAGATGGGCCATTGCCCTGTTGGCGCTGTGTCGGTCAGTCATTTGTGGTTATTGTTCTTTGTCTTCTGTGTGGTCCTTGATCTCATCCAGCCATTTCTCTTCCAGTTTATGTGTGTATCTCTGTGTCAGTGACTTGGTGGCAGGGGCGGAGCTACCTGCCCTGGCACCCGGAGCGGTACAGGGGCGGGGCTAGCCAGCCTGCGGAGGCAGGGCTGCCGCCTGCATGGCGAGTGTCCCTAGCCGCCCACTGCCTGCGTGGAGAGCGTGGGGTGTGTGGCACTAGCTGCCCACGTGGAGAATGTTGGGAGGGGTGGTGCCATACCTGCCAAGTTCCTGTCAGAGAAATAAGGGACCGGCCGGAAATAGCAGACTGGAAGTAATGCTGCCACCATTTTGGAACTGGGTGGAGCATGCTCAGAAGTGACATTTGATGCGGCTTTGCCCAGTTCCAAAATGGCCGCCGCGCCAGAAGTCGCACTGCAGCCATTTTGGAACTGGGCAAAGCAGCATCAAAAGTCGCTTCTGAGCATGCTCCGCCCAGTTCCAAAATGGCCGCCGCGCCAGAATAAACCGGGGGGGGGAGCCATTTTTTCAGCTAGGAACAGCTGGAAAAACGGGGATTTCCCGGGGAAAATGGGAGACTTGGCAGCTATGGGTGGTGCTAGCTGCCCACGGCAGCATCGTCCCTAGTGGCCCGCCGCCTGTCCAGTGAGCATCCGGGGGTGCCCCCTGTGCAGTGAGCGTGGGGTGGGGTTGTTGGCGGCGTAGCGATGTCACCCATCCTCACGGCTGACACCCGGTGCGCACCGCACCCCCCGCACCCGCCTTCCTCCGCCAGTGCTTGGTGGTAAATTATCAATCCTAAATTAACCTTTATAGATTTCTGTGTGTGTACACAACTAAACGCCCCTGAATTCTTAAATAAACTTTGATATGCTTATTGGGTAAGAGGATCTCTGTATTGCTGCTATTTTACTGTCTTAAGAAACCTATGTTAATAAACTGCCCTGAGGATTAAAAAGAAGAGTGGGCTGCGTGGCTGGCTCTTAAGGATTAATGTGTTGCCTTGTATTTTGTAACATTAATTTGTAACTATTTTAAGCCTGTTGAAACTCATTATTGGGCTGGAAAGCAAATTCATTTCTATTCCACACACAAGGCCCAGACCAGGGATTCCATTTGCAGTAACACCAACAAGGACTTACTGGGAATTAAGAGTGGTGTACTTGTCACTTAACATGCCGCAAGGTATTGCCTGGTGAAAAAGTTGCTGAGGCTCAAGGAGAATCAGAAGAGGAACTGAAAAAGGGGTGTATTAAACAAAGGACTGTAGAGTTGGAGGGCAACCCAGGGGCCATATAGTCCAACCCACTGCAATGTATGAATATTACAGTGCAGGCATTTTGCAGCAACAGCAGAAGCTTGTGTTTAGAAATGGGAAATTGCAGAGTTATTTCACTTGCAGAACAACAGCTGAAAAGTTTGATCAAATAGTGGTGTCTCCAGAGGCTGGACATCAGATGCTCAAACTATCTCATGATCCGCCAGGACACTGAGGAAATTGTGTGTGTGTGTGTGTGTTTGTGTGTGTGTGTGTGTGTGTGTGTGTAGGCTCTCAGCAGCATAGTGCATATTTTTCCAGGCAGAGTGCAAGAAATTGCCTTGCCTTGCTCTAGATTCTGATGTTTAGTTGATTGGTTTCACAGGCAATCTTTGGTCAAATCCCTGCAGCTTTGGCAGGAATAAAAATAATTGTAAGGGGGAGTAAAATGTGTCACCTTGGCAACGTCCTGGAGTCTCTGTGTGGCTTGAGGGACATGTGCAGAGTTGGAGGAAAACATGTTTACGAGAACTTACAGATGTGGCTCCCTGCTCTTGGCGTTGGTCACAGGGGGGGGAGAAAAGTCTGTGTGGCCTTTAACTGACCAGGACCGAAATATTATTATTTTACGATGTATGTACATATAGACACATTGCATGGTTATTTCTGAATATTGCGAGCTTCTGAAATTAAAATTTGTTGCAGGGGTTGGCAAAATTTTCAGACTGAAAGCCACATTTCCTTCTGGACAACCTTCAGGTGGCCACGTGACAGTGGTGGGCAGGGATAGAAGTGGGCAGAACAACTCATGAATTTTTTTACCTTTCTTCAGTAGTCTAGTTTCCACACACACACACACACACACACAAACACAAACACAAACACAAACACAAACACACACCGCTCTCTACCCTGTTGAAACAAAAAATAAAAAGATAAAACAATTCCTTCCAGTAGCACCTTAGAGACCAACTAAGTTTGTCATTGGTATGAGCTTTCGTGTGCATGCACACTTCTTCAGATACACACGAAAGCTCATACCAATGACAAACTTAGTTGATCTCTAAGGTGCTACTGAAAGGAATTTTTTTATCTTTTTATTTTTTGTTTCGACTACGTCAGACCAAGACGGCTACCTACCTGTAACTCTACCCTGTTGTCATCCGTGCAAGGAAGAAGCATTCTCAAAGTTCAAGGACACAGTCCAGCCAGGCTAAAACACTTTGGGAGGTGTCAGAGATGCAGATGCGGCTACTCTAGAGTAACGACTCCTCACCACATTGTCCTTTTAGGCTTTTATTAAGTGCTGATTATTTACAGTGCTCGGAGCGGTCTATATACATGTTGTCAGTCAGGTGTCAGTACCTCTGAATGGAGGTTGGCGCGTTTTCTTCCAGCAAAGAAGTTTGGGAAGACCTAGTCGCCTCCCACGACGTTTCTTGCGTAATTCCGGGGTCGGCGGGGTCGGCCTTCCCCCCTTGCTCCCCCCTTCCTGTCCCACCTTGTGCATGGGCTCCGCTACCTTGCCGGAGCCTCGGTCACCACTTCCTGAGTCTCCGCTTGAGGCGGAACTCTCCCTGCTTTCCCCAGCGCTTGGCGATGAGCTGGTACTTAAGATGGGAGGGACCTCCCGGTATCCCCTGTCCCTCACAGGAGGGAACAAAACAGAGCCAATAGGGGGCATGTCTAGAATGGGTGTGTGCCAAGGGAGAGTACTAAGGGGCCAGATAAGAGACGCATGGAGGCAGGGCCGGTGCTAGGGTTTTTTGCGCCCTAGGTGAGATCACCTTCTCCCCCCCCCCCCGGCGTCTGCCTCCTCCCTGCGGGCCTGGCTCAGCCTTCACCCCCTTCCCTTCCCAGCGCCCCTCCCGCTTACCTGCGACGCCGACGGCTGGGTTGCTCTGGCCGCCCTCGGGCTTCAGCCACAGACCCCCAGGCGCAACAGCAGCTGCTCCCACCTGCCCGAGAAGTAGAGTGTGGCGATGGCGCCTGGAGCCAAAGGCCTGGCTCTGGCGCGCATGCGCCACGGGAAGGGGCTGCTCTCGCCCCACGTGTCCTCCACACGCTGCTGCCCTCGGCGCTCCGGGCACACCTGGGCAGCGGCAGCGCCACCGCTGCTGCCCGCCCTGGACGTGGGTAGGTGGCGTTGGGGCGCAGCGGCCGCGCGTCAGAGCAAGTCTTGTGAAGCCAGTAGCGCTCCCTGTCGTGCCAGCACCCCCTCCATTTTGGCGCCCTAGGCAACTGCCTAGTTCGCCTTAATGGACACACCGGCCCTGCTTGGAGGGCCATATTCAGCCTCTAGGCCTCAGAGGTCAGGAGGCTTTTCTGCAGCCTCACTCCCATTCCTGACCTTCCCAATTGCACCTCTCTTGCTTGATCAGCTGCTTTTCCTGGTGAAGTAGAACGCCAGGAAAAAAAATCCATTCTCCACCTAATAGCATTACCTGTAGGCTCTTCAGAAACATCAATGGGAAAGATACAAGGACCCCCGATGGATCAGACGCAAAGTATTCTGTTGTCACAGGGCAAGAAGGCAATAGCATTCTCCCACTTGTCTTCCTAAGCAACTGGCATTCATTAAGCACATTGCCTCTGTCAGTGGAGGTAGTACATAGCCATCTTTACTTGAAGCCACTGATAGCCTAATAATAATAATAATAATAATAATTTATTTACACTCCGCCCATCTGGCTGGGTTTCCCCAGCTACTCTGGGCGGCTTCCAACAGAAACATTAAAATACACTAATTTCTTAAAGATTAAAAGCTTCCCTAAACAGGGCTGCCTTCAGGTGCCCTCTAAAAGTCTGGTAGTTGTTTTTCTTTTTGACATCTGCTGGGAGGGCGTTCCACAGAGCGGGTGCCACTAACGAGAAGGCCATGTGTAGGGAAATTTCTTAATGTTTTCTTATGTTTATATGCTGGTAGCCACCTGGAGTGGCTGGGGCAACCCAGTCAGATGGACAGGGAATAATAATAATAATAATAATAATAATAATAATAATAATAATAATAGGGTGTGTCTATTTTCATCGGAGAAATGTTGGAGGATGTGTGGCAGGCTTAATTCTGTCTGCAGATCAGAGTTTCCTCATCACTGTCCTCAAAAGAAATCTTGATCCTGACTCTTGTGAATGTGTTTTTGCACCAAACTTTAGACATGTTCAGCTGCCCGCTCCATTATCCATCTGGAGTCTGGAGCCACATCTGCGAGCTGTTCTCCAGCCCTGCACCTGCGCATGGAGCCACACAGAGAGTTCATGATCTTGCATGGGGGATGATTCTTCCCCTTATAATTATGAAAATCATAGTGATTTTTCTCTTCTTCTCTGGAGCTTTGTCCAAAGATCTTCTTTAAGCCTACTGAAATAAGCATCAAAAATGAGAGCCAGGAAGGATGGGAGCATAAACATCTCCTGCCACATCAGGAGCTTGGGTTGAGATTGAGGGCAGTTGCGTAGAAATCATCTCTTTGTGTGAGCTTGACTTACTACCATCCCCTTATGATGGAAAATCTTTCTGGGCTCCATCACCATTAGGAAAGACGTGCAAAAGCGTTTGGCTTCATCCAGTAATTCTTTTGAGTTGTCGCAAGGCAGGAGACCATTCCAGGCAGACATAGGATGCTGGTGTTTCTTCTACTGCTGTGGCTGCCTTATGCAGGTTGTGAGATGCCAAAGGTGAAATGCCCATTAACTTTGGAGAGGGATCGGATTGACCTATTTAATTATTACAAGCCAGGAGACTACCTCATTGGTGGGGTCATCTCTCCCACAAGAGCGTTTCTTAATCCACACACCTTCAATGACTCTCCTTCCATCAGCTTTTCCAGGTCGGTCATTTTGTGGGGGTGGAATTGGTGCTGCTCCATTATGTATTGATTTCATGAGTGCAAATGATCCCCAACAACCAGGCTCTTTCTTGCTCCTACTAAATCCCTCTCCTCTTTAGCCTTTGGAGGGAGACTTTGACGGTGTATCAGTGCTAAAGTGCAATTGATTTCATTGTCCGCTTTTCATGTGTATATTAGGCAAGGTTATATAGAAAAAAATATATATTTAGGTTTGCAAGCAACCATAGGAAAGGGTCCAAGAGCTGTAGAATTTTTGCCAAGTTCTGACGAACCTGGGTCCCCTCTCCCTCTGAAACCGAATGGGATTTGTGCCAGTGCTTTGAACCTTCCACTTAGGTTCACTAACTGGGACAGCGGGTGGCGCTGTGGGTTAAACCACTGAGCCTAGGGCTTGCTGATCAGAAGGTCGGTGGTCCGAATCCCCACGACGGGGTGAGCTCCCATTGCTTGGTCCCAGTACCTGCCAACCTAGCAGTTCGAAAGCACGTCAAAGTGGAAGTAGATTAATAGGTACAGCGGGAAGGTAAACGGCGATTCCGTGTGCTGCTCTGGTTGCCAGAAGCGGCTTTGTCATGCTGGCCACATGACCTGGAAGCTGTATGCTGGCTCCCTCGGCCAATAACGTGAGATGAGTGCCGCAACCCCAGAGTTGGTCACGACTGGACCTAATGGTCAGGGGTCCCTTTACCTTTAAGGATGGACCAATCTATCAATTCTGGTTTCTCTCAGTTTCTCGTTCTTCCTATCTCAAATTCCATTTTCAGCATGTCCACAGTACTTTACACCCACACACCATCAAGGATGATTTGGTTGTTATGGTTGAGTGTTTTGGACCAGTGCTAGCATAAGTTAAATTCCAGAAATTAAATCCAGTTCATCTTGTCAAAAAAGCAATAAATTAATATTTTTTATATTCTTTGAATGCGGGACATCTTTCCATATATTTGCAGGAAATTAAAGACAAGATACTGGCAGATCCTCTCCTTCTCGTTTGCTATTCAGGATATCAACCAGAATCCAAAGCTTTTACAAAACATCACCCTTGGCTACAGCCTCTATGGGAACTTTTATAACAGCAGGGTGACGTATAATGCCATGTTAGACCTGCTTTCCACAGGGCAGGTGAACGTTCCCAACTACAACTGTGGAAGACAAAATGACATTCTGGCTATCCTTGAAGGGGCTGATTCTCAAAACTCCATCCAGATTTCAAGCTTGTTGGGCATCTATAAAATCCCACAGGTGGGGATGGAGAGGGGTGGGACTTTCTGCAGCCTGAGCCTAATTCCCCTTTGTGATCTTTCCAGAGAATTCAAAGTGGGGTGGATATAAAGTGGACCTGGAGACCGGCATTCATTTTTAAAAAGAGTATTGCACAGACTTGAGAGAGTTTTAACTGCTTCTGGTGGACAATCACCCTTTCTTTCCTCACACAGCCATTTCTACCGGTACTCAAATGTGTTTTTTCAGGGTTTCAAAGCAATGGGACTCAGATACATTAGTAAAGAAACGATTTGAATGTGTTATAAACATACAACAGCAGACGGCGCCAGAGAGCAGAACATTTTTCTACATGATTTTCCATAGAGTTCCCCCTTTTGTTATAATGATCTAATTTCTGACCTGTTTATAGCTTTTTTTTTCATGTGTGTAGATCCACCCAAGGACAAAGGATTCTTCCATGCAACAATTTATTGTGGACTGTGTAATGTGAACAAATATCCTCACCAACATGAGGAACACCAGGGCACAGAATAAAATCATGGGGCACAAACCATTCAGACAATGAATATATTTCAGAAGATACTGTTTATTATAGGAAACAAAAAATAGTGAGGAAATTATAGTTATAATAAAGGTAAAGGGACCCCTGACCATTAGGTCCAGTCGTGACCGACTCTGGGGTTGCGCGCTCATCTCGCATTATTGGCCGAGGGAGCCGGCGTACAGCTTCCAGGTCATGTGGCCAGCAGAGCCATGTGGCGAACCAGAGCAGCACATGGAAACGCCGTTTACCTTCCCGCCGGAGCAGTCCCTATTTATCTACTAGCACTTTGAGTCTTTCGAACTGCTAGGTTGGCAGGAGCTGGGACCGAGCAACGGGAGCTCACCCCGTCGCAGGGATTCAGACCGCCAACCTTCTGATCGGCAAGCCCTAGGCTCTGTGGTTTAACCCACAGCGCCACCTGCGTCCCATATAGTTATAATAGATACATTAAATATGAATGCAGATAATAGAAATTGGCATTTTTATTTTCAATCTCTTCAGCATGGAAATTGCTTTTTCCACGACAGCCATACATTTGTTGGCAACTAAAAACAAATCAAAGCCATCCACTGATCTCCCTTCTCTTCCCAGGTCAGTTATGCTTTTGTCTCTCATGTTCTGAATGATAAGAGACAGTTTCCTTTTTTCTACCGGATGGCACCCAAAGAAGAAGCCCTGTACCCAGGGATTGTCAAGCTGCTCCAGCACTTCAGGTGGACCTTGATTGGTCTCATTGCACCAGACACTGATGATGGAGAGAGGTTCATGAAGACCTTGACGCCGGTGCTCATCAAGAGTGGCATTTGTATTGCCATCTCACAAATCTTCCCACAACTTAATACATTGAAAGAGAAGATCCATCACCTTCCATTCCTCAAGTGGAGACAAGTTCATGTATTTGTTTACTATGTAGAAAAATCTTATGTCTTAGAGGGAATATTACTTATACAAGATTTATTTGACGAGGTGGTGAAACCCATTGTAGGGAACGTGTGGATCACAACAGCAATGTGGGACATTTATTTGAATTTAGTGTACCCTGTCTTATCTTTCCAACACATCCACGGCATTTTTTCTTTCTTTTTGGAAACAAATAAACAGACAAAATATGATGATTTTCTACCCTTTTCCTCTGCTATTCAGAAGTTTTGTGAGGAAGCTTTTAATTGCTCCTATTCAAAGCAGGCATTCTCAGTGAAAGGCTGGACGAGATGCAGAGAGAGAGAGAAACTGGAGATGTTTCCCCAAGACGATCTGGAAAGAATCCTCTCTCTAGACAGCTACAGGATCTACAACACTGTCCAAGCTGTGGCTCGTGCCCTAAATGCTGCATATTCATCTAGATATAAACAGATGGTGATGGTCCGTTTGGAAATTCAAAGACTGCAGCCATGGCAGGTATTCATTAGAATAATGGTCCTTATTCATGCCTCCTTAGAGTAGTAGAGTCCTTTAAGTCCCTGGGCTCTATTATTTCTCAAAAGTTAAATTGGTCAAGCAACATCGATAGTCTTATTTAAAAGGTCCACCAGAGGTTGTGTTTCCTGCATCAACTAAGGAAATTTAAATTGCCCCAGGAAGTGTTGATCCAATTTTACAGAAGCATCATCGAAACTGTTCACTGTAATTCTATTACTTGGTATGGTACAGCCTCCAAGACAGACAAGAAAAGGCTCCAACAAGCTGTAAGAATTGCAGAAAGGGTAATTGGTGCTAGCTTGCCTACAATAGAGACAATCTAGGCTACCAGAGTTAAGAAGAGAGCAGAGAGAATTGCAGCCAATCCTTTACATCGCTGCCATCATCTGCTAGATTTACTCCCATCTGGACGTCGCTACAGGTCTTCATATACAAAATCGGCCAGGCACAGGAACAGTGTTTTCCCTTGTGCCATTAAATTGTTAAATTTGTAGATGTGTAGCTGAAGAGGAGGTCAATTATGGGTGGGTTTCTTTGCTTATTTGTATTGTAAGTGGAACAGTGTGTGCATGTTTACATTGCAATGTAGCTGAAACAAATTCCAAGTATGTTGGAAAATGCACTTGGCCAATAATAATTATTATTCTATTCTATTCTATTCTATTCTATTCTATTCTATTCTATTCTATTCTATTCTTATAATATCTAACTCCTCCTTGGCTGCCGCGGCCCATTTGAAGTAAGTCCTCCTACCTCCTGCTGCTCCATTGGCACTGGCTTGGGCAAACTAAGCCCCAGCCTTTCTCCAAGGGAGTGTGTGTGTGTGTGTGTGTGTGTAAGGTACTAAGTGTGTAGGCTACACACAAGCTCATTAGTGTAGAGTTATGTATACATGTGTAACATTTATTGTGCCTTAATATTCTTGCCCCATTAATTGGAATGATCATTTATATTTAGGAGAGTTTCTCGAATTTATTTTTTATGTTGAGCAGGGGATAGTCCACACCTGCATGTATTTGAATTTGTCTATGGCAGGCATGGCCAAACTCGGCCCTCCAGATGTTTGGGGGCTACAATTCCCATCATCCCTGACCACTGGTCCTGTTAGCTAGGGATGATGGGAGTTGTAGTCCCCAAACATCTGGAGGGCTAAGTTCAGCCATGACTGGTCTATGGAGAACAATGTTGGTCTTTCCCTTTCATGCAGTAGACATTCCCCTTTGGGTTGCGGTCTAAATACCTCTGTTCAAAAGAACACTGGAAATAGTTAAAAGCATGGTGGGAAAAGAAATGTAGAAATCTGAATGTGGTTTGCTTGTGTTGTTTGTGGGTGCAACTATGCAGATTAAGTTTGAATGCAAACAGCATGGGAATGCACGGTAGACTCCACTATGGACAAGCCCTCAATGTTTAGAAAGACTCCAACTCTGAGTCGGAGGAGCTCTAAGCATGAAATGGGCTGAATGTTGCTGTTTTAATTTTAGCTCCACCCTTTCCTGAGATACTCACAGATTTACAATTCTTCCATGGACGGAGTATACTTGGATGAGAATGGGGAACTGGCAGCTGACTTGGACATTGTGAACTGGGTGAAGTTTCCCAATCAGTCCATCCTAAGGGTGAAGTTTGGGAGTCTCGACAGACAGGGCTCCCCAAACCTGCAGCTCACCATCAACCAGGATGCCATTGTGTGGCCCAAATGGCTCAATCAGGTGGGGGAAGATCATCTATTTCATTTAATTGTGTTCCCTATCCCATAAGTTCCAATAAAGGTGCCAGGCTCTGTGTGGAGCTGCCTTCAAATGCATGCCATGTCCAAGGTCCAACATTTCTTCAAGATCTTATGGTGGTCCCCTAAGAAACTGTGTAAATGGAGGGTCCATCTATTGGGAAAGAAGGCAGATTTCAAGGGCATAGATGATTTTAGTTACTAAATAAGGTGGCCAAGGGTTCCCCCACACCCTGCCAGATTTAGAGTGTAAGAACACCCTCATATCTCTAGTATAGTGAGGTTTCCAGCAACGTCCTGACTGGTAGGCCAAACCCTACGCCAAAGGATAAATGGACATAAATCTGACATCAGGAATCACAAGACAGAGAAACCAGTAGGAGAACACTTCAGTCTCCCAGGACATTCTATACAAGATCTCAAAGTAGCTGTCTTATTACAAAAGAATTTCAGAAATAGACTGGAAAGAGAAGTTTCTGAATTGCAACTCATTAGCAAGCTTAAAACCATGGAGAGACCTGGTCTGAATAAGGGCACTGGATTCTTATCTCATTATACATAATAAAGCTTTCTTTAGCACCTTACCCCTTGCTTTTTCCTGCAAGACCAATTGCAGTTGTTAACAGTTGTTAACAGTTATCAAGAGGTTTACCACTCCTATCAGCCAATCACCTATTCCCACCACCCTTCTGAGTAATACCCCTCCCCACCCTCTGACTATACATAAAGGTCTGGTAACTTCTGTTTCAGTGTATCTGAAGAAGTGTGCATGCACACGAAAGCTCATACCTATGACAAACGTAGTTGGTCTCTAAGGAGCTACTGGAAGGAATTTTTTTATTTTGTTTCAACCAAGAAACCAGTTAGGCCTCATGAAATTTCCTTAATGCTCTTTCTCTTTATGCTTAGACCTTGCCTCCTTCCAGGTGTGTGGAAAGCTGCCATCCCGGATTCATCAAGGTGGTTCAGGAAGGAAAGCCACTCTGCTGCTACGACTGTGTTCCCTGTTCAGAAGGGACCATCTCCACGCAGGAAGGTGGGTGACCATATTGGAAAGGGACGCCCTTGGGGAAGTTGACAAAGATATCAAAGACATTTTTAAAGTGAAATTTATAACTGCCCAATGGTATGTGATTCATGTACAAATTTTACCTTGTTGGAGCAAGTTCTCCGCATTTCCTTATGTGTGCATAGATACTTTCTTTCTTAGAGTCAAATTCCATGACATTTGGAAGCCTACACAGTGTGGGGGGGGGGGGAATCCTCAGAACTCACATTAGAAATTTCGGTGACTGCTCGACTGCCCTCTGGTTTTGGGCAACCAATCCCTTCTGACATGTCACTCAAGTGTCAAATTTTGACTCAGGAGACCAAAGTTTTGGCCAAAGTTTCATGTATTTCGTTATTGTTGCATATTTTAACTAGAATGGGGTGTTGCTTATTATAAAAAAAACCTGCATGAAACAAGAGTACATAAATGCATAAATCAATAAAATCCTGCCAAGTCAGAAGCAGGGGTGACTGACTGATGACAGACCACTCCATTTTTTGCACATTGCAACACAATAATAATTCTGATCTTTGCAGATGCAAACCGTTGCATCAAATGTCCAGAAGATCAACATCCAAACAAGGACCGAGATCAATGTGTCCCCAAGATTATCACCTTCCTTGCCTATGAAGAACCTTTGGGGATCCTCCTGGCTTCTTTTGCCCTCTTCATGTCCTTAACCACAGGCCTTGTGTTAGGAATCCTAATGAAATACACAGAAACTCCCATCGTCAAAGCCAACAACCGGGACCTCTCCTACATCCTCCTCAGCTCTCTCCTGCTCTCCTTTTTGTCCTCCTTCCTCTTCATTGGCCAGCCAAGGGGAGGGATCTGCCTCTTCCGACAAACAGCCTTTAGCATAATCTTCTCGGTTGCCGTCTCTTCTGTGTTGGCAAAAACCATCACTGTGGTTCTGGCCTTCCAAGCCACAAGGCCAGGGAACAAGGTGAGGAGATGGCTGGGGAAGAGTTTGGCCAATTACATTGTCATTTCATGTTCCAGTTTCCAAGTTCTCATCTGCACCATCTGGCTGGGGACCTCTCCCCCATTTCCAGACTCTGACATGCACTCTAAGCCTGGGGAGATCATCCTGCAATGCAATGAAGGGTCTGTTGCCATGTTCTATGCTGCCCTTGGCTACATGGGCTTCCTGGCTGCCATCTGCTTCACGGTGGCTTTCCTGGCCAAGAAGCTGCCTGGGGCCTTCAATGAAGTCAAGCTGATCACCTTCAGCATGCTGGTCTTCTGCAGTGTTTGGGTGTCCTTTGTGCCCACCTACCTGAGCACCAAGGGGAAATACATGGTAGCCGTGCAGGTCTTCTCTATCTTGGCCTCCAGTGCTGGGCTTCTGGGCTGCATCTTCATCCCCAAATGCTACATTATCGTGCTGAGACCTGATATGAACACAAAGAAGCATCTACAGCTAACAACCAAATCAAAAGATGGTATGTGATAGTTCCTGTATGAAAATGGCACCACAACACTGCAATGGCCACAGACCTTTTGTCTTGATGATGTACATGTTGGTTGAATTCAAGAGTGTGCTATGCTGAACATTCCACCCTCCACAACCATATCCCTCTCTCTTCACCCTGTTCAAATACCCAAGCCTACAATATGAGAAGTACTCTCTCTGTAGTGTCAAAGCCACTGTGAGCTGCCTTCAAAAATGTTGTCTGTTTCTTTCTCTCTCTCTCTCTTTGCCAAATTAGTTTTCCAAATTTTAACCAATCAATACCAAATTATATCAAATTTAATACATTTGACGGTTCCCTCACTGCGAGAAGCAAAGCTACAGGGAACCAGGCAGAGGGCCTTTTCGGTAGTGGCACCTGGCCTGTGGAATGCCCTTCCATTGGAGGTCAAGAAGATAAACAACTACCTGACATTTAGAAAACACCTAAAGGCAGCCCTGTTTAGGGAAGTTTTTAATCTGTGATATTTTAATGTATTTTGGTATTTGTTGGAAGCCGCCCAGAGTGGCAGGGGAAACCCAGCCAGATGGGCGGGGTATAAATAAATATAATAATAATAATAATAATAATAATAATAATAATAATAATCTGACTTCCCACTTTTCTTTCTAGATATGTCATACTTTCCCCCATTTACTGCTTTATATTACTAATTTATATTCCAATTCACATTTCAAGCCTTATATCAATCTTAAATTTCACATTTCCCAATTTAATTTCTTCTTCTTCTCTCTTTCCCCTTCTCCCTCAGCTGTCTAGTTTTCCATTCCTGCTCGTATACGTAACAATATCTTATTCCCTTATAGAAAGGTAAAGGGCCCCCTGACCATCAGGTCCAGTCGTGTCCGACTCTGGGATTGCGGCGCTCATCTCGCTCTATAGGCTTAGGGAGCCGGCGTTTGTCCGCAGACAGCTTCCAGGTCATGTGGCCAGCATGACAAAGCTGCTTCTGGCGAACCAGAGCAGTGCACGGAAACGCCGTTTACCGTCCCGCTGTAGCGGCAGGCCCGTCCTAGCCATAGAGGCTAGTGGCGCGGAGAACCACGGCACCGGGCGCTGGGAGGGCGCTGGGAGGGCGCCAAGTGAGCGCAGGGTTCCTTCTCATTTCCCCAGCGCTGGGTTCCGCTCAGTCGAGCTTCGCCACCAGCGCGCGTACAGCGCCCAAGCAGCTCTTGCTGGTCCCGCGGTGTGCGCGCTGGTGGCGAAGCTTGACTGAGCGGAACCCAGCGCTGGGGAAACAAGAAGGAGGCGCAGCGCGGAGTCCTCGGAGGTGGCCTCCCGCTGCTGCCGCGGTCCGCTTGGCACACCCGGGCCCTTGGAGAGGCTCTGGAGGGGGGCGCTGGAGGGACCTAGCGCCAGGGCGCTGGATGGGCTTAAGACGGCCCTGTGTAGCGGTCCCTATTTATCTACTTGCATTTTGACGTGCTTTTGAACTGCTAGGTGGGCAGGAGCTGGTACCGAGCAACGGGAGCTCACCCCGTTGCAGGGATTCGAACCGCCGACCTTCTGATCAGCAAGCCCTAGGCTCTGTGGTTTAACCCACAGCGCCACCTGGGTCCCTTATACTGTACAGCAAAAACAGAAACAAATGAGGTCTCCCAGCCCCTTGCCTCTCCGCCTTAAATCCTTACTTCTTCTTTCTATACTAATTCTCTGTTTTCATCTTGTGTGTGTATAGATCTGGGTCCATCCTTTCCACTATTGTTCCTCTTTCTTTCTGTCTCCAGCCTGAGCGCCTTTTTGGCTCCGGCTGGAGTTGCCGCTGCTGTTTCCCTACCATGAGGAGTGGAGGGATTTTCTCACCCTTTGTCTGGGCTGACCCTAGCTCTCTCCTGGAGGGCCAATACTTTTATTTAAGACACACATAATTGATATTAAAATAGTTGCATAGTATTTAGGATTCAAATACACAGCACATTGTATAGAGGGGTTTGAAGTGAGACAAAGGCAAGGGCCCATGGGCGCGTAGCTTGCAAGCTGTTATCAAATGCCTGCCCTATATCCTACACGCCCAGTAAAGAAGGAGGGGAGTACAAGCTGGGTTCACAGGACCAGATAAGGGAGAAGGGCGTATGGCAGTTTGGCATTTTGGAATACATGTGCTTTTGTAGTTAAGGAAATAAGGTGTTGCCTGTTGTGACTGTATAAAAGTATTGTAAATCCACCATTCGGTGTGCAGGTTGCGAGCTGATTGCACTGCACCATTTGGTTAAGCATATGCTGAACAAATAAATCTTGTTGTATCCTGCCTGGCATGTTGCCTCTTTGTGTTGGTTCCATTGCTCCTAATACCCGGGCGGGACTTAGGTCCTACACTCCTGACTTCTTTTTTTAACATGGCAGAATAGTTCTGGGCCTAACAGTGGGGTAAGGCAGGGAACAACTTTTAAATAAATACATGGATAGATATTTAATCTGCAAATAGCAGCTGGGGAAGAAGGCTACATGGCAGAGGGTGGGGCCAAGGATACACTGTCTAGCTCACAACCCCTGCAAGTGCACCAAGAGAGATATTCATTTGACCCCTGGCAAAGAGGAGAGGGAGATGGAGAGGACCCTGCAAGGGGATCTGGAAAGCGGAATATTCCGAGGATGGTAACTGAGGAATTCTTTATTGATTTCACAATTCTGTGATTCAGAAATAAGGCCAATATTGATATGAATGCAAGAGTACGGCCTGATGCCAAAATTGGTAGGAACCACTTTAGAAGGAACCCAAGTGTATATAAAAACAACTAGCCATCAGGGTAAAAGGCAAGCTTCTGCACATACAGTAAAAAATCTCAGGTTGAGTAACTGTTTTCAAGTACTATGGCTGGGTGAAAAGATGGTGAGGTGCTGAGATAATAGAAGGTGGCGGAAGATGGCACATATATCCTATATAGGGGGTGTGTTAACAGATATGCAGGCGCAGACTATTTTGTACTATAGTATGTCATGCAATGCATTACTGAATAAAGTCTGACCACTTGGGAATTTGGTATGAACCTTAGTAATGAACCCCCAATGGAATTGTCTCCCACATATCCCTTGATGGGGAACCAATTTTCCTGCAGAGAGCTCCATTCCCTTTGGGGATGTTCCACCTGTCAGCTCTAAGCCACGCTGAAGTCAATCGTGGCCAGTGGCAGAGGCAGAAGTGAACGGGCCTCCCTTTCCTGCTCTTGTTGCAAACCACAGAGCCAGAGGAGAGCTTGTGTGAGTCATGAGATGCAGGAATTCCAAAGAAGGATGTCAAAAACTCCAGAGCGATCGGTTCTAGTGCCTTTATTAAGAAAAGTACAGTCAAACCTCGATTTACGACTACCTCGGCGAGCGACCACTTCGGCGAGCGACCGCCGTGGACCCGGAAGTGTTTACATCCGGGTTCCGCAGCATCGGATGCACATAACGCGATCTGCGCAGCATGGTTTAAATTAAATTTAAATTTATTTTAAAGCTCCATGTCCATGCTCTGGATCTTTCCCCATGAAAACCCACTCTTTGAGGATCAACCGGGGCAAATGTCCATCTGTAGAAAACCCAAATGGACATTTGCTCCAATTCAGCTTTAAAGAGTGAGGTTTGTTTTTATTTTGGTGGGGAAAGCTTGGGGCAACCCCCCCCCCCCCAAATGCTTGCACATAGAGCATTAAGTGCAGACTTCTGGCTGGAACGAGAGGAGTGAAAGGTAAGTGTTGATAATTGTCCTCGATCCAATTAACAACATTTCCACCCATTTACTGCCTGGATTTAGGCAATTAATCTACCCATATCACTTGCATAAAATTGCATAGTACATTTCTAATGATATACTTTTTTAAAAAGGCATATTATTCTTTCATTAGATGCCACATGGCAAGATACCGTGACTGATGCAGCCGCAAGCGAGGTTTCCTAAACTCCATCAAGTCACATTTTGTGGAATCAGATTCAGTATTTGCAGCAGCCTGGTGACTTTGATAGGCGGGGTATAAATAAAATTATTATTATTATTATTATTATTATTATTATTATTATTATTATTATTATCAGTGACCAGCCAAAATCATCTCTCTTACACACAATCACATTCCACTCCCTCCCACTTGCTATCTACAACAAAAGCAACCCGAAACAAATAAAGGCTGTCTGTTGTTGCTCAACAGGAAAGGAGAAGAAATGTAAGCAGCACCCTTAAGATCTCTGCCTTTGATACCAGAGGTAGTGGACACAGCCGTCATGATTATCAGCCATGGATGACCTTGAATGTGAATTTGTTCAATTCCCTTTAAAGCTGTCCAATCAGTACAACATGCATTTGAGAATGCCAATGCCTCAGGTCGGTCCGTTCTCCCTCTCCCTGTAAGCTTCAGCTTTTGAGGGCAAAAGGATGTACACCAGCTGTAGACCACACAGACAGAACAGCAGAGTTTGTCAGCCTTTCCACTGCCTGACTTCTGTGTAAGAGTGCGCTTGAGCTGCACTGGGGAGGAGTCGGAGGAGAGATTTGTAAACCAGTTGGAGCTGGTGTGTAGTGATGTATGGAAGTGAGAGCTGGACCATAAAGAAGGCGGATCGCCGAAGAATTGATGCTTTTGAATTATGGTGCTGGAGGAGACTCTTGAGAGTCCCATGGACTGCAAGATCAAACCTATCCATTCTGAAGGAAATCAGCCCTGAGCGCTCACTGGAAGGACAGATCCTGAAGCTGAGGCTCCAATACTTTGGCCACCTCATGAGAAGAGAAGACTCCCTGGAAAAGACCCTGATGTTGGGAAAGATGGAGGGCACAAGGAGAAGGGGATGACAGAGGACAAGATGGTTGGACAGTGTTCTCGAAGCTACGAACAGGAGTTTGAGCAAACTGCGGGAGGCAGTGGAAGACAGGAGTGCCTGGCGTGCTCTGGTCCATGGGGTCACGAAGAGTCAGACATGACTAAATGACTAAACAACAACAAATTCTCATTTTGTATTTTTCTGTAGAAAACCCCTGTGATCTTTTGATAAAGGACATTGTACAAATTTAGACACGACTAAACGACTAAACAACAACAACTTCCAAGTCTAGGGGTGTTCCTTTTAAATTCCTTTATTGCTTTATTACAGCAAGGTTCATTTTGTTCAAGTGGATTTCCCCTTAAGGTTTTCGAAGCAGACTGCTTTAATTATCTGCCCTGCTCCAGATTCAGTTTAATGTTTGTCAATTTATTTTACGGTACTTCTAAATGCCCTTGGCGACCTTGAGCACGACTTTGATCAGTGGAAAGGAGAAGATAGAAGATAAACCCAAGGGTCTTCTAGTCCAACAGCCTGAAATGCAAGAATCTCAGCTTAAGCATCCGGGACAGATGACCCTCCAACCTCTGCTTAAAAATCTCCAAAGGAGGAGAGTTCACCAATGTTCCAATGTCAAACAGCTCTTACTGCCAGAAAGTTTTTCCATATGTTTACATAGAGCAGATAATAATAATAATAATAATAATAATAATAATAATAATAATTTCTATTTTCTGTTGGCGAGCCTAGCAGCCTTCCCATCATGATTCATGGGGGTGCTTTGGGGTTTCTTTCACCGCCATAAACAGAAGAACCTGCTCGTATGGACAATTATTTGGAGATGCCACCGTTTGTTTTTCATTCTGGGAAATAAGCAACATCACTAGAGCAGATCCCTGGAACAAGCCCTCTAGTCTACAATGATATTAGAGCAGGCATCCCCAAACTAAGGCCCGGGGGCCGGATGCGGCCCAATCGCCTTCTAAATCTGGCCCGCGGACAGTCCAGGAATCAGCATGTTTTTACATGAGTAGAATGTGTCCTTTTATTTAAAATGCATCTCTGGGTTATTTGTGGGGCATAGGAATTCGTTCATTATTTTTTTTCAAAATATAGTCCGGCCCCCCACGAGGTCTGAGGGACAGTGGACTGGACCCCTGCTGAAAAAGTTTGCTGACCCCTGTATTAGAGCAACCCAAATCCCTCCCCAGAGTTTCTATGTATGTACTTAGAAATGTATAAGTCCCGTTTTCGGGGCGACAAATTGAACATCTGATTTGTGTGTATGGCACTGCTGAAGCGTAAATGTCCCCCCACAATGAGATCTCCTGGCCTGTAATAGTCTTCCTGGAGTTCAAAAGGCCTGGTCAAAAGACACTCAGTCCTCAGGGACATCTTGGTGGCTGCCTGACGCAGCATAAAAACCAAAACCCAAATCATGGACAGCAGAAAGAGACCCTTGCCCCACTTCAACTTTGTACAGAATTAAGGGGCCACCAAACCCATAGGTCTCAGCCACAGGTTCAGAACATTGGGGGAAATGACCAGACGTTTGGGTGTCTGTCCGGTATCTCACTCCCCCCGCCTTGCAAGAGTTCAGGGCGTATTTATCACAATAATGTTTTGTCCTGGATTTCTTTGTTGCTGAGTTTGTGGGTGGAAATCCACTGGGATTCAGCAAGAATGACTGTTATTTTGTTAATTCCAGGATAGAAAAAGAATCCCAATTTCCGGAGAATCTCTTTGGAGCTTGATGGGAAGAAAGACTTTTTTTTGTATTGCTCACTGGGATGGTTGGGCTCAGGTATTTGGCCGTAATACATACATACATACATACATACATACATACATACATGTGTATATTTATGTAGATATGTATATGTATGTCCATATTTTCTTTTTGTGGTTTTGGGGTGTTTTTCAATAATAATAATAATAATAATAATAATTCCTCAGGAATACTGGACTATATCTTTATTTGCTGCTTGATATATATATATATATAAATACTAGTATCTTGAAGCCCGTTAAATTAACAGTGAGTTTGATAAGGGTGCTGGGCCCCCGAGGCCAGAAGGTGCGCCCAGGAGCAGCAGCAGCAGCAGTGAAAAGAGCAGCGACCCCGCCCGGAGATATTATAGAAGGAATATGGAATCTGCTTTGGTTATTATGGAATGCTTTTCCAAAACATCTACCGACTTCCATGGGGTGGAACCATTTAGAATGTTTCTCTCTGAGTTGAGAGTTTCCTTCACATCAGTAACAGGAAAATCTTTCTTTCTTTCTTTCTTTCTTTCTTTCTTTTGTACTTTAAGTACTTTTTATTTTCTTCTTCCTTTATCTTTCTTGTCTGTCATTAATTTTTATTTAGTTTTTCTTTTTTTAAAAAAAATATATTTTATTGATTTTACATAATACAAAAAAGAAAAACATACACATACATATCATTTTTTCCTTCTCCTCCTGCCCTCCCCCCAAGAGCCCTCTCCTCCCACAAGAGAATCCCCTGAGAAGTGAGCAGCCGAAGATGGTTCCTTTTATAGTTGGGTTTCTCCCCCCCCCCCAGAGTCTCCCCCTGCCACTGAGAAACTCCAGGATACCAAGGAGAGAGTCAGGCAGGTATCCACCCACCTATTGATCCAACTTAACGTATCAAAAAACACACACACCAAAAAAGAACAATAAAAATAAAAACAAAACAAATAACATCCAAAAATTTAAACCTTATCTATTTTCCTAAACATTGTCCCTTGGGCTTCCCCAAACCTCCCCCTTTTTGATTTTCATTTGATTTTTCCATATCCATTTTTGTTACTCATACACTTAACATTTATCTTGACTTTGTATATACATACCGGTAAATTTCCATCCAAATAAGGAGGGGGGGGGGAATTCCATAAAACTAAAAATACAAATACAAAAAGTGACTTCCACTCTACCTTCTTCTGCTTTTTTTAAAGTCGTACTTTACCTTGCGCAGTTTAACGTTCTTTATACATTAGATCATAAGTCCACTTTTATCAAGCATTTTAACAATCGTCTATATTCGCTTTTCATACTTTCGTCTTTCCATCTTATATCAAATATGACTTCATCTACTTATCTTATTTAATCATACAGTGGTACCTCAGTTTATGAACACAATTGGTTCCGGAAGTCTGTTCATAAACTGAAGTGTTCATAAACTGAAGTGAACTTTCCCATTGAAAGTAATGGAAAGTGGATTAATCCGTTCCAGACGGGTCCACGGAGTACTCAACCTGAAACGTACTTACCCCGAAGCATGGGTGTAATTGGTTCCGGAAGTCTGTTCATAAACTGAAGCGTACTTTACCTGAAGCGAACTTTCCCATTAAAAGTGATGGAAAGTGAATTAATCCGTTCCAGATGGGTCCGCGGCGTTCGTAAACCGAAAATTCTTAAACCGAGGTGTTCATAAACCGAGGTTCCACTGTACATTTAATTTGTTATTCATCTTAAATGGCCAATAAAGAATTTAAGTTTTAGTTATGATATTATTTTCATTCTGCTGGTTTATTCATGTTTCCAAAATCTTGTCCATATATTTCACATATTTCCCCCATTCTCTCTCATACGTTTCATTACCTTGCTGTCTTATTTTTGATGTTAATTCTTGCTCTTGTTGTCACATATAGGAATAATTTTACATCTTAGGGAGCTGGGTATGTTTAGCCTGGAGAAGAGAAGGTTAAGGGGTGATATGATAGCCATGTTCAAAAATATAAAAGGATGTCATATAGAGGAGGGAGAAAGGTTGTTTTCTGCTGCTCCAGAGAAGCGGACACGGAGCAATGGATTCAAACTTCAAGAAAGAAGATTCCACCTCAACATTAGGAAGAACTTCCTGACAGTAAGAGCTGTTCGGCAATGGAACTTGCTGCCAAGGAGTGTGGTGGAGTCTCCTTCTTTGGAGGTCTTTAAGCAGAGGCTTGACAGGCATATGTCAAGAATGCTTTGATGGTGTTTCCTGCCATCCCATCAAAGCATTCTTGACATATGGCTGTCAAGCCTCTGCTGGACTGGATGGCCCTCTGTTGGACTGGATGGCCCTTGTGCTCTCTTCCAACTCTATGATCCTATGCTTCATCTACCCCCCCCATGGGGGGATCCGTCGCGAGGGGAGCCAAACTTGCCTGGGAAGCGGAAGAAGAACTGGCGCCGCTGCCTGACCTGCATTTCAGGACCCTGATGCGAGTCAGGAGGGGGGTCTCGCCCTCATAGCGAGGAATCAAAAGAGGGGTACAACTTCTCTGCCCCTGAGCTGCGCCCCTCCCCCCTCATTAGCAAAGCCCAAGTCCAAACACCAGCCCCTATTTTTAACAAGTACCCGTAATAAGGACTCTGAGTCTGGACTACCCTTTAGGGTTGTCGTAAGTTACTGTTCCAAGCCCCAAACGCGTGTAACAACTCCGGTCTACTTTGCAGGGCTGTTGTAACGGGGACACCCTAAGCCACGGCCCTGCTTCCCCCCGCCTTGTGAAATGGGTGTGAAAATGAACAGACCCCCCCCTCTCCCGACAAGGGATTAAAGGAGGTAAAGGGGGAGTGGAAGCTGTGCCCCGGAGGACTTTTTTGGAGGTTTTTTTGGGAGGGGGGCGTCTCCTTCCCTTCCGCCTCCGGGGATCGAACCTGGGACCTTCTCTGGAAAGAAACAGGATATTCAGAGCTTGTTTGGAAGGAAGGAGGAGAATTTGTGTGTTCTGAGTGGGAGGCGTCACTCATTCCTCCCCAAGGGTCAGTGAGCTCCGCTTCCTAGAGAGGCAGGAAGGATGAGAGGGGGGAGGGGGAGGGGCCGCCATCCACATTCCCGGAAGAGGAGCAGGACTGCAGAGGAGGAGGAAAAAGAGGTGCAATATATGTATATATATTTGGGGGGGGGGATAGAAGGATGCGCTTTTTCTCCCCCTGAATCTGCAAACAGGGCAGCTGGGAAGGGAGGGCAGGATTGGGGGCGGGGGGGGATGAAAGGAAATTAGGGGAGTGCTCCCCCTCCCCCTTCCTTCTGTGGATCAGGCGGGGGGGGGCGCCTCGCGTCAGTGGAGAGCACCCAGCCCTTTATATTGTTGTTGTTGTTTAGTCGTTTAGTCGTGTCCGACTCTTCGTGACCCCATGGACCATAGCACGCCAGGCACTCCTGTCTTGCACTGCCTCCCGCAGTTTGGTCAAACTCATGTTCGTAGCTTCGAGAACACTGTCCAACCATCTTGTCCTCTGTCGTCCCCTTCTCCTTGTGCCCTCCATCTTTCCCAACATCAGGGTCTTTTCCAAGGATTCTTCTCTTCTCATGAGGTGGCCAAAGCATTGGAGCCTCAGCTTCACGATCTGTCCTTCCAGTGAGCACTCAGGGCTGATTTCCTTAAGAATGGATAGGTTTGATCTTCTTGCAGTCCATGGGACTCTCAAGAGTCTCCTCCAGCACCATAATTCAAAAGCATCCATTCTTCGGTGATCAGCCTTCTTAATGGTCCAGCTCTCACTTCCATACATCACTACTGGGAAAACCATAGCTTTAACTATACGGACCTTTGTAGGCAAGGTGATGTCTCTGCTTTTTAAGATGCTGTCTAGGTTTGTAATTGCTTTTCTCCCAAGAAGCAGGCGTCTTTTAATTTCGTGACTGCTGTCACCATCTGCAGTGATCAAGTAGCCCAAGAAAGTAAAATCTCTCACTGCCTCCATTTCTTCCCCTTCTATTTGCCAGGAGGTGATGGGACCAGTGGCCATGATCTTGGTTTTTTTGATGTTGAGCTTCAGACCATATTTTGCGCTCTCCTCTTTCACCCTCATTAAAAGGTTCTTTAATTCCTCCTCACTTTCTGCCATCAAGGTTGTGTCATCTGCATATCTGAGGTTGTTGATATTTCTTCCGGCAATCTTAATTTCCTTTATATTACAGGAAAGGAAATCAGAATAGAGCGGGGGGAGGGAAATGAAATGGGAGCCCCCCCCCCCAAGGGCTGAGACTTGAACCGAGGCCCCAGTTCCGCGTCTCTCTGCGAGTTCCGGGTTCTCCCTGGCAGGAATCCCTGGGGCACTTTTGTCTCCGCGATCCTGGCTCCGCGATCCTGGCTCCGCGCAGGTGCCGAGGGGTGCCTTGGTGGGTCCCCTTTGTTTGGAGAATCAAAAGGAGTCCATGGAAGGGTTAAAGGAGGCGAGAGAGGCCTGGATAGAGACCCCTCCCCTCCCCCTCCTTGCTCATCCAGCGAGCCCCTCCGCCTCCGGATGGAGAGGTGGGGGCGCTTGGGAGGAATTTGGCGAAGGGTGAGCCTGCCAGGGGGGGCCTCTGGGCAAAGGGGAGACTGGGGGGCAGAGGGAGGAGGGCAGAGAAAGTGGGGGGGCTGAGGGATGGATGGAGGGAAGCATCCCTGGGGGAGGAATCAAAGCCATTTTGGAGAAAGAGAGAGAGACTTGGGGGCTGCCTGCCTTGACTTCTCCCTCCTGCCCAGGAATCTCCTTCGAGTAGACCAGGGAGAGATCCCTGAACAGGAGGCCTGATCCACCCACCCTCTCCTCCCTTGAAGCTCAGTCCTTGCCCTGCCATAAGTCCCAGGTCAGCTCCTGCATGGGGCGCTGGGGGCTGTTATAGAGAGTCTAACCATTGAAGGAAAGAGGAAAGGGAGGAAGCCCCCTTTATTATTTCCACCCTTAGCAGCTTTTGTCTTGGCAACTACAGTCTCACCCACATGCCTGTGTTTCTCTGGCGAAGCATCTAAGGCACGGGTGTCAAGGACAAGGTCCGGGGGCCTAATCCGGCCCGGCAGACCTCGTGATGTGGCCCGCCGCCCGCCCGCTGCCAGACCTCACGATGTGGCTCACCGGCCGCGCGGCCGCTGGCCGCTCGCTCACCCACGCGGTCGTCTGACCGTCGCTTCCGGAGGAAAGGGCGGGACACAAAGTTGAATTCGAGGCCTCATTGGCTAGTGGCGCTGCTAATCTCGGAGCGAGGCAGCCCATTAGCTGAAAGTTTTCCCCCAGCTCCGGCGGTTGCGCGGGAGTTGAAGCGGAGCCTGAGAAGCAGCGTCCTGAGCCTGAGGGGAACAGCGGCCGGACGTGGAAAAGGAGCGAGAGGCCGGTGGCAGCGGCACAGAGGTATTTCTTTTCTCCGCTGGAGAATTCAGGGGAGCCTCCCCAGCCAGAAGGTGCAAAAGTTTCTGGTGATCGTGGGTAGATCTTGGGTTCCTTAGAGGTCGGCAGCCTAAAAGGGAAAGCTCTCCAACTCTTGTCTTTCTCCCCCTCCCAAAATCTCAATAACAATGGGCAATTGCAAGGAGAGCTCCTTCCCTCTTGCCGACAAAGAGCTGGTGTGTGTGTGTGTGCGCGCACGCACGACCGCGTGTGCCTCCATCTTGCTGGCAAAGAGTTCTTACCCGTGCAGGAGGCTCCTGTCCCGTTGCTGCTTTAAAGCCAGCCACAAAGCCAGCGGTCTCCCCTTTCCCTGCTCGCCTGCCAGATGGCTGGCTGCTGCACAGCTTGCCTCCCAAGCCTCCCTCCCTCCCTTACCCCACACCCATCTTCCATTCCTGCAGGCAGCATCTCCCTCCCTTGCCCCACACCCCAGTCTTCCATCCCTGCAGGCAGCATCTCCCTCCCTTGCCCCACACCCCAGTCTTCCATCCCTGCAGGCAGCATCTCCCTCCCTTGCCCCACACCCCAGTCTTCCATCCCTGCAGGCAGCATCTCCCTCCCTTGCCCCACACCCCAGTCTTCCATCCCTGCAGGCAGCATCTCCCTCCCTTGCCCCACACCCCAGTTTTCCATCCATGCAGGCAGCATTTCCCACCACCCTTCACCCCACACCCCTGCCTTCTCTTCGTGCAGGCTGCATCATCCACCCCCTTTCCTTCTCCGTAAAAAAAGCTCAACAACTTTGAGCTTAACCCCTAAAAATGGGGGTAGATCACTGCCAGATTTTAATTCTGAAAGTAGATCACTGTCTCTTGGGATTTGGCCACCCCTGTAATTAATGGGTTGATTCAATATGAGGAAATTGTATAAGTTCACTTGATGGGAGCAACACACATGAAACCATACAGGTGTCGTAAAAAGGGAGTCAGAGTTTTGCCCATTCCCAGTAATCAAGGCAGCCCAAACTCATAAGACAGTGGACACATAGTCCTACAGATACAACCGGCCCTTTGAGGGTGACCAAACTGCTGATGTGGCCCCCGATGAAATTGAGTTTGACACCCCTGATCTAAGGGTTCCTACCTGTGCCCAACTCTTTCTCTCCATTCCACCAGGTTTCCATTATTCCTACTATTTCTGATCTCTTAAATCTGTGGGATTTAAGGGATTGGGAAGATTGTTATGGAAATGGGTGGGGTTCCTTCCCCCCCCCCCAGCCTGTGTAATTATTACTACAATTGTTTTATTTATTTATGGATCTATTAGTAGCTTTCTCTTGCCCAGGGCAGCCCAAAGTGACTTACAACCAGCCGTTGTTGTTGTTGTTTAAATAAAATAAGCTTCATTTAAATTCTTTAAAAATTTAAAATAGACAAAAAAGACAAAAAAGAAAAATAGAAGAAGAAAAATCCATCACTCAACAAAAATATAAGAATCCTTCAAAAGAAAATATATAGATAATTAATAGAAAAATAATACACAACTTCCAAAAATAACAAGAAATATATAAACATAAAAAAGAAACTCTTCCCTCCCTCCCTCTCTCTCACCCCTTCCCTCCCTCCTTTCCTTTCTCTTCCTCCCTCTCTCTTTCACTCCTTCCTTCTCTCTCTCTCCTTCCTTCCTTCCTTCCTTCCTTCCTTCCTTCCTTCTCTCTCTTCCCTCTCTCTTCCTCTCTCTTCCACCCCTTCCTTCCTTGTCTCTCTTTCTCTCTCACGCCCCTTCCTTCCTTCCTTCTCTCTCCTCTCTCTCTCTCTCTCCCACCCACCCTTCCTTCCGTCCTTCTCTCTCTTCCCTCCCTCCTTCCCTCCCTCCCTCTCACCCCTTCCCTCCCTCCTTCCCTTTCTCTTCCTCCCTCCCTCTTTCACCCCTTCTCTCTCTCACCTTCCTTCCTTCTCTCCTCTCACTCTCTCTCACCCCCTTCCAGGGCCGGCCCTAGGGCTGGGCTGGCTGGCGCAATGCGCCAGGGCGCCAAGCTCCGGAGGGCGCCTGGTTGGGAGTCCGGGCTGAGCTGAAGCCGTCCGGGACTCCAGGGAAGAGCCGAGAGCTGAGCAGAGCTAAGAAAGAGCCCTGCAGTACCTGAAGCTGCCACTGGGGGCGCGGGGAGTACTCAGCTGCTTGGGCAGCGTGAAGGGAAGGGGCGGAGTCCAGCTCAGCGGCAGGAGATTCTTTCTCCCGCTGCGCCGGAACCGCAAGGCCATCCTGTGCCAGCGCTGCCATTCCCCCGTGCTTCTGCCTAGTACCGCCACCTTCACCCGCAGAGAGGTAGGCAGCGGGCGGGAGAAGGGCTTGTTGGAGCGCCCGTCCTCAGCGCGCCTCCGGGTGCCGTGAGACCGCCTTGCCAGGCCAGGGAGGGGTTTTTGGAGGAGCTTTCCCGGACTCCCTTTCGTCCGGTGGTGCTTTGCTAGAAATCTCTGTCTAGCCGTGAAGATCCCTCACTGATTTGGGGTCATACCAAAATAAAAACTTAGTTGGTCTTTAAGGTGCTACTGAAGGATTTTTTTTATTTTGATTTGGGGCCAGTCATCCTCTCTGACTCACCTAATGCTACCTTGCAGGGAGGTTGCGAGTTAAAAATTGGGGGGGGGGGGTTGATATCTGCAATGTTGAGCTTGTTGAAGGCTGGGCATAAGTGAAAATAATGGCTATGAAAGGAGTTTCCTAAGGGCACTTACTGCCTGTTTTAGAAAGGCGCTTGGCAATTTGTCTGGCTGTAGAATGGGAAGACTTTTTACATGGCCTTGAATGATGTGCTGGCTGGTGACCAAAAGATCGATGATCTTCCTGTTGGCTGGTTCGGACATGTTATAGCTACTCGTCTCTCTAGCAAACTAATGTCTACTTTGTAATGCCAACATGCAGCCTTGAAAATGGCTCAAGAATGGTGCCCTACCATGTTGCATTGAGTGTATGCTTATATTGCTTGTCAAGTGACTTGAATCCTTGAATCCCTTCTTCCCCACTTAATTCTTGCCCTGAGTCCTGTTGTTGTCTAAAATCTTGCAGATTACATTGGTGTAATTTGAAGCAAAGACCTCGCTTTATTTAATTATAGAATGAAAGAAAAATGTTGAGATACACTGAACCATCTCCCCTGTAAAGTGAGCATATTAATGCAACTGGAATAATTCTTCTAACTTTTTTTTTTTTTTGCTTTTGGGCAGTATCATAGCCAGATGTATGGCTTTCTGCTGTATTTTGGACCAAAGGGTGCATACTTTTGACTTTAATGTTTTTGGTTTTAAAGAAAATAATTTTTTATAAATTTTATAAAAAGAAAAAAGTATCCTCCATATAATTATACATTGTTATAACATCCATATTAACAAAAAACAAAAATAAAAAAGGAAAGATTAAAGAAAAAAAGGAACAACATATACATTCCATTTTATCTCATTTTGGTAAGGGACTTCCCCGAGTCCCCTTTCTAACGGTTCATTGTATAACATTCTTGGCAAGTTCTATATCTTATTTTCCAAACCTAATTACAACATCCTTTTCTCAATTTTACAACTCATTATAATATTCTAACCTATTTTCAATTAGATCTCACTTAATTTCTTAACCTGCAACTTCACAATTGCTTATAATTCTCCTAATACATCAATTCTGCAATATTTTTTATAATAAATTCTAAATTTCTTCCATTCCTCTTCCACCTTCTCCTCTCCCCAGTCACGTAGTCTTCCGGTCAGATCAGCAAGTTCCATATAGTCCAGCATCTTCATTTGCCATTCTTCCACTGTAGGTATCTTCTGTGTCTTCCAATACTTTGCTAGCAATATTCTGGCTGCAGTTGTGGCGTATAAAAACAGATTTACATCTTTCATAGGCAGTTCTTTTCCTACTATGCCCAATAGGAAGGATTCTGGTTTCTTAATAAAAGTGTTTTTCAACACTTTTTTTCAATTCATTATAAATCTTTTCCCAGAAACCCTTAACTAATGGGCATGTCCACCACATGTGATAGAATGTTCCTTCCACCTTTTTACATTTCCAACACTTGTTGTCTTGATTATGGTGAATCTTAGCAAGTTTTACTGGTGTTAAATACCATCTATACATCATTTTCATCATATTTTCTCTTAAGACAGTACATGCAGTACATGCAGTCATGTTCTTCTTCCATAACCTTTCCCAATCCTCTATCATAATGTTATGACCCACATCCTTTGCCTAATCTATCATATCCTTTTTTGTCTGTTCGTCTTTCGTGTGCCACTGCAGCAACAAGCTATACATTCTGGAGAGGTTTTTTGTCTTTGGCTCTAATAATTCCGTCTCCAACTTGGACTTTTCTAATGGAAAACCATTTTTCTTATCCATCTTATACAATTCATTTATCTGATGGTATTGGAGCCAGTCATCTAAATTACTTTTTAACTGTTCATATGTCTTTAGTTTAAACTGGTCTCCTTCTTCCACCAGAATATCTCTATATTTTGGCCATCTGGTCTCCATATTTAACTTCTTTTGAGCCTTTGCTTCTAACGGTGAAATCCAAAGGGGTGTTTTCCTTTCTAATAAGTCTTTATACTTATTCCAAACATTGAACAAATATTTTCTAATTACATGATTTTTAAATCCTTTATGACTTTTGACCTTGTCATACCATAAATACGCATGCCATCCATATACATTATCATATCCTTCCAATCCAACACATCTGTATTGTCTAACAAACACCATTCTTTTAACCAACAAAAGGTAGCTGCATCATAGTATATCCTTAAATCTGGCAGGGAAAAGCCCCCTCTTTCCTTACTATCTGTCAGAAATTTATATTTTATTCTGGGCTTTTCCTCCCTGCCATATGAACTTTGAAAGTACCTTTTGCCATTCTTTACTTTTGACTTTAATGTTTACAGACATGACTGCTATATCTCTGTCAAATGACATTTTATAATTGACATTTTATAATTTCTATCTTATAATTGTTGTTGAAAGCCAAGTCTTAGTTGCAGGACTTGTTAAATGTGGGAAAATAAAATGAAGCTTTTGAGAGTGCAGAAAGAAAATTACAAGAAAAGAATGTCATTGGAGGAGCTAACCTAACTCTTTACAAATATTTGTATTTAATTAAATGTAAACCAAGCTTTTCAATTTGTATGTTGTGATCTTTCTATAAAATGTTGCCAGAGACAATGAACCTAATGAATCTTAGCTAATTAAAAACACACAAATCTTGACAAAGAAAGGATGCTTTAGTTGGGTTTTCTTCCACTTCTCCGCATAGGCCTTTTAGATTTTTATCCATTTTCCTTGCCAAAATTGACCCATTAGTTCTATAGAAACAGAATTCTGTGCTGTGCTTTGAATATTGGTCAGTCCCTGTTTGCTTAATTGCATGCATAGGTAGATCATAGAATCATAGAGTTGGAAGAGACCACAAGGGCCATCCAGTCCAACCCCCTGCCAAGCAGGAAACACCATCAAAGCATTCTTGACATATGCCTGTCAAGCCTCTGCTTAAAGACCTCCAAAGAAGGAGACTCCACCACACTCCTTGGTAGCAAATTCCACTGATAAACAGCTCTTACTGTCAGGAAGTTCTTCCTAATGTTTAGGTGGAATCTTCTTTCTTGTAGTTTAAATCCATTGCTCCGTGTCCGCTTCTCTGGAGCAGCAGGAAACAACCTTTCTCCCTCCTTTATATGACATCCTTTTATATATTTGAACATGGCTATCATATCACCCTTAACCTTCTCTTCTCCAGGCTAAACATACCCAGCTCCCTAAGCCGTTCCTCATAAGGCATCGTTTCCAGGCCTTTGGCCATTTTGGTTGCCCTCTTCTGGACACGTTCCAGCTTGTCAGTATCCTCCTTGAACTGTGGTGCCCAGAACTGGACACAGTACTCCAGGTGAGGTCTGACCAGAGCAGACTACAGTGGTACTATTACCTTGAATCTAGATGCTATACTCCTATTGATGCAGCCCAGAATTGCATTGGCTTTTTTAGCTGCTGCATCACACTGCTGACTCATGTCAAGTTTGTGGTCTACCAAGACTCCTAGATCCTTTTCACATGTACTGCTCTCAAGCCAGGTATCTCCCACCCTGTATTTGTGCCTTTCAAATTTTTTTTGCCCAAGTGTAGTACTTTATATTTCTCCTTGTTAAAATTCATCTTGTTTGCTTTGGCCCAGTTGTCTAATCTGTTACGGTCATTTTGAAGTGTGATCCTGTCCTCTGGGGTATTAGCCACCCCTCCCAATTTGGTGCAAGATGGTGCAAATCTGTTAAGGTTATCTCCACCCTGGAAATTTACAAATTTAGTCATTTTTTAGTTCTGTAGTTAAAACGGGGGGGGGGGGTAGGTGATCTCGCCTTGGGCGCAAAAAAACCCTAGCACCGGCCCTGCATGTACACTCTTTATTAAAAACAGATGTACTACAAAATAATATGCAGGCCAATAAAACCACCTCCCCCACCCAGAAGCTTTCAGAAAGCTTCTGAGATTTCACCAGATGCTCCTTCACACTTTCAAGCATTTCTTCACTATCATGAGGGCCAATCACTTGCTTTTTAAAAAGACTAAACCTGAGAAACTTGAGGTACTGAATTCTATGCCTGATAACATATTGTGGCAAAAATTGTGCAATGCACAAAGCCTTGATTATAACAAGTGTAGGAAGCAGACCTGTCCTTTTGACTGCAGAAGCTTGATGAATTTGAAGGCTTATTTCTTAGCTGAAACTGGTCAAATAAGAGAAATAGATGGCTTTTGACACTGTCAAAACTGGAATCCTAAAAAGATCCTGCTACTCATGCAATAAACGGGCAACAAAAGCAGTTTGTTTATGTTTCCTGTTTTCTTTTCCCAAGCAGAGATAATATGCAAGTGTGGTGTCAGCTCCCTAAAAAAAAGGGAAAGGGGGGGCCGCCGGAGGGATCTTCGGACCACGGCGCCGGATATGCTTAAGACGGCCCTGCCCCCTTCCTTCCTTCCTTCCTTCCTTCCTTCCTTCCTTCCTTCCTTCCTTCCTTCCTTCCTTCCTTCTCTCTCTTCCCTCCCTCCCTCTCACCCCTTACCTCCCTCCTTCCCTTTCTCTTCCTCCCTCCCTCTTTCACCCCTTCCTTCTCTCTCTCTCTCCCCCCTTCCTTCCTTCCCTCTCTTCCCTCTCCTCCTCTCTCTTCCACCCCTTCCTTCCTTGTCTCTCTTTCTCTCACACAACCCTTCCTTCCTTCCTTCCTTCCTTCCCTCCCTCCCTCCCTCCCTCCTTCTTGAGGCTGTCCTGAAGGTCTGCTTGCTTTACAGCAAGGCGAGAGGAGGGATGGAAGGGAGCCCCTTCCACCCCTCATCCCAGCCTTTTAGAGGAGGAAAACCAGAAAAAAAATTTTTTTCTTGTTTTCCACCTCTGAAAATGAGGTGCGTCCTATGGAGCATGAAATACGATAAATGGTGCTGGATGATTTGGGAATGTGTGCAGCTGAACTGTATCAGGAAGATCTTGGAGATCATGGAAGAAGGAGGAAATGAAATACAGATATTCAGCATTTTCAGAAGAGGGGGAAGAAGGGGGAAGTGTGTCCAACTCCCATCATCCCCTGCGACGGGGTGAGCTCCCGTTGCTCTGTCCCAGCTCCTGCCAACCTAGCAGTTTTAAAGCACATCAAAGTGCAAGTAGATAAATAGGTACCGTTCCAGCAGGAAGGTAAACAGCGTTTCGATGCCAGTAAAGCGAGAATGAGCGCTGCAACCCCAGAGTCTTCTGTGACTGGACCTAATGGTTAGGGGTCCCTTTACCTTTACTTTGTGTCCAACCACAATTGGAGGGTTAGAGATGCCTCACTTCAGCATAGAGGTTTCCTCTAGGGCAGCATTCCTCAACATTAAACATTAGGAAGAACTTCCTGACAGTAAGAGCTGTTCAGCAGTGGAATTTGCTGCCAAAGAGTGTGGTGGAGTCTCCTTCTTTGGAGGTCTTTATGCGGAGGCTTGACAGGCATATGTCAGGAATGCTTTGATGGTGTTTCCTGCTTGGCCGGGGGTTGGACTGGATGGCCCTTGTGGTCTCTTCCAACTCTATGATTCTATGATTCAGAAGATGATGATGTGGGGAATAAGGGGAGGTGGGGTGGGGTGGGGTGGGGTAGGGGGCTGAGACTTGAAAACACATCCTCCTCCGTTGCTTGCATCCTCTGCCCTTGTGCCTGTCCCTCCTCGCCTCCCCCTGCGTCTGCCCGCCCGCCGTCCACCCCTCGGGGTCAGCCCCAGGCAAGGAACCAACGGCGGTAGGGGCGGAAGGATAAAACCTAACGTCCATCCTGGAGCTGTGCGCTGAGGGGGAGAATGAGGTGGCGGTGAGAGGAGGCTCCAGCGGGCATGGAACCGGCTCCTCCGGCCTCTGACTCAGGACAGGCGGGCGGTAAGGGAGGGGAGGAGAGGTGGGAAGAGAGACGGGGAGATGGGGAGGGAGCGCAGCCCAGAGCCGGCTCCACTCGCACTCTCTTGTTCCAGGCACCGAGGCGAGTGGGAGAAGAGAGAGAGTAAGAGGCTGCCACTTTCTTTCTGTGCAGGGAGGAAAGCCCCGCGCGTCCCCACTCCCTGGACAGAAAGAAACACGGTCACCATATACGGCAGGGATGCGGCCGTGGCCGTTTTTGAGCTCCCCCCACCATATGCGGAGACCGTTGATCTTATACCTGACGTATAAGACCCCCAACTTTTGACGAGATTTTCCTGGGTTCAAAAGTCGTCTTATACGCTGGGATATGGTAATACCCTTCCCCACCCTCGCACTATATATAAGGGTCTGGTGACTTCTGTTTCAGTGTATCTGAAGAAGTATGCATGCACACGGAAGCTCATACCAAAGACAAACTTACTTCGTCTCTAAGGAACTACTGGAAGGAATTTTTCTATTTTATTTTTATTTTTTATCTAGACCCTAACACTATAAATCCAATGTGCCCACACTCAGCAGGGGTGGGGAATTATTTTGCAGAGGATGAAGAACTTCATGATGAACTTAAGACCCTGATGAATAGTGGGCAGGTTCATGGACACAGCAGCTCCCTTTGCTGTCAGAAACCACTTTTTATAAAAAGTAATCCCCACAGTTTAACCATATTCTAAGATAATGCTGCTTCATTAAAGTTGATTAAGGGTTAGGAAAGACTGATGATGCATTACCATTATTTAAGATTATTTCATTTGCCTTTCCTAAAAATTTAGAACATATGCAGGACAGGATAATGTACGAGATGTTAAAATAAGAGCAAGTGCTAATTGATGTGTGTAATATTCCGGAATTAAGATTGCCGGAAGAAATATCAACAACCTCAGATATGCAGATGACACAACCTTGATGGCAGAAAACGAGGAGGAATTAAAGAACCTTTTAATGAGGGTGAAAGAGGAGAGCGCAAAATATGGTCTGAAGCTCAACATCAAAAAAACCAAGATCATGGCCACTGGTCCCATCACCTCCTGGCAAATAGAAGGGGAAGAAATGGAGGCAGTGAGAGATTTTACTTTCTTGGGCTCCTTGATCACTGCAGATGGTGACAGCAGTCACGAAATTAAAAGACGCCTGCTTCTTGGGAGAAAAGCAATGACAAACCTAGACAGCATCTTAAAAAGCAGAGACATCACCTTGCCGACAAAGGTCCGTATAGTTAAAGCTATGGTTTTCCCAGTAGTGATGTATGGAAGTGAGAGCTGGACCATAAAGAAGGCTGATCGCCGAAGAATTGATGCTTTTGAATTATGGTGCTGGAGGAGACTCTTGAGAGTCCCATGGACTGCTAGAAGATCAAACCTATCCATTCTTAAGGAAATCAGCCCTGAGTGCTCCCTGGAAGGACAGATCGTGAAGCTGAGGCTCCAATACTTTGGCCACCTCATGAGAAGAGAAGAATCATTGGAAAAGACCCTGATGTTGGGAAAGATTGAGGGCACTAGGAGAAGGGGACGACAGAGGACAAGATGGTTGGACAGTGTTCTCGAAGCTACGAACATGAGTTTGACCAAACTGCGGGAGGCAGTGGAAGACAGGAGTGCCTGGCGTGCTATGGTCCATGGGGTCACGAAGAGTCGGACACGACTAAACAACAACAACAACAAATATTCCTTTGTTCTCTTCCTAGAAACCAAGTAGGAGTTTCTCTCCCCTCCCCCCCCCTGGTCATGAAAAAAACAATGGAGAAGGCAGTCAAAATTCTGGTGGGCCATGTCCAATGGGAATAACAAAGAAACCATTTAAATACATGGAGTGTGAAAAGAGAGAGGATAAACAATTTGAAAGTATGGAGTGTGGAAAGAGCTTCACTGATAGTGGAAAACTTAGAAAACACCAACGGACTCACACTGGGGAGAAACCATGTAAAGGCATGGAGTGTGGAAAGAATTTCAGTCAGAGTGGACACCTTAGAATCCATCAACGGAGTCACATGGGAGAAAAACCATTTAAATGCATGGAATGTGGAAAGAGGTTCAGTGACAGTGGACAGCTTAGAATTCATCAATGGAGTCACACAAGGGAGAAACCATTTAAATGCATGGAGTGTGGAAAGAATTTCAGTCAGAGTGGAAACCTTCGAATTCATCAACAGAGTCACATGGGAGAGAAACCATTTAAATGCATGGTGTGTGGAAAGAGCTTCACTGACAGTGGACACCTTAGAATTCATCAACGGAGTCACACAAGGGAGAAACCATTTAAATGCATGGAATGTGGAAAGTGCTTCAGTAGGAGTTGGCAACTGAATTCACACCATCGAACACACACAGGAGGGAAACCATTTAAATGCATGGAGTGTGGAAAGAGCTTCAGTCAGATTGGAAACCTTCGTATTCATTAACGGAGTCACACGGGAGAGAAACCTATTGAATGCATGGAATGTGGAAAGAGTTTCAGTCGGAGTGGAAAGCTTAGAATTCATCAACGGAGTCACACGGGAGAAAAACCATTTAAATGCATAGAGTGTGGAAAGAGCTTCACTGAGAGTGGAAAACTTAGAAACCATCAACGGACTCACACTGGGGAGAAACCATTTCAATGCATGGAGTGTGGAAAGAATTTCAGTCAGAGTGGAAACCTTCGAATTCATCAACAGAGTCACATGGGAGAGAAACCATTTAAATGCATGGAATGTGGAAAGAGCTTCAGTGAGAGTGGACAGCTTCAAATTCATGAACGGAGTCACAGACGAGAAAAACCGTTTAAGTGTATCGAGTGTGGAAAGCGTTTCAGTCGGAGTGACCACCTTAGAATTCATCAACGGAGTCACACGGGAGAAAAACCGTTTAGGTGTATTGAGTGTGGAAAGGGTTTCAGTCAGAGTGGACACCTTAGAATTCATCAACGGAGTCACACGGGAGAAAAACCATTTAAGTGTATCAAGTGTGGAAAGAGTTTCAATCAGAGTGGAAACCTTAGAATTCATCAACGGAGTCACACGGGAGAGAAACCATTTCAGTGCATGGAGTGTGGAATGAGCTTCACTGAGAGTAGAGTTCTTACAGAACATCAACAAACTCATACAGGGGAGAAACCATATAAGTCCTAGGGAAGAGTGTAAACTGCAAGCCATCAATTAACTCAAAGAAGAGAAATGGTTTAAATAGGAGGAGTGTGGATTCTACTTTGGTTATTATGGAATGCTATTTAGAGTATAGAAGCTGGTTCTATCTGAGTTGACATTTCCTCTCCTATCAATAACAGAAAATCAATCTTAAAATGCATGCAGCGTATGTGAGCTTTTGCTCTTCGTATCTAACATTGTCTAGACATGTATTTAAAGTAATGGAGGCGGAGCCAAGATGGCGTCGTTAGCAGCAGCCCCGTTCTGAGCTCCGCGTTAGTAATGTGGTTTTATCAGTTTTTATCAATTCTCATTAACTTTCTATCAGTCTATAAGGCTTACAAACCTTATTATTTTTAACCTGAATTTGGTTTGGTAACTTACAACTAGCTATTAAATCTACAAAGCCGCTTATCAGAAGATACTCCTTCCTGGGAGGACGCCAAGAAAGAAGGAGCGGCCGAATATCCAAGAAACTAAAGGCAAGTTCTGCTTCACAATTATCCCCCGGCACAAGCCCTTTTCCTCTGCTGCAACAAACCCTCCTGATTTAATAGCCATTTACAACACCTCTGAGGGTCTATCAGGGTATTGGAGACATTCTCAACTTTTTCTGCTTGTATATATAAGGGGGAAGGCTCCATAGGACAGCAAGCATCAGAAGCCTTAAGCTGAGAACTTAAGGTGGAAAGTTGGGAGCAATAACCCTGGAGGCTCTAACAAGCTGAGGGACAAGCATGAAACCTTGCATGTAAAACAAGCTGTAGCCTGAGATTTGAAGGCGGGAAACTGGAAGACAAGCATGCATAATCTGTCACGTCTGCTCGTGATCAACCTAATTGAAGGGGGAGGAAAAAGTTTAAACCCCCGGGACTAAGAGACTCTAGCAAACTGCTCCCAATTACTTCCCCCCCCCCATACTCAATATGGTTGTCACAGTGGCCTGGGTGGGCTACTTCAGAGTAACGACTCCACACAGCTCTGCATTTTATTCTTTTATTGGTGCTGTGTATTTACAGTGCTAAAGGCAGTGCTATTTACAGAGATTGACACATCTTATCCGTCTTCTGCAGTACCTCCGAATGGAGGTTGGCGCGTTCTCCTCCAGCATAAAAGCTTGGGGAGACCCAGCCTCTTCCCACGACGTTTCTTGCGCAATTCCGGAGTCGGTGGGATTGGCCTTCCCCCCCTGCTCCCCCCTTCCTGTCCCACCTTGGGCAGTGGCTCTGCTACCTTGCCTGAGCCTCGGACACCACTTCCTGCTTCTCCGCTTGAGTCGGAACTCTCCCTGCTTTCCCCAGCGCTCGGAGATGGGCTGGAGCTCAAGATGGGAGGGACCTCCCGATATCCCCTGTCCTTCACAATGGTCTTTACAAGAAAGAACTATATGGACCTGGGAATTGCGCCAATATCACCACAGGGGGAGTTGGAGCCCCGAAGGAGGCAAAGTAAAATCACCAATTATTTCCCTCATAAAGAAGGGAATAAGAATCCACAGTGCGAGAACACCCTAAAAGAAGTTGTCCCTACTGTGCTGGATTGGTCAATACAGCTCAAAGAGTTACAAACTGATCATGAAAGCCCAAATTGCTCCATGAGCTGGGCACAGGAACTTGCCCTAGCTGAGAACGACATGACGAGTAATTCCCCTAACTCCAATGACCTCAATCTTCAAAAATCAACTCAGAATCTCAGGAAAAACCAGCAAGGTCCCTCAGCCTACAGCGAATGCCAACAGTTTAGAAGAGAGAGGTGACCAGCTACATGACCAAATAAATCAGATATGCACAGACCTCCACAATATAAAAAATTTCCTAGCAGTAACAAATGGCCTACTCCTGACACTTGTGGAGAATTTCAAACAGGCAAAAAGAGTCACAGATCAGACTCCAGACTCAGACGCTAGAATCCACATACCACGTAAAAAGAACTCACGCAAAAGAAAACCGGAACCCAAGACGAAGAAAACTAAAAACATCAAAAAATTTAAGGCATCGAGAAGAACCCAACATATCAGTAAAAAACAGTGGCAGAAACTCTTCAACTTATTATCATCACCTCTTATATCCACAAAAAAAACCCCAAAGCGCAAGGCACCAAAGAGATAGACAAGAAAGACTCACCAAAGACCAAACCCCCTCCCATATGTGAAAATAATTCTCCAAGCACGCTCAAAGAAATAAACCCCTCCACGGCTGTTCTTCCCTTGTGTCCGCCCGGCCTGACAAAAGCAACCAAACCACACTTGGATGCTGCCGTCTTGAATCCACTTAGGGCCCCTGTCGTAACTGTAAACAGAAGTAAGTCGGGAATTTCTAACATAGACAGGAACTTGCTGGAATTCAAAGCCCCTTGTATAAATAAAAAATGGACCCTGGTCCTAAGCCCGGAAAAGATCGTATTCGTGAACTATCCAAAACCACTGGGCCCTTGCACAGGGACAGACCGTGTGAGGCACCTGCTGACTATTATAAACAGCATTTTACCTGGGGCAGTTAAAGCAGCCGACTTAGTCAGTCAGGAGCGGATCGGTCCCACATGTACTGTAGAACCCCAGGAGTGGATGAAATATTTTCAAACCCTTTTCTACGATGAGGAAGTCCAGCACAACGACCCAAGTGCTCACTCCGAGAACTTACCACATTGGCCTCCTGTTTCCATAGAGGAGGTTGGGAAATTAATTGCCCAATTGAAAAACAACAAAGCCCTGGGCATAGACCACATCCCGGCAGAGCTCATGAAGATCAATATTAGCTTGTGGGCCCCTATAACGGCGTCAATATTTACATACATTGATTCAACAGACACAATCCCTGGTTGCTGGACAGAGGCGGTAATCATCCCTATCTATAAAAAGGGTCCTATGGCAGATCCAGCAAGCTACAGACCCATTAGCCTTCTATCTATCCCCAGCCAAACACCTCCACACTAAATTAATTGATTGGATGGAAACCGAGGCAGTTCTGGCAGAGGAGCAAGCCGGTTTCAGACAGGGCAGAACAACAATTGACCATTGCTTCGTATTAGCACATCTCATCGACAAATATGTCAAGAAAACACGTGGGATTCTATACGCAGCCTTTATTGACCTGAAGGCAGCCTTTGACTCGATTCCACGAGTCAAACTTTGGGCCAAATTAAACACTTCCAGCATTGACAAAAGATTACTATTCTTGATAAAAAGCCTATACAAAGACTCCAAGCTGTATGTAAGAACCTCAGTTAATGGGCAATTAATTGGCCCTGTACCATCCACCAAAGGAGTCAAGCAGGGCTGCATTTTGGCCCGGGCCTTATCCTTATTCAATTTATATATAAATGACATGGTCAAATACCTAACAAAAACTGGCCGAAAAATCAATTTCAGCGCTCCTTTATGCGGACGATGCGGTTCTCCTATCACGAACTAAAGTAGGCCTCAAAAGGCTACTAAGAGAATTCGCAGCCTACTGCAGGAGAGATCAACTGGTGGTAAATCACCAAAAAACCAAAGTCATGGTCTTTGCTAGGAGACACAGATCACACAGATGGGAGATGGACAATCGGCCAATAGAACAGGTCAAAAGATCAACAGGGTCTTGGGAGGCTCATCATAAATACGCTAGGGAAAAAGCATCCCAAAGCGCCAAGATACTAAAATAATTCCTTCAGTAGCACCTTAAAGACCAACTAAGTTTTTATTTTGGTATGAGCTTTCAGTGTGCATGCACATGAAAGCTCATACCAAAATAAAAACTTAGTTGGTCTTTAAGGTGCTACTGAAGGAATTTTTTTATTTTGCTTCGACTCAGACCAACACGGCTACCTACCTGCGCCAAGATACTGTCTCGCTTCTACTATACGAAGGGAGGGAGGCATATTCCAGCAGCACTAGAGGTTTTTCAAGCAAAACCTTTGGCACAGTTACTCTATGGGGCCCAAATCTGGACGGGAAATCATTGCAGCACACTTGAAACTGTCCAATCTACATTCTTAAGACGGATTCTAGCCGTTCCACCATGTGCACCAAACGCGGCCCTACGACATGTGGCCTCCCAGCACAGCACTTACTTAAAATGGGTCTCCCCAGGGCAAAAACCCTTATTGACCAACGCCTGAAGGGCATCGAACTGCAGAATAATCTGGCCTCTATTAAGAAATTTAGTTCCTGGTATGCTTTTATGCCCCCCTCCCACTTTGACTCTCGGGCACCATATCTGTCTAACCTAATTATCCCAAAATTTAGACGGGCCTTTATGCTGGCCAGACTAAATATGTTACCCTCAGCTGTTCTCGAAGGTAGATACTAAAAAATTCCAATCGAGAACCGGCTCTGCCCCTGTGGATCCGGCTACGTAGAGACTGTGTCACACGTTCTCTTGTCTTTCTCCCTATATAAAGATCTGAGGGATGAGACCATCACGCTGATCCTATCTGCCATCCCAGGCCGCTCATGTGAAGCCAAATTGTTTTCACTCCTAGCCAACCAGAACAGCTCGATAACAGAGAAGGTTGCCAGATTTATCGAGAGAGCAATGAGACTGAGAGCCGCTATTTGAATGATAGCAGTGCAGGCACCCGGATTCCCCATCTAGGATTTTATAAGTATTATTAATATCATCATTTTATTTATGTTAAATTTTAAGGAATGAGATTATTAACTTCTTTTTATTTATTACCCCCTGCTGGTTAAACCACTGAGCCTAGGGCTTGCTGATCAGAAGGTCGGCGGTTCGAATCCCTGTGACGGGGTGAGCTCCCGTTGCTCGGTCCCAGCTTCTGCCAACCTAGCAGTTCGAAAGCACGTCAAAGTGCAAGTAGATAAATAGGAACCGCTACAGCGGGAAGGTAAACAGCGTTTCCATGTGCTGCTCTGGTTTGCCAGAAGCGGCTTTGTCATGCTGGCCACATGACCTGGAAGCTATACGCCGGCTCCCTCGGCCAATAATGCGAGATGAGCGCGCAATCCCAGAGTCGGTCACGACTGGACCTAATGGTCAGGGGTCCCTTTACCTTTTATTTGGTTATTATTATCTTTCTCCTTGTCCTGACCATCCCCCTGAGGCTATATTCACAATCTTTCAATTTGGCTGGGCTCTACACTTAACCGGCCTGGAACCAGAGGGACATCGATGAATGATAACCCAGCTTTTACCTTGGGTTTTAATAGGTTTAATAGGTTTTATTGGTAACCATATATGTAATGTATTTTTGTTAGTGTTTGTCCTTTTGATGCTATGGCCTGTCGGCTACGCAAATAAAGTTTGATTTGATATTTAAAGTCATGGAGGTAACATTTCACAATAGTAAGCATAATATAATGTTTAATGTTAGATGGGGAGGGGGAGTGTGTGAGTCTGGAGTGTTGCTTCTGAATGAGGATGGAGTGAGAGTGAGCTGGTTTTTGGTGTTTGGTGGAGGGAGTTGGAAATGTTTGTATCTGGGAATGGAGAGTTGCACAAAGTGGAGCTGAGATTTGTAAGCAGAGTTAGAGTAACAATATAGGAACAGCAGCATCACTCTCACTGTTATAATTGCAATAATGGAACCATGAAGACACAGAAAGACTGAAAGTACCTATTTATATGCCGAAGGTAATCTTGAAACCCTCATCTGTTCTTTTAGATATATTGTTTGGTGGCAGGAGAAATAAAAGGGGTGGTTAGTGGCATAACCAGGAAAGGCTCTGTTCCCAGCTGCACGTCTTGCATGAGGAGGGAAGGGGGCACAGGGAAGAAGGGGCTGTACCAGAGCATCTCAAAGCAATGTGCTGGGGTGGGGGTGGGGGTGGGGGTGGCACAGTGGTTCGGTGTGTGTAGAATGCTGTCCCCAAAATGACACAGGGGAGAAAAATATGGATGAGTATTAATGTGGAAGGAGGTTCAGGCAGGTCCCAAACCAAGAGTGCTAAGGGTCAACTTCCTCCAAATCCACCAGCTGCCCCAAGGCAGGAGCCACCTCTGGGCCCTGAGGGTGGAAAGCCTCCCTCCACCTTTTCAACTGGACATGATCCGACAGAGTCCTCCTGGCAGCAGAGCACAATGTGTATTATTGACGTAATTATCTTATTGTTGCTGTTGCCATCATGGACTGGCTGGATGCAGAGGAGGGGGGAGACCCCCCTTTTCGCTCTGCTAAATCTTCCACCATTCCTGCTTCATTGGATTCCATGAGTTCTAGTTTTATGAAAGGGGGGGACGACTTTTCTATATCCTCTTTCTCCATGCTATCTGATCAGTCGCTCCTTCCTCGTCTTCTCTCCAAACTAAAAGGTCCCAAATACTGATCTGTGCACAGTACTCCAAATGCGTTCACACCCTAGATCTGCATGAGACCATTAGGATAGTGGCAGGTGTATGTTTTGCTAAATGCAAAATGGTTCTTTTATTAGATTCAGAAGCAATACAAGAGGAAGTGAGTGAGACGTTTTACAGATTTTTTTCTGAGCAGCAAGAAAAATATACGTTCCCATCTCAAGCTACCTGGGGGTCACTTCGGCACTTTCTACCCCCTGGTAGCTTGAGATGCAAACTCCTTATTGCCATGCTAAAAATCTAGATATTATATACAGGCTGTGCTCATGTTTTATGGCCAGACTGGCTTAGCTAGGCCACTTTGCATCAAAGGGTAAAAGCCAGGCCATACATCTGAGTCTTTTACCAAGCGGTTCATTTGTCAATAGATAACACATCAAAGACTGTTTGCAAGGGATAGAGATAGAGTAATAAAACACAGGAATGCAGAGCCAGAACTCCCTATCAGATCACTATTCTCCTCAAAATACAATCTTCCGCAATTAATCCATACAGTGTATTTCCAATCCCTTCCATAAACACCCCCAGTTGTGGGATTTGCATTTTTCCGAGCCACTGCACATGGGGTCAACATCTTCCCTGAGTTACCAAACATGACCCCAAGGTCTCGCTCCTGGTCCCTCACCTCCTCCCCATCAGTCTCTCTGTGAAATTAATATTTTTTTGGCCCAACATGCATCTGTTTAATCTTGTTGACATGACAAAGGGACATGGTCTTGTCCCTCCCAAAATGTCCTGCTGTGGGACTGTCATGCATCTGCTTGAGGACCTTACCTCTCAGAGCGATGGTGGGTAGGTACAGCGCCCCCTGGTGGAAAAGCAACCCCCTTTTTTCCACAAAGCCTCTGTCCTGTCCCTTGCCCTCCCCCAGTTCCCTGAACATGCACTGGGCAAACTCGTCCTTGGCCGTCAGTCTCTTGATTTATTATTCACCCACCACCGCCCCCCCGCAGGTCCAGGCCAACTGGGAAAAGATGTGCCAGGGCGTCAGCAGCTGCTCTTCCTCCACGTACCCTGGCTTACGCGACAGGGCATCCGCCCTGACATTCTGCTCGCCCGGTATGTAGTGGATGGAGAAATTGAATTGGGAGAAGAACTCTGCCCACCGTATTTGCCTTTGGTTGAGCACCCTAGCCGTTCTCCAAAACTCCAGGTTCTTGTGGTCCGTGCACACCTGAATGGGGTGCCTGGTTCCCACTAGAAAATGCCTCCAGTGTTTCATAGAGGCATGTATGGCCAGAAGCTCCCTGTCAAAAACCGTGTAATTACGTTCTGCCTTGTTCAACTTCCTGGAGAAGAACGCACACGGTTGCCACTCCCTGTTGGCATCCAGTTGCAACAAGATCCCTCCCACCGCCACATTAGACGCATCAGTTTCCAGGGGCAGCGGAGCGTCGTGCACCACGTGAAACAGGTGCTGTTCTGCTGCAAACACCTTCTTCAGGCTCTCGAAAGCTGCTTGCGCCTCTGCTGTCCACCTGAACTTCTGCTTGTCTCTCAAACAGTCTGTGATGGGCGCTCTGACATGGGAGAAGTTCTTGATGAATTTCCTGTAGAAGTTGGCAAAGCCCAGCAGGCGCTGGGCATCCTTGCGTGTCCTGGGGCTGTGCCAGTCAAGTATGGCCTGCACCTTGTCCTTGTCCATTGCCAGCCCCTTGTCCGATAGCTTGTAGCCCAGGAATTCCACCTCCTTGGTGTGAAACTTGCACTTCTCCAGTTTCACGTATAAGTGGTGCTCCTTGAGACACTGCAAGACCTCTCGGACATCGTTCTCGTGCTGGATGGGGTCATTTGAATAAATAAGGATATCATCCAAAAATACGACACAGTTCTTGAAGAGCAGGGACCCATAGCTGCCAAGTATCCCGTATCCTTGCCGTTTCCCAGCGGTCTCCCATTTAGATTTAAATCCCGGTATTGTCCCTTAAATCGGCTTCGGCCGGCGGCCATTTTTCTGGTGCCGCTTTGCCCTTCTATGGGCACCAGAAAATGGCAGCGCCGGCAGTCGCTTCCGCGCATGACTGGAAGTTGCGTGACGCGACTTCCGGTTGCGCTTCGCCCTTCTATGGGCACCAGAAAATGCCGGCGCCGGAAGTCGCTTCCGCGCATGACCGGAAGTTGCGTGACACGACTTCCTGTTGCGCTTCACCCTTCTATGGGCATCAGAAAATGGCGGCACCGGCGCCGGAAGTCGCTTTTACGTGTTTCTGGTCATGCGCGGAAGCGACTTCCGGCACTGACGCCGCCATTTTCTCGTGCCCATAGAAGGGCGAAGCGCCACCGGAAGTTGCGTCACGCAACTTCCAGTCATGCGCGCGCTGCCGATCCCGGATCTTTACGTCCGGAACTTGGCAGCTATGCAGGGACCCCAGGATGTAGTGCATGAAGGCTTGGAAACAGGCTGAGCCCCCTTGCAACCCAAAAGGCATAACCAAATATTCAAAAGCACTGAGCGGTGTGAACATCGTGGTCTTCCACTCATCCGCTTCCCGGATCCTGACCAGGTTGTACGCCCCTCTCAGGTCCAGCTTGGTGAAAATCTTACCGCATCGTACCGCTGCCAGCAGATCGTCCACCCTGGGCATACGGAAGGCAACTGGTTCCGTTAAGCTGTTCACCTCCTAAAGTCCATGACAAGCCTCCTCTGGGGCGTGTCCTTCTTGTCCACCCAGAACACCAACCAGGTCATCACTATTGTTTAGGATCAGATCTAAAATGGCTGATCCTCTTGTTGCTTCTCCCACTTTCTGGACAATGAAATTGTCTGCAAGGCCAGTGAGGAATCTGTTCGACCTTATGCTCTTGGCTGAGTTTGACATCCAACAAATATCAGGATAGTTGAAATCCCCCATTACTACTATCTCGCCTCCTTTTGAATGCCTGGTCATCTGTTCCAGGAAGGCATCATCTGTGTCCTCAGTTTGGCTTGGGGATCTATAGTAAACTCCCACAATGAGATCACTGTTATTTCTCTCTCCCTTAATTTTGACCCAGATACTCTCAACTTGGCTTTGAAGTTTTAAATCCCGGATCTCTTCACAGATATACACATCCCTGACATATAACGCTACTCCTCCTCCTTTCCTGTTTGGTCTATTTATCTGAAATAGATTGTATCCCTCTATTACTACATTCCAGTCATGAGACTCATCCCACCAGGTTTCAGTGATGCCTATTATGTCATATTTAGTTTGCTGTACCAAGAGCTCAAGTTCATCTTGTTTATTTCCCATGCTCTGTGCATTAGTATACAGACATTGAAGACCATTGATGCATTACCATTATTTCACATTAGTTCATTTCCATTTCCCAAAAATGTGGAACATAGGGGGGAAAGGAAAGAATATATGAGATGTTAAAATAAGAGCAGGTGCTAATATTCCTTTCTTCTCCTCGTAGAAAACAAATCGGATTTCCTCCCCACTTCGCCCTCCAAACCAGACAATGAAGAAGGCAGTCAGAATTCTGTGGGGCCATGTTCAATGTGAATAATGAAGAAGCCATTTAAATACATGGAGTGTGGAAAGAGAAAGGAGAAACTATTTGAAAGTATGGAGTGTGGGAAGAGCTTCAGTCAGACTGGACAACTTAGAATTCATCAACGGACTCACACAGGAGAGAAACCATTTAAATGTATGAAGTGTGGAAAGAGGTTCAGTCAGAGTGGAGACCTGAATTCACATCATCGAACTCACACAGGAGAGAAACCATTTAAATGCATAGAGTGTGGGAAGAGCTTCAGTCACAGTGGAACACTTAGAATTCATCAACGGAGTCACACAGGAGAGAAACCATTTAAATGCATAGAGTGTGGAAAGAGCTTCAGTCAGAGTGGACACCTTAGAGGTCATCAACGGACTCACACAGGAGAGAAACCATTTAAATGCATGGAGTGTGGAAAGAGCTTCAGTCACAGTGGAACACTTAGAATTCATCAACGGAGTCACATAGGAGAGAAACCATTTAAATGCATGGAGTGTGGAAAGAGCTTCTCTACTAGTGGAAACCTTAGAACACATCAACGGACTCACATGGGGGAGAAGCCATTTAAATGCATAGAGTGTGGAAAGAGCTTCAGTCAGAGTGGAGACCTTAGAAGGCATCAACGGATTCACACAGGAGAGAAACCATTTAAATGCATGGAGTGTGGAAAGAGCTTCAGTCAGAGTGGAAAACTTAGAATTCATCAACGGACTCACACAGGAGAGAAACCATTTAAATGTATGGAGTGTGGAAAGAGCTTCAGTCAGAGTGGAGACCTGAATTCACATCATCGAAATCACACAGGAGAGAAACCATTTAAATGCATAGAGTGTGGAAAGAGCTTCAGTCACAGTGGAACACTTAGAATTCATCAACGGAGTCACATAGGAGAGAAACCATTTAAATGCATGGAGTGTGGAAAGAGCTTCAGTCAGACTGGAAAACTTAGAATTCATCAACGGACTCACACAGGAGAGAAACCATTTAAATGTATGGAGTGTGGAAAGAGCTTCAGTCAGAGTGGAGACCTGAGTTCACATCATCGAAATCACACAGGAGAGAAACCATTTAAATGCATAGAGTGTGGAAAGAGGTTCAGTCAGAGTGGACACCTTAGAAGGCATCAGCGGACTCACACAGGAGAGAAACCATTTAAATGCATGGAGTGTGGAAAGAGCTTCAGTCAGAGTGGAAACCTTAGAAGTCATCAACAGACTCACACAGGAGAGAAACCATTTAAATGCATGGAGTGTGGAAAGAGCTTCACTACTAGTGGATACCTTAGAACACATCAACGGACTCACATGGGGGAGAAGCCATTTAAATGCATGGTGTGTGGAAAGAGCTTCAGTCAGAGTGGACACCTTAGAAACCATCAACGGATTCACACAGGAGAGAAACCATTTAAATGCATGGAGTGTGGAAAGAGCTTCAGTTGGAGTGGACACCTTAGAAACCATCAACAGATTCACTCAGGAGAGAAACCATTTAAATGCATAGAGTGTGGAAAGAGCTTCAGTCAGAGTGGAAACCTTAGAAACCATGAACAGATTCACTCAGGAGAGAAACCATTTAAATGCATAGAGTGTGGAAAGAGCTTCAGTCAGAGTGGAAACCTTAGAAACCATCAACGGACCCACACTGGGGAAAAACCATTTAAATGTATGGAGTGTGGAAAGAGCTTCAGTCAGAGTGGAGACCTGAATTCACATCATCGAAATCACACAGGAGAGAAACCATTTAAATGCATAGAGTGTGGAAAGAGCTTCAGTCAGAGTGGACACCTTAGAAACCATCAACAGATTCACTCAGGAGAGAAACCATTTAAATGCATGGAGTGTGGAAAGAGCTTCAGTCAGAGTGGAAACCTTAGAATTCATCAACAGATTCACTCAGGAGAGAAACCATTTAAATGCATGGAGTGTGGAAAGAGCTTCAGTCAGAGTGGAAACCTTAGAAACCATCAACAAACCCACACTGGGGAAAAACCATTTAAATGCATGGAGTGCGGAAAGAGCTTCACTGTCAGTGGAAAGCTTAGAATTCATCAACAAACTCATACAGCCATATAAGTGCTAGGGAAGTCTATAGAGGTTCAGTTGTAGTTTAAGTCTTGTTGTTGTTGTTTAGTCGTTTAGTCGTGTCCGACTCTTCGTGACCCCATGGACCATAGCACGCAAGGACCCCTGTCTTGCACTGACTCCCGCAGTTTGGTCAAACTCATGTTGGTAGCTTCGAGAACACTGTCCAACCATCTCGTCCTCTGTCGTCCCCTTCTCCTTGTGCCCTCAATCTTTCCCAACATCAGGGTCTTTTCCAAGGATTCTTCTCTTCTCATGAGGTGGCCAAAGTATTGGAGCCTCAGCTTCACGATTTGTCCTTCCAGTGAGCACTCAGGGCTGATTTCCTTAAGAATGGATAGGTTTGATCTTCTTGCAGTCCATGAGACTCTCAAGAGTCTCCTCCAGCACCATAATTCAAAAGCATCAATTCTTCGGCGATCAGCCTTCTTTATGGTCCAGCTCTCACTTCCATACATCACTACTGGGAAAACCATAGCTTTAACTATACGGACCTTTGTCGGCAAGGTGATGTCTCTGCTTTTTAAGATGCTGTCTAGGTTTGTCATTGCTTTTCTCCCAAAAAGCAGGCGTCTTTTAATTTCGTGACTGCTGTCACCATCTGCAGTGATCAAATAGCCCAAGAAAGTAAAATCTCTCACTGCCTCCATTTCTTCCCCTTCTATTTGCCAGGAGATGATGGGACCAGTGGCCATGATCTTGATTTTTTTGATGTTGAGCTTCAGACCATATTTTGCACTCTCCTCTTTCACCCTCATTAAAAGGTTCTTTAATTCCTCCTCACTTTCTGCCATCAAGGTTGTGTCATCTGCATATCTGAGGTTGTTGATATTTCTTCCGGCAATCTTAATTCCGGCTTGGGATTCATCTAGTCCAGCCTTTCACATGATGAATTCTGCATATAAGTTAAATTAGCAGGGAGACAATATATACAACCTTGTCGTACTCCTTTTCCAATTTTGAACCAATCAGTTGTTCCATATCCAGTTCTAACTGTAGCTTCTTGTCCCACATAGAGATTTCTCAGGAGACAGATGAGGTGATCAGGCACTCCCATTTATTTAAGAACTTGCCATAGTTTGCTGTGGTCGACACAGTCAAAGGCTTTTGCATAGTCAATGAAGCAGAAGTAGACGTTTTTCTGGAACTCTCTAGCTTTCTCCATAATCCAGCCTATGTTTGCTATTTGGTCTCTGGTTCCTCTGCCCCTTCGAAATCCAGCTTGCACTTCTGGGAGTTCTCGGTCCACGTACTGCCTAAGTCTGCCTTGTAGAATTTTAACTTTGCTAGCGTGTGAAATGAGCGCAATTGTGGGGTAGTTGGAGCATTCTTTGGCACTGCCCTTCTTTGGAATTGGGATGTAGACTGATCTTCTCCAATCCTCTGGCCATTGCTGAGTTTTCCAAACTTGCTGGCATATTGGGTGTAGCACCTTAACAGCAGATCTCTGGTTTTCCCCATTCTATTGTTTTCCTCTATTTCTTTGCATTGCTCATTTAAGCTCTTGTCTCTCCTTGCTATTTTTTGGAAATCTGCATTCAGTTTCCTGTATCTTTCCCTATCTCTCTTGCATTTTGCTTGCCTCCTCTCCTCCGCTATTTGTAAGGCCTCGTTGGACAGCCATTTTGCTTTCTTGCATTTCCTTTTCCTTGGGATGGTTTTCGTTGCTGCCTCCTGTATAATATTACGAGTCTCCATCCATAGTTCTTCAGGCACTCTGTCCACCAAATCTAAATCCTTAAACCTGTTCCTCACTTCCACTGTGTATTCTTAAGGGATTTGATTTAGATTGCATCTTACTGGCCCAGTGGTTTTTCCTACTTTCTTCAGTTTAAGCTGGAATTTTGCTATAAGAAGCTGATGATCTGAGTTACAGTCAGCTCCAGGTCTTGTTTTTTGCTGACTGTATAGAGCTTCTCCATCTTTGGCTGCAGAGAATATAATCAATCTGATTTCGATGCTGCCCGTTTGGTGATATCCATGTGTAGAGTCGTCTCTTGTGTTGTTGGAAAAGAGTGTTTGTGATGACCAGCTTGTTCTCTGGACAGAACTCTATTAGCCTTTGCCCTGCTTTGTTTTGAACTCCAAGGCCAAACTTGTCAGTTGTTTCTTTTATCTCTTGATTCCCTACTTTAGCATTCCAATCCCCTGTAATGAGAAGAACATCCTTCTTTGGTGATATTTCTGGAAGGTGTTGTAAGTCTTCTTATAACTGGTCAGTTTCAATTTCTTCAGCACCGGTAGTTGGTGCATAAACTTGGATTACTGTGATGTCAAAAGGTCTGCCTTGGATTCGTATCGAGATCATTCTGTCATTTTTGAGATTGCATCCCATTACAGCTTTTGCCACTCTTTTTTTGACTATGAGGGCCACTCCATTTCTTCTACAGGATTCTTGCCCACAGTAGTAGATATGATAGTCATCCGAACTGAATTCGCCCATTCCCTTCCATTTTAGTTCACTGATGCCCAGGATGTTAATATTTATTCTTGCCATCTCATTTTTGACCACATCCAGCTTACCATTATCCATGGTTCTTACATTCCAGGTTCCTATGCAATATTTTTCTTTACAGCATCGGACTTTCCTTTCGCTTCCAGGCATATCTGCAACTGAGTGACCTTTCGGCTTTGGCCCAGCCGCTTCATCAGCTCTGAATCTACTTGTACTTGTCCTCTGCTCTTCCTCAGTAGCATGTTGGACGCCTTCCGACCTGAGGGGCTCATCTTCCAGCGTCATAACTTTTATATGCCTGTTGTCTTTGTCCATGGAGTTTTCTTGGCAGGGATACTGGAGCTTGCCAGTTCCTTCTCCAGGTGGATCACGTTTTGTCACAGGCGGTGCGTTGCGACTACTCTAGAATAACGACTCTCCAGACCTTTGCCTTTTCATGCTTCTATTAAGTGCAGGCTATTTTCAGTGCTAGAGCTATACAGGATACATCCGCTTAGTCTGACCCAGAACCCTGGAATGGCGCGCTCCGCGTCTTCTTCCAACATAAGAGTCTGGCCACCCCAAATCTCCTCCTGCGTAATTCCGGAACCGGAGGGGAAAATGTCTCCTTTCCATGCTTTCCTTCTCCCCCTCTTTCCCCTCTCGCTCTTCCTCTCCCACATGCAGCAGGGGCTCTCCTATGCTACTAGAGCCCCGTCTCCTTCCTCCTAGCTCACTGGTCTCTTCCCCCTCCCCGCTGGCGCTACTGCTGGTGGAGGAGCTGCTCCTCAGGATGGGGGGGGGCTCTCTGTACCCTTTCCCCCTCACACGTTTAGTCAAAACTCTCCACTATGACCTGTCCATCTTGGGTGGCCCTGCATAGCATGGCTCATAGCTTCTCTGAGTTATTCAAGCCCCTTCGCCACGACAAGGCATTGATCCATGAAGAGGAAAGTCTTAGAAACCATCAAAAGACTCTGAGGGGTAAGAGTTGTAAGGCTGGAAACTCTACAAGCCATCAATTAACTCAAATAAGAGAAATGGTTTAAATAGAAGTAGTGTGGGATCTGCTTTGGTTATTATGCTTTTCCAAAACATCTACTGACTTCCATGGGGTGCAACCACTTAGAGTGTAGAATGTGTTTCTCTGAGTTGACACTTTATTTCACATCAATAACAGGAAATCAATCTTAAATGCATGCAGCGTATGTGAGTTTCTGTTGTTTGTATGTAACATTGTCTAGACATGTATTTAAAGTAATGAAGAGGACATTTCACAATAGTAAGCATAATATAATAATTAATGTATTGTTATATAGGGAGGAGGAGTGTGTTAGTCTCTGGAGTGTTGCTTCTGAATGAGGATGGACTGAGAGTGAGCTGGTTCTGGTGTTTGGTGGAGGGAGGTGGAAATGTTTGTATCTGGGAATGGAGAGTTGCACAAAGTGGGGCTGAGACTGGGGGTGTTGATTTGGAAGCAGAGTTAGATTAATATTATAGGAACAGCAGCATCACTCCCACTGTTATAATTGCAATAATGGAACCATGAAGACACATAAAAAACTGAAAGCGCCGACGGTCATCTTGAAACCCTCACCTTTTCTTTTGATTTATAGATATATTGTGTATAGATATATTTGGTGACAGGAGAAATAAAAGGGGTATTTAGTGGCCTAAACAGGAAAGGTTCTGTTCCCAGCTGCACGTCTTGCATGAGGAGGGAAGTGGGCACAGTGAAGAAGGGGCTGTACCAGAGCATCTCAAAGCAATGTGCTGCCGGGGTGGGGCGGGGGGCACGGTGACACAAGTGTGTGTAGAATGCTGTCCCCAAAATGACACAGGGGAGAAACAATATGGATGACTATAATGTGGAAGGAAGGCAGGTCCCAAACCAAGAGTGCTAAGGGTCAACTTCCTCCAAATCCACCAGCTGCCCCAAGGCAGGAGCCACCTCTGGGCCCAGAGGGTGGAAAGCCTCCCTCCACCTTTTCAACTGGACATGATCCGACAGAGTCCTCCTGGCAGCAGAGCACAATGTGTATTATTGATGTAATTATCTTATTGTTGCTGTTGCCATCATGGACTGGCTGGATGCAAAGGAGGGGGGGAGACCCCTCTTTTCGCTCTGCTAAATCTTCCACCATTCCTGCTTCATTGGATTCCATGAGTTCTAGTTTTATGAAAGGGGGGGACTTTTCTATATCCTCTTTCTCCATGCTATCTGGTCATTCACTTCTTCCTCGTCTTCTCTCCAAACTAAAAGGTCCCAAATACTGATCTGTGCACAGTACTCCAAATGCGTTCACACCCTAGATCTGCATGAGACCATTAGGATAGTGGCAGGTGTATGTTTTGCTAAATGCAAAATGGTTCTTTTATTAGATTCAGAAGCAATACAAGAGGAAGTGAGTGAGACGTTTTACAGATTTTTTTCTGAGCAGCAAGAAAAATATACGTTCCCATCTCAAGCTACCTGGGGGTCACTTCGGCACTTTCTACCCCCTGGTAGCTTGAGATGCAAACTCCTTATTGCCATGCTAAAAATCTAGATATTATATACAGGCTGTGCTCATGTTTTATGGCCAGACTGGCTTAGCTAGGCCACTTTGCATCAAAGGGTAAAAGCCAGGCCATACATCTGAGTCTTTTACCAAGCGGTTCATTTGTCAATAGATAACACATCAAAGACTGTTTGCAAGGGATAGAGATAGAGTAATAAAACACAGGAATGCAGAGCCAGAACTCCCTATCAGATCACTATTCTCCTCAAAATACAATCTTCCGCAATTAATCCATACAGTGTATTTCCAATCCCTTCCATAAACACCCCCAGTTGTGGGATTTGCATTTTTCCGAGCCACTGCACATGGGGTCAACATCTTCCCTGAGTTACCAAACATGACCCCAAGGTCTCGCTCCTGGTCCCTCACCTCCTCCCCATCAGTCTCTCTGTGAAATTAATATTTTTTTGGCCCAACATGCATCTGTTTAATCTTGTTGACATGACAAAGGGACATGTTGTTGTTGTTGTTGTTGTTGTTGTTGTTGTTGTTGTTGTTACCACACCCATATATTACTTCCAGCATAATATAAAAGATAAGAAAATGTCAAACACAAAAAATGCCTTCAGAGGTCTTCCAAAAGTTATGTACAGTGGTACCTCTGGTTATAAACACCTCTGGTTATAAACACTTCAGGTTATAAACTCTGCTAATCTGGAATTTGTACCTCGGTTTCAGAACTTTACCTCAGGATGAGAACAGGAATAGGAATAAGAATAGTTTTATTGCCCAAGTACCAAACATACTTGGAATTTTGCTTCGGCTACATTGAAATGTAAACGTACCTTATACAAACACTGTTCCACTCACAATACAATAGCACAACAAAAGAACCCCCCCCCCCCCGCAAAAAAACAACTGGCCTCCCCTTCCACTACACAACTACAACTTTAACAATTTGATGGCACAAGGGGAAAAACTCTTCCTAGAATCCGCACATTCCCCCGCCAGCGCCCAGGATGGAGATGACTCTCTAAGGTCTCCCTGCTGCCAATGTCCTGCTGGGCTTCCCTCCCCCTACGTTGCTCCCATTCCTCCCTCAGCCCCCCAACTTCCTCCTCCTCCATCAGCCCTAGGGTCTCTCCCAAGCACAGGTGAGCAGGGAGGGGGTCTCTATCCAGGCCTCTCCTGTGTCCTTTAACCCTTCCATGGACTCCCTCTCTTTCTCTCCCTCACTGAAAGATACGAAAGGCGCACTCGCCAGAAGCCCGGAGTGCCCCAAGAATTCCTGCTGGAGGAAATGGGGGGATCCGTCGCGAGGGGAGCCAGAAGGGGAGCCTGGGAAGCGGAAGCAGAACTGGCGCCGCTGCCTGGCCTGCATTTCAGGATCCTGGTGCGAATCAGGAGGGGGTCTCGCCCTCATAGCGGGGAGCCGAAAGAGGGGTACAACTTCTCTGCCCCTGAGCTGCGCTCCTCCCCGCACATTAGCAAAGCCCAAGTCCAAACACCAGCCCCTATTTTTAAAAGGCACCCGTAATAAGGACTCTGGACTACCCTTTAGGGTTGTCGAAAGGTACTGTTCCAAGCCCCAAACGTGCGTAACAACTCCGGTCTACTTTGCAGGGCTGTTGTAATGGGGACACCCTAAGCCACGACCCTGCTTCACACCCATTTCACACCCAAATGGGTGTGAAAATGAACGGAACCCCCCTCCCCTCTCCCGGCAAGGGATTAAAAGAGGTAAAGGGGGAATGGAAGCTGTGCCCCGGAGGACTTTTTCGGAGTTTTTTTTTTTGGGGGGGGGGGAAGTGTCATTCCCTGCCATCTCCGGGGATCGAACCTGGGACCTTCTCTGGAAAGAAACAGGATATTCAGAGTTCTAGTTACAGGTAGGTAGCCGTGTTTGTCTGAGTCGAAGCAAAATAAAAAAATCCCTTCAGTAGCACCTTAAAGACCAACTAAGTTTTTATTTTGGGATGAGGTTCGTGTGCATCATACCAAAATAAAAACTTCGTTGGTCTTTAAGGTGCTACTGAAGGAATTTTTTAATTAGGATATTCAGAGCTTGTTTGGAAGGAGGAGAATTTGTGTCTACTGGGAAGGAGGCGTCACTCATTCCTCCCCAAGGGTCAGTGAGCTCCGCTTCCTAGAGAGGCAGGAAGGATGGGAGGGGGGAGGGGGAGCCGAGGTTGGAGGGGGAGGGGCCGCCATCCACATTCCCGGAAGAGGAGCAGCTCTGCAGAGGAGGAGGAGAAAGAGGTGCAAACTATATCTTTATATTGGGGGGAGGTTTGGGGTTGTGAGGAGGGGAGAAGGATGCACTGTTCCCCTGTTCTGTAGGGCAGCTGGGAAAGGAGGGCAGGATTGAGGGCGATGGGGAGGGATAAAAGGAAAGTATGCGAGTACTCCCCCTCCCCCTCCCTTCTGTGGAAGGGCTGAGACTTGAACCGAGGCCTCAATTCCGCGCCCCTCTGCGAATAACGGGTTCCCCCTGGAAGGAATCCCTGGGGCGCTTTTGACTCCGGCTGCGTACCAAGAAGCGGCTTGGTGGGTCCCTTTTGTCTAGAGATGGGGAGTCCATGGAAGGGTTAAAGGAGGCGAGAGAGGCCTGGATAGAGACCCCCCCCCGTCTCCCTCCTCTCCCCCTTCCCTGCTCTTCTTGTGAGGCTCCTCCGGATGGAGAGGTGGGGGCGCTTGGGAGAGATTTGGCACGAAGGGTGAGCCGGCCAGGGGGGCCTCTGGGCAAAGGGGAGACTCGGGGTGGAGGGCAGAGGAAGTTGGGGGGGCTTAGGTAGGAAAGGAAGCATCCCTGGGGGAGGGATCGAAGCCAGCATTGGCAGGACCAGGGCCGGTGCTAGGGTTTTTTGCGCCCTAGGCGAGATCACCTTCTGCCCCACCCCGCCAATCATTTCAAACACAGATGTATTATAGGAAGAATGAAAAGCACAGAATTTGAAATTGTTAATTTATTTATTTTTAAATTGTCCAAGCTTTAGAATCACAAACAAAGTCCCAACTTTTCCACACTCATCCCTGTAGCAACTTTTTTTTTAAAAGAAAGAATCACCAGGCCCCTTTTTTAAAAAAACCACCAAACCAAACAAACACCCCTCTTAGTACTCTCTGAAATGCCACAGATTCCTGGACTTCCACACTTCCTGAAATGGTCATTGGCAAGGTAGGGAGGTCATGATGTAATGACCTCTTCTAGGCCTTTCAGAAAGTGCAGGAGGCCGGCTTTGCAAAGACAGGCACAAAGCCTTAAATTAAAAACAAAAACAAACAAACTTGAAAATAAAAAAACAACAAACAAACCCAGCACACCTCCATGGAGATTTGCCCTGGGTTCTCACACCTTTTTATCCTTCCTACTCAGGGGACAGCCCACAATATCGTGTGCTGTCTTCACCACCCTCCATAGGGACTCTCTGTCCATGGCTGTCAAACCAGCATAAAGGTAAAGGGACCCCTAACCATTAGGTCCAGTTATGACCGACTCTGGGTTTGCGGCGCTCATCTCGCGTTATTGGCCGAGGGAGCTGGCGTACAGCTTCCAGGTCATGAGGCCAGCATGAGAAAGCCGTTTCTGGCGAACCAGAGCAGCACACAAAAACGGCGTTTACCTTCCCGTCGGAGCAGTACCTATTTATCTACTTGCACTTTGATGTGCTTTCGAACTGCTAGGTTGGCAGGAGCTGGAACCAAGCAACGGGAGCTCACCCCGTCGCAGGGATTCAAACCGCTGACCTTCTGATTGGCAAGCCCTAGGCTCTGTGGTTTAACCCATAGCATGAGAAAACACTTTCTATCGTGGACCGATCTTCTTCTTCCTATTATATATTTTTATTTATTGAATTTATATACCGCACTATATCCAGAGGTCTCAGGGCGGTTCGTTATGATTTGCATTATAACAACTCATTTGAACTGAAAGACAGACTCTCCAACTCTTTAGTGGCAGAACCCGAGGAGAGATTTGAAATCACAAAATATGCAGCAAGGTAGAGCATGTAAATATGAGCTGTTAGACCCTTAAAATATATGCTTTAAAGTACGGTAAGTTCATCAGCAGCAGCATTATTTTATTTGTATGCCTCCTTTCCACAGTTGGACCATGTTCAAGGTGGTTTACAACATGACAAGATTTACATAATTACAAACATAAGAAAAGTCATAAACAATGAATAAAACATATCAAAACCAACCAAATAGAAACAATTCACACAAAAAGAGAAGGAAGGGTTGAAGGAGGGAGGGGGGGAAGAAGGAAAGGAAAGGAAACATTAAATATTAAAACTACTTTGTATATCACTTCCTCTATTAATTTCTATTAACTCGCTTTCCTAATCTATTCATACAAAAAACACCCACCAAAGATGTTTTAACTTGATTAATCTTTTGGATACTTCGTCCTATCTCAATTTAAGCAAATCACCAATTTTGTTTTGATACCTTATTTGTTCAGATAATCCTCCACATATTTCCACTCGCTTTTAATTTTCTGTTTGGGAACATTTCTTATAGTTGCAGTCATCTTAGCTACGTTCATAAATTCTACTAATTTAGCATGCCATTCTTCAATTGTTGGGATTTCGTTGTTGTTGTTGTTGTTGTTGTTGTTATGTTTCACGGTGACACTCCAAGGTCTTCTTTGTTGTGTTTCCTCTATTTGGGGGGAAGAGGAAGGCTGTTCTCAGGGCCTGCTCCACCGTGAGGGAGACTTAAGGGCAGCCCCCTCAGGCAGCAGATGCAGAGAGGGGCAAGGAGGGGACTGAGCTGAGTGCCATTTGGCCTGCCCTGATTTAACCCTCTATCAATACAGCAGCCTCGGGATTACGCTCCATAGAACGCACTTTTTCCCTCCTAAAATGAAAGGGAAAATCTTTGTGCATCTGAAATCGGGCTTTTCTGCCCCCCCCTCCGTGATCGCAGGGGGGGGGGAGGAAGGGGCAACTCCCCCTTTGCCACGCCACAGACAGCATCTCTCTCTCTCTCCCCTCCATCTGTCTTCCTTCTTTCTCCCTCTTTCTTTCACTCTCTCTCACCCCTTCCTTCCTTCCTTCCTTCCTTCCTTCCTTCCTTCCTTCCTTCCTTCCTTCCTTCTGTCCTTCTCTCTCTTCCCTTCCTCCCTCTCACCCCTTCCCTCCCTCCCTCCCTCCCCCTCTCTCACCCCTTCCCTCCCTCCTCCCCTTTCTCTTCCCTCCCTCCTTCAACCCTTCCTTCTTCTCTTTCTCTCTCTCTCTCTCCTTCCTTCTCTCTCTTTCTCTTCCTCTCTTCCACCGCTTCCTTTCTTGTCTCTCTTTCTCTCACCCCCCTTCCTTCCTTCCTTCCCTCCCTCCTTCTTGAGGCTGTCCTCAAGGTCTGCTTGCTTTACAGCAAGGCGAGAGGAGGGATGGACGGGAGCCCCTTCCACCCCTCCTCCCAGCCTTTTAGAGGAGGAAAACCAGAAAAATATTTCTTTTCTTGTTTTGCACCTCTAAAAATGAGGTGCGTCCTATGGTCAGGTGCGTCCTATGGTCAGAGATAAGAGGGGGAACATCGCAGGAATGAAGATGGATTATCTGGAGGATCCGAGACGCCTTACAGGGAAGTGCAACTTTTTTTGTTTTTTTCTTATATAATATATCAAATACCTTTCCTGGACGGAACATCGGACTTGATCTAGAGCAGCAGGAAAATAGAAAGTATAAACCAGGGGTCAGCAAACTTTTTCAGCAGGGGCCGTCCACTGCTACTCAGACCTTGTGGGGGGCCGGACTATATTTTGAAAAAAATATGAACAAATTCCTATGCCCCACAAATAACCTAGAGATGCATTTTAAATAAAAGGGCACATTCTACTCATGTAAAAACACCAGGCAGGCCCCACAAATAACCCAGAGATGCATTTTAAATAAAAGGACACATTCTACTCATGTAAAAATATGCTGATTCCCGGACCTTCCGTGGGCCGGATTTAGAAGGCGATTGGGCCGCATCCGGCCCCCGGGCCTTAGTTTGGGAGCCTCTGGTATAAACTGTGTGGACATGGAAATATAAACAAATATGAAAGTGGAGGAATTATATATATCTTGACAATTTTGCAAAAACCTCCCTTAAAATCCTGGTCCTGGTTGAGATGCTTTGAGATTTGAGACTTTAAGGAGGATTTAAGATTTGTGTCGCAGTTCGTAATTAAGAGAAGATGCCGCTGGAATGGAATGCAGCTAAAGGCAGGGAAGAAGCCGATCGGTATTTCAAGAAGAGTGATAAGATTTGACTGCCTGAATTTCCGCTGGAAAAGCTGCAATTCTATTTCCGGAGAAGCCATGGAGTGGAATTTGGACATAATTTATGATTTAATTGGTATTAGGGGCCAGCGAACAGAGGGAGTTTAAAGACAAAGTCCACGCAGAGACAGAAAATATTTGGATAACATCCGGCTTGCAACATAGACTCAGAGGCCAAAACAGGATTTAGATTTGGAAAATAAGTGAAGTTTATATCAGAGGCTGTTTAATAAGGGACAAATAAAAAAAAGCAATTGGTATGAGTGATTAGCAGGGAGCTCTGGAAATCTGAGGCATGAGAGTCTGAAAAATTAAGTATAATTGGCTATAATTGGAATGTTAATTGGAATTGTATAATTAATTTGGGTGTGTAATATAAAATGTAATTGGGAATATTTTCAATGTGATTTAATGTGTTTTAATTGGAAAATTTAATAAAAATAATTTTGGGGAAAAAAAGAGGAAGCAATAATGTATGCTGGAGATGTCACAATGATACCGGTACATACGGTATATACATATATGATAAAGAAATACTGGGAAATGATGTATAAGGAATTGAAAAAGATACTTAAATACCCTTTTAAGAAGAAACCAGAGTTATTCTTATTGGGGATGCTGGATGAGGAGATCTTAGTGAAGGATAGATGTATTCTAATGTATGCAACAACAACAGCTAGACTAATTATAGCAAATAACTGGAAGTATGATAGGATACCTAGCAAAGAGGATTGGCAAATAAAAATGATATCATATTATAGTCTGGCAACAAAAATAGCAGAAATTAAAGGAATAAATGAACAAAAAAAGGATAAAGATTGGACTAAATTCAAAGATTATATAGCAAGTTTATAACGCTGATCTCAGTAGATGTATGAAGACTCAAACAAATGAAAATATAAGATCACAAAATATAAGATCACAATGCACAATATAAGATCGGCTGGAAAGCACAACACAATGGGTGGTGGGGGTATCTGAAGAGTTGAAAACTGATTTCTATAATTTATTTATTTATTCCCCGCCCATCTGGCTGAGTCTCCCCAGCCACTCTGGGCGGCTCCCAATCGAATATTAAAACAATACAGCATTAAAAGCTTCCCTAAACAGGGCTGCCTTCAGATGTCTTTTAAAATTAAGATAGCTGCTCATTTCCTTGACATCTGATAGAAGGGTGTTCCACAGGGTGGGTGCCACTACGGAGAAGGCCCTCTGTCTGATTCCCTGTAACCTCACTTCTCGCAATGAGGGAACCGCCAGAAGGCCTTCAGAGCTGGATCTCAGTGTCCGGGCTGAACAGTGGGGGTGGAGAAGCTCCTTCAGGTATACAGGACCAAGGCCGTTTAGGGCTTTAAAGGTCAACACCAACACTTTGAATTGTGCACGGAAACGTACTGGGAGCCAGTGTAGATCTCTCAGGACCGGTGTTATGTGGTCCCAGTGGCCGCTCCCAGTCACCAGTCTAGCTGCCACATTCTAGATTAGTTGCAGTTTCCAGGTCAGCCCCACGTAAAGCGCATTGCAGTAATCCAAGCGCTTATGTATTGATTATTGATTATTTATTGTATTTTCGGTTTGTTTCTTGCAATTTTTGTATTTTTTTTCTAAATTCTTGTGTGAAATAAAAAATTTTTTTTAAAGAAATATATTTAAAAAAATTAAAAAAATTGTTCAGTAGCACCTTTGAGACCAACCAAGTTTGTTCTTGGTATAAGCTTTTGTGTGCATGCACAATTCTAAAGATACTGTACACTGATACAGAATACCAACAGAAGACTTTTTCAAAGAGACCCACAGCACCCCTAAACTTACACTCTCTTCTCTTTGGCGATCACTTGTAGCCAAGTAAGATTGTCTTCCATAAACAGGATTTTAACAATGAGTCCGTAAGTCACTTTGGAGGCCGATTCTATATCCACACGTCCTTCCACATGGGGACATTGGTTTCCAGGGAGTTGGGTTTGCCAAGCGTGCCTTTCTCTTAGCACGTTTCTCCCTTGCGTCCTGAGATCGAGTTTCTTCAAAGCCCATGACACCTTTGGTAAAGGCTGTTCTCCAACTGGAGCGCTCGCAGGCCAGGGTTTCCCAGTTGTCGGTGTTTATACTACATTTTTAAAGATTTGCCTTGAGACAGTCTTTAAACCTCTTTTTTGACCACCAACATTACGCTTTCCATTTTTAAGTTTGGAATAGATAATTGCTCATGCATACATCGCACCTTGGGAGGGTCTGGGCGCAGGGACCAAGTTAATCATCCCCTTTTGTACTGATCTGGTTCTGCTATTGCTACCTGTCTGGCACTCAGGTGTCAGGATGCCAGAGATGCTCCCTCAGGCAGAGGGGCTGCTGAATACCTGGGCTCACACTTTAGGGATCATGGCTGCCCTCGCTCATGTCCCAAGCTCTCCCCTTGGTAGCCATTTCCTTATGTGGGACTTTGAGGAGACATTGTGTGTGTGTGTGAATGAAGGGGGGGCACACTGCGTGCTGGAGGGGCAGCCCCCCTCTCCAACCCTTCTAAAAATTCCTGTAACACCGGCAAAGGATGAAAAGAGAGGAAGGGGAAAATGTAAGCTGTGCCACCTTCCTGCCCCGGAGGACTTTTTCGGGGTTGGGGTGGGGTCTCATTCCCTCTCCCGCAAACCAGAGTACATGGAGGAGGAGTTGCCACCAGCACCCCGACACGTGTTTCCCCCGTCGGCATGGTCCTGCGGAGCAGCAGTGGTGAGCGAGCAGAACTCACAGCACTAACGGCAGCAGATGAGTTCGCCACCCGCATCTTCAGAGATCTGCGAGGGGGGAGGGAGCAAGCCAGGGACTTTGAGGAAAGGAGGGGGTTGCTTTTTTACAGGGGAGCCCTGTACCTGCTCAGAGGTAAGGTCCTCAAGCAGATGCACGACAACCCAACGGTCATTTTGGAAGGGACAAGACCACTCACTTAGTCATGAGACACTTCTGGTGGCCAGGGGTGCGGGAGGATGTTCGGGACTATGTAAGGGGCTGTGACACCTGCCAGCGAGCAAAGGTGGTCAGAGCAGCACCGGCAGGATTGCTGGAGCCATTAGCTACACCGCACAGGCCGTGGGAAGTAGTGTCCATGGACTTCATCACAGACCTGCCTTCTTCCAGGGGCAAGACCGCAGTGTTGGTGGTGGTGGACCTCATGTCCAAAATGTGCCATTTTATACCGTGTGCCAGGGCGGTCTCGGCAGAAGAGACGGCCAAACTGTTCGTTGACCACGTATTCAGACTGCATGGATTACCCTTAAGGGTTATTTCGGACCGAGGCCGCCAATTTGTTTCCAGGTTCTGGCAGCGGCTCATGAACCTCCTGCAGGTGGAGGTCAGCTTGTCGACGGCTCGGCACCCGCAGACCAATGGACAGGCGGAGAGGGTCAACGCCATTTTGCAGCAGTATCTGAGATGCTACATCAGCCAGAGGCAAACGGACTGGGTGGATCGCCTGCCACTGGCAGAATTTGCCTACAACAATGCAGTGCACGTCTCCACAGGGGTGTCGCCCTTTAAGGCCAACTACAGGCGCAACCTCAGATCTTTCCCAGAGAGGGAGGAGGAGGAGGAGGGCCCACAGGCAGAGGATTGGGTGGAGGAATTGGAGACGGTGCACCAGCAACTCAGAGAGCACTTGGAGAGGGCCAAGGAAGCGTACAAGAAGGGAGCAGATCGCCACAGGCGACAGGGGGAGGACATCAGGGTGGTGGACAAGGTTTGGTTGTCCTCTGAGGGCCTTCCCACCAGAGGGCGGTGCAAAAAGTTGGCGCCCAGAAGGTTGGGCCCCTTCACGGTCACGCAACAGGTCAACCCGGTAGCCTTCAGGCTGGAACTGCCGGAAGACATGAGGGTGCACCCAGTATTTCATAGACCGCTGCTGTCGTACAGGGAAAGCAGCAGGTTCCAAGGCAGCGAACAGCCCCCCGAGGGAGGGGGGAGAGGGGAGGCAGGGAGCAACTCAATGAAGCCACGTCCATCCTTGATCCACGAAGAGGGGTGGGGAGCCTGGAGTACCTCATGGCGTGGGAGGATGCCCCGCCGTCCCAGAATGAATGGGTACCAGCCACGGAAATACAGGAGGAATTCTTAGTGGAAGAATTCCACGCCCTCTTCCCCCACAGGCCCAAGCCCTGGCACATGGAAAGGGATGGAGAGGGGGAAGGGCTGGAGGAAGAGGTCGCAGAGAGCAGTTCTCCATGGAGGTGGGAAGCGGAGTTTGAGGATCCTGAGGAAGAGGTGTGGGTTTCTCCGAGGTCCACCACATCAGAGGCAGGGGAGGACTGGCAGCATATTTTTACTCCCACCAGCTCTGATGCCACTGACTTTTTGGGCTTTCCGTCTTCTCAGGGGGAAGGAGGAAGCTCACTGGATTGGGGGGAGGTTTTCACACCCACGGGCTCCGACAACACGGATTTTTTAGGTTTTCAGTCGTCCCCGGCACCCTCGGGGCCCCTAGGGAGGGGAGAAGGAGGGCTTGGGAGGGGGGTGGATGTGAGGGACAAGGGATATCGGGAGGTCCCTCCCATCTTGAGCTCCAGCCCATCTCCGAGCGCGGGGGAAAGCAGGGAGAGTTCCGACTCAAGTGGAGAAGCAGGAAGTGGTGTCCGAGGCTCAGGCAAGGTAGCAGAGCCATTGCCCAAGGTGGGACAGGAAGGGGGGAGCAAGGGGGGAAGGCCAATCCCACCGACTCCAGAATTGCGCAAGAAAGGTCGGGGGAAGAGGCTGGGTCTCCCCAAGCTTTTATGCTGGAGAAGAACGCGCCAATCTCCATTCGGAGGTACTGAAGAAGACTGATAAGATGTATCTCTGTAAATAGCACTGCCTTTAGCACTGTAAATTTTGTTGTTGTTTAGTCGTTTAGTCGTGTCCGACTCTTCGTGACCCCATGGACCATAGCACGCCAGGCACTCCTGTCTTGCACTGCCTCCCGCAGTTTGGTCAAACTCATGTTCGTAGCTTCGAGAACACTGTCCAACCATCTTGTCCTCTGTCGTCCCCTTCTCCTAGTGCCCTCAATCTTTCCCAACATCAGGGTCTTTTCCAAGGATTCTTCTCTTCTCATGAGGTGGCCAAAGTATTGGAGCCTCAGCTTCACGATCTGTCCTTCCAGGGAGCACTCAGGGCTGATTTCCTTAAGAATGGATAGGTTTGATCTTCTTGCAGTCCATGGGACTCTCAAGAGTCTCCTCCAGCACCATAATTCAAAAGCATCAATTCTTCGGCGATCAGCCTTCTTTATGGTCCAGCTCTCACTTCCATACATCACTACTGGGAAAACCATAGCTTTAACTATACGGACCTTTGTCGGCAAAGTGATGTCTCTGCTTTTTAAGATGCTGTCTAGGTTTGTCATTGCTTTTCTCCCAAGAAGCAGGCGTCTTTTAATTTCGTGACTGCTGTCACCATCTGCAGTGATCAAGGAGCCCAAGAAAGTAAAATCTCTCACTGCCTCCATTTCTTCCCCTTCTATTTGCCAGGAGGTGATGGGACCAGTGGCCATGATCTTGGTTTTTTTGATGTTGAGCTTCAGACCATATTTTGCGCTCTCCTCTTTCACCCTCATTAAAAGGTTCTTTAATTCCTCCTCGCTTTCTGCCATCAAGGTTGTGTCATCTGCATATCTGAGGTTGTTGATATTTCTTCCGGCAATCTTAATTCCGGCTTGGGATTCATCTAGTCCAGCCTTTCGCATGATGAATTCTGCATATAAGTTAAATAAGCAGGGAGACAATATACAACCTTGTCGTACTCCTTTCCCAATTTTGAACCAATCAGTTGTTCCATATCCAGTTCTAACTGTAGCTTCTTGTCCCACATAGAGATTTCTCAGGAGACAGATGAGGTGATCAGGCACTCCCATTTCTTTAAGAACTTGCCATAGTTTGCTGTGGTCGACACAGTCAAAGGCTTTTGCATAGTCAATGAAGCAGAAGTAGACGTTTTTCTGGAACTCTCTAGCTTTCTCCATAATCCAGCGCATGTTTGCTATTTGGTCTCTGGTTCCTCTGCCCTTTCGAAATCCAGCTTGCACTTCTGGGAGTTCTCGGTCCACATACTGCCTAAGCCTGCCTTGTAGAATTTTAAGCATAACCTTGCTAGCGTGTGAAATGAGCGCAATTGTGCGGTAGTTGGAGCATTCTTTGGCACTGCCCTTCTTTGGAATTGGGATGTAGACTGATCTTCTCCAATCCTCTGGCCATTGCTGAGTTTTCCAAACTTGCTGGCATATTGGGTGTAGCACCTTAACAGCATCATCTTTTAAAATTTTAAATAGTTCAGCTGGAATATCATCACTTCCACTGGCCTTGTTATTAGCAATGCTTTCTAAGGCCCATTTGACTTCACTCTCCAAGATGTCTGGCTCAAGGTCAGCAACCACACTATCTGGGGTGTATGAGACCTCCATATCTTTCTGGTATAATTCCTCTGTGTATTCTTGCCACCTCTTCTTGATGTCTTCTGCTTCTGTTAGGTCCTTACCACTTTTGTCCTTGATTATGGTAATCTTTGTACAAAATGTTCCTTTCATATCTCCAATTTTCTTGAACAGATCTCTGGTTTTCCCCATTCTATTGTTTTCCTCTATTTCTTTGCATTGCTCATTTAAGAAGACCCTCTTGTCTCTCCTTGCTGTTTTTTGGAAATCTACATTCAGTTTCCTGTATCTTTCCCTATCTCCCTTGCATTTTGCTTGCCTCCTCTCCTCCGCTATTTGTAAGGCCTCGTTGGATAGCCATTTTGCTTTCTTGCATTTCCTTTTCCTTGGGATGGTTTTCGTTGCTGCCTCCTGTATAATGTTACGAGCCTCCATCCATAGTTCTTCAGGCACTCTGTCCACCAAATCTAAATCCTTAAACCTGTTCCTCACTTCCACTGTGTATTCATAAGGGATTTGATTCAGATTGTATCTTACTGGCCCAGTGGTTTTTCCTACTTTCTTCAGTTTAAGCTGGAATTTTGCTATAAGAAGCTGATGATCTGAGTTACAGTCAGCTCCAGGTCTTGTTTTTGCTGACTGTATAGAGCTTCTCCATCTTTGGCTGCAGAGAATATAATCAATCTGATTTCGATGCTGCCCATTTGGTGATATCCATGTGTAGAGTCGTCTCTTGTGTTGTTAGCACTGTAAATACACAGCACCAATAAAAGAATAAAATGCAGAGCCGTGTGGAGTCGTTACTCTGAAGTAGCCCAGTCAGGCCACTGTGACATCCTCGAAATACAATCTTCCGCAATTAATCCATACAGTGTATTTCCAATCCCTTCCATAAACACCCCCAGTTGTGGGATTTGCATTTTTCCGAGCCACTGCACATGGGGTCAACATCTTCCCTGAGTTACCAAACATGACCCCAAGGTCTCGCTCCTGGTCCCTCACCTCCTCCCCATCAGTCTCTCTGTGAAATTAATATTTTTTTGGCCCAACATGCATCTGTTTAATCTTGTTGACATGACAAAGGGACATGTTCTTGTTGTTGTTGTTGTTGTTGTTGTTGTTGTTGTTGTTACCACACCCATATATTACTTCCAGCATAATATAAAAGATAAGAAAATGTCAAACACAAAAAAATGCCTTCAGAGGTCTTCCAAAAGTTATGTACAGTGGTACCTCTGGTTATAAACACCTCTGGTTATAAACACTTCAGGTTATAAACTCTGCTAATCTGGAATTTGTACCTCGGTTTGAGAACTTTACCTCAGGATGAGAACAGGAATAGGAATAGGAATAGTTTTATTGCCCAAGTACCAAACATACTTGAAATTTTGCTTCGGCTACATTGCATTGTAAACACTGTTCCACTCACAATACAATAGCACAACAAAGGAACCCTTCCTCTACACAACTACAAATTTAACAATTTGATGGCACAAGGGGAAAAACTCTTCCTAGAATCATAGATTTGGAAGAGACCACAAGGGCCATCCAGTCCAATCCCCTGCCAAGCAGGAAACGCCATCAAAGCATTCTTGACATATGCCTGTCAAGCCTCTGCTTAAAGACCTCCAAAGAAGGAGACTCCACCACACTCCTTGGTAGCAAATTCCACTGACGAACAGCTCTTACTGTCTTACCCTCCTGTGCCTAGCCGTTTTTGCGTATAGAGTTCTGTAGCGACGTCCAGATGGAAGTAAATCACACAGATGATGACCAGGATGCAAAGAATCTGCGACAATTCCCTCTGCTCCCTTCCTAGCTCAGACGGCGTAAATAAAGTGATGTCCCAAACGGAGGAGCAAGAGGCAAAAGGCAGCTCCTTCACATACGCTTCGCACAGGCGGGGAGGGGGGGCTGCTCTAAGGAGTGGCGTGGGAAGGTCAGGTGGAGCCTGTTGCAGATTTTTTTTGTCACCCCTCCCCCATACATTGAAATTATTAAAAGAAGGAAAAATAAGATACAGTTACAAGTGTTATTTTCTGGTTTATTTTCTGTGAGCATAAGCACTTAAAACCCCTTTTCTCTTCAAATTTTGAAATTACATCAACTCCCAGAGTTGGTCGAGCTAGAATAAAACCCACACACACCCTCCAGCTGGACTCCGTCCATGGAACCAGTGAATGTGTGTGCTGCCTTCTTCCATTTCAGGGGGAGATGTGGGCTAGAAGGTCCTTGGGGTCCCTTCAGCCATACAATTCTAGGGTGTGTGTGCCCTGATCCGCATGGCTTCACAAGAAGACGAGACACCTTCATGGAGGGGAAGACGAGACACCTTCATGGAGGGGAAGACGACACACCTTCATGGAGGGGAAGACGAGACACCTTCATGGAGGGGATGGCTCTGCTCTGTCTCCACGGTCCGAGGCAGTGATGTTTCTGAATGCCAGTTGCTGGGAACTGCAGGAAGGGGAAAGGCTGTCCCTGTGCTTGGATCCTGCTTGCAGGTTTCCCAAAAGGGGCATCTGGTTGGTCACTGTGAGAACAGGATGCTGGACTAGATGGGCCACTGGCCTGATCCAGCAGCAGGCTCTTCTGATGTCTGTATGGTATTTGGGTTGCTGTTTTCCCCTAGAAAGGCCTTAGCAGGGAAGGTGATGACGGCCGCAGAATACAAAACCCTGAACTGACCAGGCGTATTCCGTAGCCAGACGAGAGAAGTGTTTGCCCACTCTGTGCACAGCAGTGATTGATTGACAAGTTGACAGCGGCAGAGCAGCTGCTTTGCATGCCGATGGTCCCGGGTTCAATTCCCACAGTCAGTGTCTGTGTGTGTGTGTGCCAGAAATGGCTCAGTCATAACTCAATTAGAAAGAGAAGAAATCCGTATTCATGCTATGAGAAAGATAAAAAACAGAAAGGGTTTCATAATCATATAATAAGGAAAGCACTGATAAAGGTCTGGAATAAATACAAATATTTCTTAGAACCTAAAAATACCCTGGTGGTTGTCTCAGTTGAGGCAATAGCAATAAAAACATTTAATATAAAAGGAAACTGGCCAACGTATAGAGATTTGTTAATAGAAGAAGAGAAAGGTTTGAAATTAAAAAGTTATGAAAATTTGAAAGATACTTTACAAAGTTGGTTGGGTGTGTGTGCCAGGAGCAGGTCCGTAATAACTCACATGGCATCAGGAAAGTGAACTCTTTCAAAGAAAGAAACAGCTCAGGAGGCCAAGCCAAGTGAGCACAGCAACTCTTCCCGGTAGATCTAATTCTGGACTGTTCTCTGCCACAGACTCTCCCAGCTCACTAAGGCCTGTTACCTCTCCAGCTTCTGACATTTCCTCCTCCCTGTCTGCTCCCTCTTCTCCCTCTGACCATTCATCATCTGCTACCCTTCCCTGGGCTCTGAGCCTTCTTCCCTTGGGGGTTCCCCAGCTGGTGCTTCCCACCAGTCCTCTGAGTCCAGCCAGTCCATGAGACCCACTGACATGTCTAGGTAGGGCAGGAATCTCAACTCAACCATAAGACAGATGGCCCTCCGACCTCTGCTTAAAAGCCTCCAAGGAAGGCGAGGCCACCCCCTCCTGAGGGAGACCGTTCCACTGTCAAATGCTCTTAACTGCCAGAAAGTTCTTCCTGACATTTAGTTGGAGTTGCCTTTCTTGTAAGTAACTTGAATCCTGTGGTTTGGGTCGATCCAAAGAGGCTTCCCCTCCTCTGCCACCTCATGCATTCAACTAGAGGTGTCGGGTGTTGGAGCTGGGATCCTCCTTGCAAGACACAGGCTGCCCCAGAAGCCCTGCCATGCCAGCAGTCACTACTGTAGGTGCTCCATCAGCAGAAACAGTGAGCTGAGGTTACTGCCTTGCATAAAGTTCATTTTATCCCCGCAGCAGCCTTTGTTCAACCTTAACAAAGGTCCTTCCCGCATCCAGCCCAGATCCAGCGCCAGCAACACCCAGCATCTGGGGTCAGCTGCTGGAGCTCCCCTATTGTTTTTTCACCATTAATTTCCACAATTAGCCACAAATAAAAAAGAATAAAAATAGTAAATTCCTCCACCCCCACCCCCAGTCCCCATACAGCAATAACACTTCAAAACCTTATCTGTGAGGTTCTTTAAACCTCAAGACTTCCCTCCATTCCCTCTTCTGGTTCCATATACACATTTTTTTCTGCATATCCATGATTCATACTTCATCCATTGTTATTTCCCTAATTTTACCCAAATCTCTACAGATTGCAAGTGTATTGTCCAAGGTTGCTAATGTATTGATTTATTAATATTATTTATTTATTATTTATTAATATTATTTTTCACATATATAACATATATCTCCCCTTCTTTTTCCTAACTTATAGTTATAGTTATACGTATAGTTCACCGGAAGGTGATTATCAGATGAATCATGTTTAATCATAGAATCATAGAATCATAGAGTTGGAAGAGACCACAAGGGCCATCCAGTCCAACCCCCTGCCAAGCAGGAAACACCATCAAAGCATTCCTGACAGATGGCTGTCAAGCCTCTGCTTAAAGACCTCCAAAGAAGGAGACTCCACCACACTCCTTGGCAGCAAATTCCACTGCCGAACAGCTCTTACTGTCAGGAAGTTCTTCCTAATGTTTAGGTGGAATTTTCTTTCTTGTAGTTTGAATCCGTTGCTCCGTGTCCGCTTCTCTGGAGCAGCAGAAAACAACCTTTCTCCCTCCTCTATATGACATCCTTTTATATATTTGAACATGGTTATCATATCACCCCTTAACCTTCTCTTCTCCAGGCTAAACATACCCAGCTCTCTAAGCCGTTCCTCATAAGGCATCGTTTCCAGGCCTTTGACCATTTTGGTTGCCCTCTTCTGGACACGTTCCAGCTTATCAGTATCCTTCTTGAACTGTGGTGCCCAGAACTGGACACAGTACTCCAGGTGAGGTCTGACCAGAGCAGAATACAGTGGTACTATTACTTCCCTTGATCTAGATGCTATACTCCTATTGATGCAGCCCAGAATTGCATTGGCTTTTTTAGCTGCTGCATCACACTGCTGACTCATGTCAAGTTTGTGGTCTACCAAGACTCCTAGATCCTTTTCACATGTACTGCTCTCAAGCCAGGTGTCTCCCATCCTGTATTTGTGCCTTTCATTTTTTTTGCCCAAGTGTAGTACTTTACATTTCTCCTTGTTAAAATTCATCTTGTTTGCTTTGGCCCAGTTGTCTAATCTGTTAAGGTCATTCTGAAGTGTGATCCTGTCCTCTGGGGTGTTAGCCACCCCTCCCAATTTGGTGTCATCTGCAAACTTGCTCAGGATGCCCTCAAGCCCATCATCCAAGTCATTGATAAAGATGTTGAACAAGACTGGGCCCAAGACAGAACCCTGTGGCACCCCACTAGTCACTACTCTCCAGGATGAGGAGGAGCCATTGATGAGCACCCTTTGGGTTCGGTCAGTAAGCCAGTTACAAATCCACTGAATGATCGTGCTCACCTTCCTAACAGGCTATTTTTGTTGCAGAGACTGTATTTTCAACCTCTTTTTAACCATCAGGGCACTCTTTAAAAGAATAATAATCATTTTTATTAATTTCCCAATAAAAACAGCCAATTAAGATATCCATCAAATCATAATCATAATCCAATTAAAAACAAACTAAAATAAACAAACGAACAAATTACAACCCAAATTGTTAATTATTAATTTTTTCCGGGCTTCCCATTGTCTGGACCTCTTGAAGCATATCTCCAATATCTTCGTTCCTGCCTTCTTCTTCTTGTTCTCATATTTTCCACATTCTGATCTTAACGCTTTAAAGTTCTCCGTCCCTGACTATGCGATTCTCAGTCATGTCAGAAATCATACATTCTTTCATTCATCAAATACAGCTTTGTTTGTATTTATGTATTTTTTCAACTGGCAAATAGAAGGGGAAGAAATGGAGGCAGTGAGAGATTTTACTTTCTTGGGCTCCTTGATCACTGCAGATGGTGACAGCAGTCACGAAATTAAAAGACGCCTGCTTCTTGGGAGAAAAGCAATGACAAACCTAGACAGCATCTTAAAAAGCAGAGACATCACCTTGCCGACAAAGGTCCGTATAGTTAAAGCTATGGTTTTCCCAGTAGTGATGTATGGAAGTGAGAGCTGGACCATAAAGAAGAAGGCTGATCGCCGAAGAATTGATGCTTTTGAATTATGGTGCTGGAGGAGACTCTTGAGAGTCCCATGGACTGCTAGAAGATCAAACCTATCCATTCTTAAGGAAATCAGCCCTGAGTGCTCCCTGGAAGGACAGATCGTGAAGCTGAGGCTCCAATACTTTGGCCACCTCATGAGAAGAGAAGAATCCTTGGAAAAGACCCTGATGTTGGGAAAGATTGAGGGCACTAGGAGAAGGGGACGACAGAGGACAAGATGGTTGGACAGTGTTCTCGAAGCTACGAACATGAGTTTGACCAAACTACGGGAGGCAGTGCAAGACAGGAGTGCCTGGCGTGCTATGGTCCATGGGGTCACGAAGAGTCGGACACGACTAAACGACTAAACAACAACATTTTTTTCAACTGTCTATTTGCCAGCGCAGCCTTTCCTGACTTCATTCCAATCTTCCAATCCGGGCTGTTGTTCAAACCTGCCATTTGAAAATTGTTGAGCCTACTGTTTACAATCTGCAGGTCTACGAGACAGTCCTCCCCCACTCTGGGGAGTCTGCCAGGGCTAATTACCCCCATATCAACCCTGAATTATCGGCACGGCTGAGGTCTGATTGATGGGAGTCAGCAATTTCTCACTGCAGGAAACAGGAAGCCCAAGGCATCCATATCTACCCTACATGTCTCCTGAAATTTTTTTCATATTAGTCTCATCCATTTTTCCTCCCTTCCTTGCTTCAAGACATTCTGTTACCAAATGGCTCTATCTTAGAGACCATTTCAATATTTTCATCCATTTGGGCTCCAATCTTGTCTGCTAAATTATCCCAACTTTCCTTCATCTCTTTAATCAATTCTTATTTCCACACACAGAAAAGTCCCCTCGATTCCAAGCAAACCTTGTCCCTTCCTTGCCATGTTTTGAACTACTCAAAATATTCAGGACCGAGTGAGATTAACGTAATTCACTCTGCCTTCTCTGGTTCTCAAAACAGTCAGTTTTACAACAGTACCTTATCACTTTGTCCAGGTCACTTTCTTTCCCAAGAAACACCACTTCCTGTACTTTCCCTCCAGCTCAGTTACCCATTACATGTATGCAATTTAAAATAAAATCCAAATTTCCAATTAACTTTTAAAATACACAAATATTTACATTAAAAAGAACATGCACAGAGAGAGACAAAACCCAACAACAACAGAATGTCCAGAAAGTATAAGTAATGACTTGTTTTCCCAGGGAAGAGTAGATCGTTCTCATTCATCCAATTCTCTTGAAATGTCTATGAGGATTTGCAAACAATTGATGATCCTTATAGTTTCTCTTTTCAGCAAAATACAGACATATGCAGTAGGGCGTGTTGATTTTTTCCATCTTTAAAAATCCTGATTTGAGGGGTGTTAAAAAGTTGTGGTATGATGAGGTAATTTGAAATCTATTTTGGTTCCTTGTAAATCTTGAGGTCTTGCTTGGTAAATCTCTATGTGAAAAGTTCCTCCTTTTTAATTTTAAACCATGCTTTGCAAGATGAGTTTTTTTGGTATACAAAGTGACTTGCAGAACAAATTAATTTCATCTTGCAAGGTACTACTCTATCTTGTCATCAATTTTAGGCACTTAGCAACATCGGTTTTCATCAAAATTGGGGAATAACCTAGATGTTTAGAAATGACAGGAAAATTTAAAAAATGTTAAAAAGGAGGAACTTTTCACATAGAGATTTACCAAGCAAGACCTCAAGATTTACAAGGAACCAAAATAGATTTCAAATTACCTCATCATACCACAACTTTTTAACACCCCTCAAATCAGGATTTTTAAAGATGGAAAAAATCAACACGCCATAATATGCAGTCCTTTCGATGTTTCAGCCTCTCTGACCTGTTCCAAACTTTAAAGTTTCAGTTTATCTCTCCAAGTATTTTTATAAGACACTTGGCTTCCAACTTTAGGAAGGTGGCGTGGGGACTCCCTGATGCTGCCAGATTCTGCCCGGGTCCTGGAACCACCTTCCCAGCCATGGGCGTACCCAGGATCAAAACTAGAGGGGGGGCAAGGGGAGGGGCCAAGGCACGGAAGGGGAGGGGCCACAAAGTGGGCGGGAACGGCGAACTCGCGCTCCGCCGGGCTGTGCCCCTCCCTAGAAGCAGGGCTGGTGGGCGGAGGCGGAGCCCAGCCCAGCGGAGCGCGAGTTCAGCGTTCCCGCCCGCCGCGCCGCGCTCTCTGGTTCCCCGCCGCGCTTGGCCTTGCCAGAGGGCGCGACGGGGAGCTGGAGGGAGGGCGCAGCGCGGCGGGCGGGAACGGCGAACTCGCGCTCCGCCGGGCTGTGCCCCTCCCTAGAAGCAGGGCTGGTGGGCGGAGGCGGAGCCCAGCCCAGCGGAGCGCGAGTTCAGCGTTCCCGCCCGCCGCGCCGCGCTCTCAGGTTCCCCGCCGCGCTTGGCCTTGCCAGAGGGCACGACGGGGAGCTGGAGGGAGGGCGCAGCGCGACGGGCGGGAACGGCGAACTCGCGCTCTGCCGGGCTGTGCCCCTCCCTAGAAGCAGGGCTGGTGGGCGGAGGCAGAGCCCAGCCCAGCGGAGCGCGAGTTCGGCGTTCCCGCCCACCGCGCCGCGCTCTCTGGTTCCCCGCCGTGCTTGGCCTTGCCTGAGGGCGCGCCGGGGAGCTGGAGGGAGGGTGCGGTGTGGCGCGGCGGGAATGGCGAACTCGCGCTCCACCGGGCTGTGCTCCGCCTCTGCCCACCAGCCCTGCTTCTAGAGTAGGGCAGCTGCCCTAACTTGCCCCGTGGTGGGTACGCCCTTGTTCCCAGCAATCTTTGTCTAAATACTTTCTCCTTTCCAAAAGACACAGGCATATCCAGTCCTTATCAATACTTCAGCTTCTCTAGCCCGTTCTAAACTTTAAAATTTTATCTATAAGAATACTTTGAAAACAAACTCAGTCTTCTTTCAACCACTCCAACCATGGTGTGTTCACAATCCACAGTGACAAATCCACTTGAAGGTAAGAAAGTTTGGGCTTCAGTTCCTGGCAACAAAGGTGGGAAGGGGATGCGAAGCAACTCCGCTGGGTTCCTGGCCGAGCCAAGCGAGGGGAGGCAATCGCTCCCTTCCCCTCAAGTGCAAATTCAGAGACAGTGCCATGAGTTCAGCCGGCATTTTGTCACCCCCCTCATGATGGCACCGGGGGGGTGGGCCGCACCCACCTTGTGAGTTTTTTTGGGGGGGGGGTAAGTCTCATTCCCTGCCATCTCCGGGGATCGAACCTGGGACCTTCTCTGGAAAGAAACAGGATATTCAGAGCTTGTTTGGAAGGAAGGAGGAGAATTTGTGTCTTCTGGGAGGGAGGCGTCATTCATTCCTCCCCAAGGGTCAGTGAGCTCCGCTTCCTAGAGAGGCAGGAAGGATGGGAGGGGGGAGCCAAGGTTGGAGGGGGAGGGGCCGCCATCCACATTCCCGGAAGAGGAGCAGGACGGCAGAGGAGGAGGAAAAAAGGTGCAATATATGTATATATATTTGGGGGGGTAGAAGGATGCGCTTTTTCTCCCCCTGAATCTGCAAACAGGGCAGCTGGGAAGGGAGGGCATGATTTGGGGCGGGGGGGGGGGAATGAAAGGAAAGTAGGGGAGTGCTCCCCCTCCCCCTTCCTTCTGTGGATCAGGCGAGGGAGGGGCGCCTCGCCTCAGTGGAGAGCCGCCAGCCCTTTATATTACAGGAAATGAAATCAGAATAGAATAGCGAGCGGGGGGAGAGGACTTTGCAGCGCCCCATCCGCTTGAGAGTCAAGAGATGCTCAGCTGTCCTGCCCTCCCTCAAAAGTGGGGGCTTTTGCGGGAATGAAATGGGAGCTCCCCCCCAAGGGCTGAGACTTGAACCGAGGCCCCAGTTCCGCGTCTCTCTGCGAGTTCCGGGTTCTCCCTGGCAGGAATCCCTAGGGGCGCTTTTGTCTCCGCGATCCTGGCTCCGCGCAGGTGCCTTGGGGGTCCCCTTTGTTTGGAGAGTCCATGGAAGGGTTAAAGGAGGCGAGAGAGGCCTGGATAGAGACCCCCCGTCTCCTTCCTTTCCCCCCTCCCTGCTCTTTTTGCGAGGCTCCTCCGGATGGAGAGGTGGGGGCGCTTGGGAGAGATTTGGCACGAAGGGTGAGCCGGCCAGGGGGGCCTCTGGGCAAAGGGGAAACTCGGGGGAGGAGGGAGGAGGGCAGAGGAAGTTAGGGGGCTGAGGGAGGAAAGGAAGCATCTATGGGGGAGGAATCAAAGCCATCTTGGAGAAAGAGAGAGAGACTTGGGGGGCTGCCTGCCTTGACTTCTCCCTCCTGCCCAGGAATCTCATTGGAGTCGACCAGGGAGAGATCCCTGAACAGGAGGCCTGATCCACCCACCCTCTCCTCCCTTGAAGCACAGTCCTTGCCCTGCCATAAGTTCCAGGTCAGCTCCTGCATGGGGCGCTGGGGGCTGTTATAGCGAGTCTAACCATTGGGGGAAAGAGGAAAGGGAGGAAGCCCACTTTATTATTTCCACCCTTAGCGGCTTTTGTCTTGGCAACTACAGTCTCACCCACATGCCTGTGTTTCTCTGGAGAAGCATCATTCTAAAGGATTCCTACTTGTGTCCAACTCTTTCTCTCCATTCCACCAGGTTTCCATTATTCCTACTATTTCAGATCTCTAAAATCTGTGGGATTTAAGGAATTGGGAAGATTGTTATGGAAATGGGTGGGGTCCCCCCCCCAGCCTGTGTAATTATTACTACAATTGTTTTATTTATTTATTTTTGGGTCTATTCGTCGCTTTCTCTTGCCCAGGGCAGCCCAAAGTGACTTACAACCAGCTGTTGTTGTTGTTTAAATAAAATAAGCTTTATTTAAATTATTTAAAAATTTAAAATAGACAAAATAGACAAAAAAGAAAAAAAGAAGAAGAAAAATATAAGAATCCTTCAAAAGAAAATATATAGATAATTAATAGAAAAATAATACACAACATACAAAAAAAACAAAGAAATATATGAACATAAAAAGGAAACATTCCATAAGAAATGGAAAGGAAACATTAAATATTAAAACTACTTCCCAATGTTTGTATATCACTTCCTCTATTAATTTCTATTAACTCGCTTTCCTAATCTATTCATACAAAAAACACCCACCAAAGATGTTTTAACTTGATTCATCTTTTGGATACTTCATCCTATGCGTATCTCAATTTAAGCAAATCACCCATTTTGTTTTGATACCTTCTTTGTTCAGATAATCCTCCACATATTTCCACTCGCTTTTAATTTTCTGTTTCGGAACATTTCTTATAGTGGCAGTGATCTTAGCTAAGTTCATAAATTCTACTAATTTAACATGCCATTCTTGAATTGTTGGGATTTCTTCATTATTGTTGATTTCTTTGTTGTTGTTGTTGTGTTCCATGGTGACACTCCAAGGTCTTCTTTGTCATGTTTCCTCTATTTGGGGGGAAGAGGAAGGCTGTTCTCAGGGCCTGCTCCACCGTGAGGGAGACTGAGGCAGCCCCCTCAGGCAGCAGGTGCAGAGAGGGGCAAGGAGGGGACTGAGCTGAGTGCCATTTGGCCTGCCCTGATTTCACCCTCTATCCTCTCATCCAGTGGAAGGTGCTGTCCCATTGCCTAGACACAATACAGCAACCTCAGGATTACGCTCCATAGAACACACTTTTTCCCACCTAAAACGAAAGGGAAAATTTCTGTGCATCCGAAATCAGGCTTTTTTGCCCCCCTCCTCTGCGATTGCAGGGGGAAGGGGGAGGGAGGAAGGGGCAACCCACACCCCTTCCTTCCTTCCTTCCTTCCTTCCTTCCTTCCTTCCTTCCTTCCTTCCTTCCTTCCTTCCTTCTGTCCTTCTCTCTCTTCCCTCCCTCCCTCCCCCCTCTCACCCCTTCCCTCCCTCCTTCCCTTTCTCTTCCTCCCTCCCTCTTTCACCCCTTCCTTCTCTCTCTCTCTCTCTCTCCTTGCTTCCTTCCTTCCTTCTCTCTCTTCCCTCTCTCTTCCTCTCTCTTCCACCCCTTCCTTCCTTGTCTCTTTCTCTCTCACACCCCTTCCTTCCTTCCTTCCTTCCTTCCCTCTCTCCCTCCTTCTTGAGGCTGTCCTCAAGGTCTGCTTGCTTTACAGCAAGGCGAGAGGAGGGATGGACGGGAGCCCCTTCCACCCCTCATCCCAGCCTTTTAGAGGAGGAAAAGCAGAAATTTTTTTTTCTGGTTTTCCACCTGTAAAAATGAGGTGCGTCCTATGGTCAGGTGCGTCCTATGGTCAGGTGCGTCCTACGAAGCATGAAATACGGTAAATGGTGCTGGATGATTTGGGAATGTGTGCAGCTGAACTGTATCAGGAAGATCTTGGAGATCATGGAAGAAGGAGGAAATGAAATACAGATATTCAGCATTTTCAGAAGAGGGTGAAAAAGGGGGAAGTGTGTCCAACTAGATAAGACTCCCATCATCCCCTGCGACGGGGTGAGCTCCCGTTGCTCTGTCCCAGCTCCTGCCAACCTAGCAGTTTTAAAGCACATCAAAGTGCAAGTAGATAAATAGGTACCGCTCCAGCAGGAAGGTAAATGGCGTTTTGATGCGCTGCTCTGGTTTGCCAGAAGCGGCTTAGTCATGCTGGCCCCATGACCCGGAAGCTGTACGCTGGCTCTCTCGGCCAGTAAAGCGAGATGAGCGTCGCAACCCCAGAGTCGTCTGTGACTGGACCTAATGGTTAGGGGTCCCTTTACCTTTACTTTGTGTCCAACCACAACTGGAGGGTCTAAGATGCCTCACCTCAGCATAGAAGGTGCCTCACCTCAGCATAGAAGCAGTGGAATTTGGTGCTAAGGAGTGTGATGGAGTCTCCTTCTTTGGAGGTCTTTAAGCGGAGGCTTGCCAGCGATCTGTCAGGAATGCTTTGATGGTGTTTCCTGCTTGGCAGGGGGTTGGACTGGATGGCCCTTGTGGTCTCTTCCAACTCTATGATTCTATGAACCTTGGATCCCCAGATGTTCTTGGACTGCAACTTCCATAAACACTGACTACTGGCCCTGATGGCTAGGAATGATGGGAATTGTAGTCCCACAACATCTGGGGACCCAAGGTTGAGAAAGGCTGCTCTAGGGCTCAGTGTTATTTGGGAGTTGGTGAAACTGGATCTTAAGGGTTCTTGAAAAATTTCCCAGGGATTATGATTGGTATCTAGACCAATCTGTGGTCATCAACAGGTTTACCACACCTATCAGCCAATCACCCATTCCCACCACCCATCTGAGTCAGGACGAATTGCGGACGAATTGAGTCCTGGAACGAATTAATTTCGTCTAGCGAGGCACCACTGTAGACCCGAACACTATAAATCCAATGTGCCCACACTCGGTAAGGGTGGGGAATTATTGTGCAGAGGATAAAGAACTTCATGATGAATAGTGGGAAGGTTCATGGACACAGAGCAACTCCCTTTCCTTTGAGAAACCACTTTTTATAAAAAAGTAAACCCCACAGTTCAACCGTATTCTAAGATATGGCTGCTTCATTAAAGTTGATTAAGGGTTAGGAAAGACTCATGATGCATTACCATTATTTAATATTATTTCATTTGCCTTTCCTAAAAATTTGGAACATATGGAGGACAGGATAATGTACGAGATGTTTAAATAAGAGCAAGTGCTAATTGATGTGTGTAATATTTCTTTGTTCTCTTCCTAGAAACCAAGTAGGAGTTTCTCTCCCCCCCCCCCCCCCCGGTCAAGAAAAACAATGGTGAAGGCAGTCAAAATTCTGGTGGGCCATGTCCAATGGGAATAATGAAGAAACCATTTAAATACATGGAGTGTGAAAAGAGAGAGGATAAACAATGTGAAAGTATGGAGTGCGGAAATAGCTTCACTGATAGTGGAACACTTAGAATTCATCAACGACCTCACACACAAGAGAAACCATATAAATGTATGGAGTGTGGAAAGAGCTTCAGTCAGAGAGGACACCTTAGAAACCATCAACGGGGTCACACGGGGGAGAAACCATTTAAATGTATGGAGTGTGGAAAGAGCTTCAGTCAGAGTGGAAACCTTAGAAACCATCAACGGAATCACACGGGGGAGAAACCATTTAAATGTATGGAGTGCGGAAAGAGCTTCAGTCAGAGTGGACACTTTAGAGTTCATCAACGGAGTCACACAGGGGGGAAACCATTTAAATGCGTGGAGTGTGGAAAGAGCTTCAGTGAGAGTGGAAAACTTAGAATTCATCAACGAACTCATACGGGAGAGAAACCATTTAAATGTATGGAGTGTGGAAAGAGCTTCAGTCAGAGTGGACACCTTAGAATTCATCAACGGAATCACACGGGGGAGAAGCCATTTAAATGCATGGAGTGTGGAAAGAGCTTCAGTCACAGTGGACAACTTAGAATTCATCAACGGAGTCACACGGGGGAGAAGCCATTAAAATGCATGGAGTGTGGTAAGAGCTTCAGTCAGAGTGGAAACCTTAGAAAGCATCAACAGAGTCACACGGGGGAGAAACCATTTGAATGCATGGAGTGTGGAAAAAGCTTCAGTGAGAGTGGACACCTTAGAAACCATCAACGGAGTCACACAGGGGAGAAACCATTTAAATGTATGGCGTGTGGAAAGAGCTTCAGTCAGAGTGGAAACCTTAGAAAGCATCAACGGAATCACACAGGGGAGAAACCATTTAAATGTATGGAGTGTGGAAAGAGCTTCAGTCAGAGAGGACACCTTAGAAACCATCAACGGATTCACACGGGGGAGAAACCCTTTAAATGTATGGAGTGTGGAAAGAGCTTCAGTCAGAGTGGAAACCTTAGAAACCATCAACGGAATCACACGGGGGAGAAACCATTTAAATGTATGGAGTGCGGAAAGAGCTTCAGTCAGAGTGGACACCTTAGAGTTCATCAACGGAGTCACACGGGGGGGAAACCATTTAAATGCGTGGAGTGTGGAAAGAGCTTCAGTGAGAGTGGAAAACTTAGAATTCATCAACGAACTCATACGGGAGAGAAACCCTTTAAATGTATGGAGTGTGGAAAGAGCTTCAGTCAGAGTGGATACCTTAGAATTCATCAACGGAATCACACGGGGGAGAAGCCATTTAAATGCATGGAGTGTGGTAAGAGCTTCAGTCAGAGTGGAAACCTTAGAAAGCATCAACGGAGTCACACGGGGGAGAAACCATTTGAATGCATGGAGTGTGGTAAGAGCTTTAGTCGGAGTGGAGACCTTAGAAAACATCAACGGAGTCACACGGGGGAGAAACCATTTAAATGCATGGAGTGTGGAAAGAGCTTCAGTCAAAGTGGACACCTTAGAATTCATCAACGGACCCACACTGGGGAAAAACCCTTTAAATGTATGGAGTGTGGAAAGAGCTTCACTCATAGTGGAGCATTTAGAACGCATCAACGAACTCACACAGGAGAGAAACTATTTAAATGTATGGAGTGTGGAAAGAGCTTCAGTCAGAGTGGACACCTTAGAATTCATCAACGGAGTCACACGGGGGACAAACCATATAAATGCATGGATTGTGGAAAGAGCTTCAGTGAGAGTCGACACATTAGAAACCATCAACGGACCCACACTGGGGAAAAACCATTTAAATGTGAGGAGTGTGGAAAGAGCTTCAGTGAGTGTCAATACCTTAGAAACCATCAACGGACCCACACTGGGGTAAAACCATTTAAATGCGTGGAGTGTGGAAAGAGCTTCACTGATAGTGGAACATTTAGAAGCCATCAACGAACTCACACGGGGGAGAAACCATTTAAATGCATTGAGTGTGGAAAGAGTTTCAGTCAGAGTGGACACCTTAGAATTCATCAACTGAGTCACACAGGGGAGAGACCATTTAAATGTATAGAGTGTGGAAAGAGTTTCAGTCAGAGTGGACACCTTAGAATTCATCAACGGAGTCACATGGAAGATAAGCCATTTCAGTGCTTGGAGTGTGGAAAGAGCTTCAGTCAGAGTGGAGTTCTTACAGAACATCAACAAACTCATACAGGGGAGAAACCAAATAAGTCCTAGGGAAGTGGACAGAGGTTCTGTTGAAGTGGAAGTCTTACAAACCATCAAAAGACTCTGAGGGGTAAGAGCTGTAAGAGTGGAAACTCTGCAAGCCATCAATCAACTCAAAGAAGAGAAATGATTTAAATAGGAGTGTGGATTCTGCTTCGTTATTATGGAATGCTTTTTAGAGTGTAGAACCTGTTTTTCTCCGAGTTGACAATTTCTCTCACATCAATAACAGATATCAATCTTAAATACTTGCAGCGTATGTGAGCTTTTGTTGTTTGTATGTAACATTGTCGAGACATGTTTTTAAAGTAATGGGAGGGCTTTGTAAAAGGAAGTCAGGCAAAAGACAATATAAGGAATATAATAAGTATATTTGTGTGCTTAGAAAACGAGCGAGGGAAAAAGGCAGCCGTAATGTCTATAGATGCCAAAAAGGCTTTCCATAGTGTATCTTGGGCATTCATGGCAAAGGTAATAAAAATTTAAATTTAGGAGAAAAATTTGAAAGGGCTAAGTAGCATACCAAAAGCGCTCAAGAAAATTAAGGAATATGGAAAATTGGCAGGTTTTAAAATCAATTATACAAAATAAAATATGTTGGCAAAGAATATGGAAATAGAAGAAATAAAAATTTGCAAAAATTAACAGGCCTTGAAATCAAAAAGAAAATGAAATATTTAGGACAGCTTACAATCCATCAACGGAGTCACACGGGGGAGAAACCATTTAAATGCATGGAGTGTGAAATGAGCTTCAGTCGGAGTGGACAGCTTAGAATTCATCAACGGAGTCACACGGGGGAGAAACCCTTTAAATGCATGGAGTGTGGAAAGAGCTTCGCTGACAGTGGAGTCCTTAGAAAACATCAACGGAGTCACACTGAGGAGAAACCATTTCAATGCATGGAATGTGGAAAGTGTTTCTGTAGGAGTGGGCAACTGAATTCACATCATCGAACACACACAGTAGAGAAACCATTTAAATGCATGGAGTGTGGAAAGAGCTACAGTCAGAGTGGAAACCTTAGAATTCATCAACTGAGTCACACGGGAGAGAAACCGTTTAAATGCATGGAGTGTGGAAAGAGCTTCAGTCAGAGTGGAACTCTTAGAATTCATCAACGAACTCACACGGGGGAGAAACCATTTAAATGCATGGAGTGTGGAATGAGCTTCAGTCAGAGTGGAGTTCTTACAGAACATCAACAAACTCATACAGGGGAAAAACCATATACAGTAAGTCCTAGGGAAGTGGACAGAAGTTCTGTTGAAGTGGAAGTCTTACAATCAAAAGACCCTGAGGGGTAAGAGCTGTAAGAGTGGAAACTACAAGCCATCAATTAACTCTAAGAAGAGAAATGCTTTAAATAGGAGGAGTGTGGATTCTGCTTTGGTTATTATGGAACGCTTTTTAGAGTGTAGAACCTGTTTTTCCCCGAGTTGACAATTTCTCTCACATCAATAGCAGAAAATCTTTTTTTTAGTAAACATTTTATTAGATTCTCCAATTTCAATATCTAATCCATTTCCAAATTCTACAAGTTATACAAATATCAATTAAGCAATTGATCCAAATCTTTTGCCAAATTATACAAATTTAACATTGACTTCCCATGCTTCAGACTCAGAAAGTCTCCTTTTCTTATTGTCTCTGCTTTCTTATTCAACAAAATCCAGATCTTATCCGATAGTCCATTAAAATCCTTCTTTCTTCTTTCAAGCCTCTGAGGTTTTTCAAGCAAGCAAGTTTAACCCAGGAAATCAATCTTAAATGCATGCAGCGTATGTGAGCTTCTGTTGTTTGTATGTAACATTGTCTAGACATGTATTTAAAGTAATGAAGGTAACATTTCACAATAGTAAGCATAATATAATATTTAATGTATTGTTAGATAGGGAGTGATAGTGTGTGAGTCTGGAGTGTTGCTTCTGAATGAGGATGGACTGAGAGTGAGCTGGTTCTGGTGTTTGGTGGAGGGAGTTGGAAATAAAAAAATTCCTGTGACTGGAGTTGGAAATGTTTGTATCTGGGAATGGAGAGTTCCACAAAGTGGAGCTGAGATTTGGAAGCAGAGTTAGATTAAAATTATAGGAACAGCAGCATAACTCCCACTGTTATAATTGTAATAATGGAACCATGAAGACACAGAAAGACTGAAAGTACCTACTTATAGGCCGAAGGAGATCTTGAAAACCTCATCTATTCTTTTGATTTATAGATATATTGTTTGGTGGCAGGAGAAATAAAAGGGGTGTTTAGTGGCATAATGAGGAAAGGCTCTGTTCCCAGCTGCACGTCTTTCATGAGGAGGCAAGGGGGCACAGGGAAGAAGGGGCTGTACCAGAGCATCTCAAAGCAATGTGCCGGGGGGCACAGTTACACAATAATAATAATAATAATAATAATAATAATAATAATAATAATAATAATTTATACCCCGCCCATCTGGCTGGGTCACCCCCGAAGGAGGTTCAGGCACTCCCAAACCGAGAGTGCTAAGGGTCAACTTCCTCCAAATTCACCAGCTGCCCCAAGGCAGGAGCCACCTCTGGCCCAGAGGGTGGAAAGCCTCCCTCCACCTTTGAAACTGGACATGCTCCTAGGAAGACCTCTAGCCTAGTTCTTTATTTCAATTTTCTGTCTTAATAACTGAACTAGCTGGCCCTGCATGCGTTGCTGTACGTTAGTCTGTGAGATAGAGGGTAATAGCCCCTCTTCAGATCCCCCTGAGCCTCAGAGTCCCCCTGAGCCGAGGCGAGATACTGTGGAGAGTGCAGGTTTCATCCCTGTGTCTCCCCCCACCCTGTTCTGACCCATTACCTATCCCTGCCCTCTATTTGGGCCCCCATCCCCCCCCCAGGCAGGCCCCTACCTCCACTTAGCAATGTTGGGCCTTGTTGCTGGGAAAGGCCTGTTTTCAGTTGGTTTGGCCTTCATGGATGTATGTGAGTGGTGGATCTCGTGGTGGAGGCGGGGTTTGTGGGTGTGGTGTAGATTTCACAGGAAGGGAGGGGGTGTAGGAGGAGGGGCTGAGGGAATAACGCCATTTGAGGCCGCTGTTTTAGTTTGTGGAAAAGTAGGTCTGTACCTGTGCAGGTATGCGATGTGAGCAATCCGAGGTTGTACGAACACTCGGGAAGTGGCATGGATCGTTTTGTCCAAATTTCAGGGCGATCGGTCAAGCGTTTCGGAGAAAAGTGGAGCCCACAGTTTCACCATTTTTACATTTATATAGATAGATAGATAGATTTCTCCAGCAGCTCTGGGAGCTCCAGCTAAAATGTGTGTGTGTGTGTGTCCAGACAGAATAGCTTTTCCACGGTTTGCAGTAATCCCAGAGCCTTACGGGAGGGCTGTAACCACGCGCTCTCTCCCACCCCCGTGGCACCTGATCTGCTGCAGAGAGTGCATGGCAGGTGACCGAACTCAGATGCGACAACCTGGAAGTCCCAGAGCGGTGCATCAGTTAGAATAGGATGCTTACGAAACCTCTACAGACTGCCACAGGGGAGAGACCATTTAGATGTATGGAGTGTTTGACGTATTTCCTCTTTCCTTCCCATCAATAAACTCAGATAATGGGAAATCAGTCGTAAATGGATGGAGTGTATGTGAAATTCTGGTATTTGTATATAAAGTTGTATAGACAGGTCTTTAAAGAAATGAAGGTAATGTCTCACAAGTATAATAGTAGATACAATAGAATGTTAGATAGGGAGGGGGAGAATCTGGAGTGCTGGGTGAGTGATGACAGGCTGAGAGTCAGCTGAGTTTTAGTCCTTTGTGGAGAGAGTTGAAAATGTTGTTGTTAGGAGTTGTGGTGGTAGTTTGGGAGCAGGGTTGGTGGGATTAGTATTATAGGAACAGCATCACATCTCCCATTGATGTAATTGCAATAAAGGAACAAGGAAGACACAAAAAGACTAAAAGCATCTTGTACGTTCTGCTAATATCCAAACCCTCATATATTGTTTATATTTTATAATCATAGTTTTTATTAGTTTTTATTAATAATAATACAATATAAGCTCCATTAATACTATTGTTTTATCGATTGTAGTTTTGAAATTATTGTAAATGTCAAGAGTGAGTTTCTGTTTAATTTTTATATGCTGATATTATTTTTCTATATTCTAATGATTGTTGAATGTTACTTTATTTGATGTAGATTGCTTATTTTAAAGCTGTGTTTTATTATCACATTTTTGTATTGCATTAGATTGTGATAAGGTGTACATTCTTTGTTTCTTCAGTTTGCCAACCGCCTTGAGAATTGGAAGATAGAAAGACGGCAATTATTCCATTCCAAATTAAACATTTTTGGATGACTTCCCATGCTGTGGTTTTGGGGAGATGCTCCTTCTCCTGCTTCCATTCTTTTTTTAATTCAAGTAGTTCAGTTCCAATGTTGTTCCTTTATCTTCGCAGACACTGACATAGCAACTTGGTTTGTATTTAGCTATTCTGGATCTTTCAATTTGCCAGAGGGGTTTATATCTTGAAAATTTCTATCTATTATTTCTGGTATAAACCCCTCTCTCCCACTCCGAGAACTTAATTCTTGCTGCGCAATCGACTCCACCATCTTTCATTGGCATTTTGCCGTGCTCTGGGCTGACTTCCAGCTTTCCATTAATAATTATATTCCATTAGGAATTATTTTGATTTCTTGAGTGAAGGGTTGCCACATCATAAAACAACGTAGTGCATGTACAGTGGTACCTTGGTTTATGAACACAATTGGTTCCGGAAGTCTGTTAATAAACTGAAGTGTTCATAAACTGAAGCGAACTGTCCAGCGCCTCTTCCATTTCAGCGCTCTGGGCCTGCGCGGGCCACATGACAAGGTCTGGCGGGCCGCATTTGGCCCGCGGGCCTTGTGTTTGACACCCGTGCTTTAGAGTCTGTTAACGTTCACCCACCTTCCAATCCAGTTACGACGATAGTCCTCTCCCAATCAAGTCCCTCTCAGTCAGTGGCTGATTCAATTAGCAGATCATCTTGTCTCCTTCTTCCAGAGCATGTCTGGTTTTAAAGTCCAAATTCATATCTATCTTAAAAAACAGAGGAATTATGGTAACTCTCATGGTGACTGCATTGGAGAGTTACTGATACGTGCACTCAGCGTTCCCAGCCCCACATCTCAGAAGTGAGCAACAGGTAGTGGACGGTCTGTGCGCGAGAGCTCACACCCTTGACACCCGGGGGGGGGGGATTTGTAAGGATAATTACTCTCAAATCCTCATTTTCTGCACTCCCAGCACCCGCTATCATGGGATCTGTTGTCCACCATGGCAGCTCCGGACTGGAAGTGCAATTGTTTATATTTTATAAATTGTCACAACACCTCATTCTTGGCTATGTGAAGGGGGAAATGTTCAGATAAAACTTTGTCTCTGGGGGCATCAGGAATAAAAGGGCTGTTTAGCAGCATAACCAGTAAGGACTCGCCTCCTAGTTGCACATCTTGCATGGGGAGGAAAGGTAGCAGAGCAGAGAGTGGGCAGTGCCAGAGAGACCTTGATGCAATGGGGAGGTGGCCTAAGTGTGTGTTAAATGCTTCAATATAAGGTCATATCAGATTATCGCCAAGATAGCACACATAGGGGAGAAACCCTATGGATGTCCATAGTGTGCATTTGGCAGGTCCCAAACTTAAGGGTCAACTTTCTACAAAGCCACAAGTTGCCTGGAGGCAGGAGCCATCTCTGAGCATTGAGGCAGCCAACAGGAAGCTTCCTTTGAACGTCATAGGGGCACATGGACCTGGTGTGGCCACTTTTCAGGGCTCTTTCCAGGAACAGTTGAACTCACCCATTCACAAGTGCTCTCAAAGGGGTGGGGAAGGGAGGGAGAGGCCCAAAGTCTCTGCCTCCTCCACACCCCCAAGGGTTTTGCCTGTATCTGGACTGCACCATTTCAGCCTGCAAGGAAGACCCTGTTTTCTGGGACACATTGATTCCACCACTTGGGGGAGGAAACCAAGTCAGTGGGGAGGAGATGTCCAGCCAGGGCCCTCCTCCCTTGGGAGAAGGGATGCAGTGGAGAGCAGTCCATCCTGTGAGCTGCCTCCCCTGCAGTCTGAGGCGGGACAGATCCTGCCCAGCCAGAGATCCACTGCTCAGGAAAATGAGGACCGAGAATTTGGGCGTAACTTGCCCTATTAATGCTCCCCTGAGATTTGCTGTAACAGGAATAGCAGCTCCGCTGGGGCATGTCCTTGCATAACAGAATGAGTAACAGAATGAATTTCAACAGGGACAAATGTCAGGCCCTGGACTTAGGCAGGAAGAACCACCTGCACAAAGAGAGGATGGGGGACACCTGGCTTACTAGCAGGACATGTGAAAAGGATCAAGGGGTCTTGGTGGACCACTAGCTTAACATGAGTCCATAGGGTGAAGCAGCAACAAAAAATAATAATTCTGTAACTATTCTAGGCTGTAGGGTATGACTCAAACCAATGGCTTCAAGTTGCAAGAAAGGAGATTCTGACGAAACATTTGGAAACCCTCTCTGACAGCAAGAGCTGTTTGGCAGGGGAACAGACTCCCATGAGAGGTGGTGGGCTCTCCTTCCTTGGAGGTTTTTCAGCAGAGGTTGGGTGGCTTTAGCTCAGATTCCTGCCTTGCAGGGGGTTGGTCTAGATCAGTGTTTTTCAACCGCTGTTCCGCAGCACACTAGTGTGCTGTGAGATGTTGCCTGGTGTGCCGTTCCAAACGTGGGCGGTGGGCAGCGCCCAGAGGCCCGGCGAAAAGCACCTCCCCAATTCCTTCGTTGTTGCGGTGGTGGCGGCGAATGCGCGCGGAAACTCCTCGGCGAGCCGCTTCAAACTGGCCACGGCGCTAGTCCCTGGCATTGCGTCCGGCCGCTGGCAAGTCAGGAGGTTCGCACTGACTGAGGAAAAAGCTAGCGCTCTCTTGAGCCGCCGCCCGCCTTGCTCGGAGTTTCGAGGCAGGCATAGCTGGGGCTGACTTGCGTCTCGTCAGGATCCTTTGCGCGCATGTGGCCGCCCCTCCCACCTCCTCAGAAGATGTTGTAGTCGTTGGCTTGTCGGCCAGCCGAAAAACAGCGTCCCCGAGCGACCTCCCTCCTAGGCCCGCCTTCCCCATGTCTGTTAGAAAAAGGAGGAGGAAAAGGCCCGGCCCGGGACAGCAGGAGACATCAAGGCAAGTGGCCTTTTTGTTACCTTTGTTAAGCAGCACAGCGCAAGGGACTGGGGCCAGGGGCTTTGGGCTTAGCAGGTCCAGATCTCAAACCACTGTCAGCTTGGATACAAAAAGCTTGAAGTTTCATTGTTATCATATACATATACTTTCTTTGTTTATTTGGTTCCTATTCAAGAGAATTACTTTATAGTCAATATAGGCACATTTTTTTAACATTTTCTAATGGTGGTGTGCCTCGTGATTTTTTTCATGAAACAAGTGTGCCTTTGCCCCAAAAAGGTTGAAAAACACTGGTCTAGATGACTCTTCAGCCCCTTCCAGTTCTCAGATTCCGTAATGTTATGGTTCTTCAAAGGGGCAGTGGGGACAAGGGGGAAAGGAAGGGGGAGAGCCCTGGATCTGGAGATCGCCAGCCCATGGAGAGGAGGGGCGGTGGAATATCTCTTTGTTACGAATGGGGGGAAATGATTGTATTTCAATCTTGCCTTTGAACCAAAGTTGTCTTCCAAGCAGCTCACATAAAATAAGCGGATACACACACACACACACACACACACACACATACACACACAAAATGTCAAGGGATAACACCATATAGGGTTGTCATAAGTCACTGTTCCAAGCCCCAAATGCGCATAACAACTCCGGTCTACTTTGCAGAAATGGGTGTGAAAATGACCAGATCCTCACCCCCCCTCTCCTGGAGGACTTTTTCGGAGGTGTGGGGGGTCTCTTTCCCTGTTGTCTCCGGTGATCGAACCTGGACCTTCTCAGGTCCTGTATACCTTAAGGAGCATGGGCATACCCGGGGGGGGGGGGAGAGCTGAAATTATTCTCAGGAAAGAAACAGGATAACGGAGCTTGTTTGGAAGGAGGAGAGTTTGTGTGTTCTGGGAGGGAGGCGTCACTCATTCCTCCCCAAGGGTCAGTGAGCTCCGCTTCCTAGAGAGGCAGGAAATTTTGGAGGGGGGAGCCAAGGTTGGAGGGGGGGTCGTCATCCATATTCCCAGAAGAGGAGGAGGTCTGAAGAGCAGGAGGAGGGGGGGAAAGGTGCAAAATATTTTTTTGGCGGGTGGGGAGATTTGGGGGTGTGGGGAGGGGGAGAAGGATGTGCTTTCCCTCCCCCTGAATCAGCAAACAAGGCAGCTGGGAAGGGAGGGCAGGATTTGGGGCGGGAGGGGGCGATGAAAGGAAAGTAGGGAAATGCTCCCCCTCCCCCTCCTTTCTGGCTGATTTAGGAACTGCTGGGATAAAGGAGCCCCTCCCCCAGAGGGGGGCTGGTCCTTGGAGAGCGGGAAAGGAAATCGGAAGAGAAAAGCGAGCAAGGGAGGGGGAGCAGAGGGGACAAAGAAGTAGAACTGCAGGGCGGGGAAGGGGGCAGAGACCCCAAGCAACAGCTCACTTCCTTGGCGCTATCTGCAGAGGCCCCGATCCATGCAATCCGGCTGCAGAGGAGGAGGAAAAAGAGGTGCAAAATATATCTATATATTGTGGGGGGTGGGGAGGGAGAAAATGATGCGCCTTTTCTCCCCCTGAATCTGCAAACAGGGAAACTGGGAAGGGACGGCAGGATTGGGGGGGGGGGAATGAGAGGAAAGTAGGGGAGTGCTCCCCCTCCCCCTTCCTTCTGTGGATCAGGCGAGCAGGGGCGCCTCGCGTCCGTGGAGATCCCAGCCCTTTATATTATAGGAAAGGAAATCAGAATAGAATAGCGAGCGGGGGGAGAGGACTTTGCAGCGCCCCATCCGCTTGAGAGTCAAGAGATGCTCAGCTGTCCTGCCCTCCCTCAAAAGTGGGGGATTTTGCGGGAATGAAATGGGAGCCCCCCCCCCCCAGGGCTGAGACTTGAACCGAGGCCCCAGTTCCGCGTCTCTCTGCGAGTTCCGGGTTCTCCCTGGCAGGAATCCCTGGGGCGCTTTTGTCTCCGCGATCCTGGCTCCGCGCAGGTGCCGAGGGGTGCCTTGGTGGGTCCCCTTTGTTTGGAGAATCAAAAGGAGTCCATGGAAGGGTTAAAGGAGGCGAGAGAGGCCTGGATAGAGACCCCCGTCTCCCTCCTCTCCCCCCTCCCTGCTCTTCTTGCGAGGTCCCTCAGGATAGAGAGGTGGGGGCGCTTGGGAGAGATTTGGCACGAAGCGTGATCCGGCCATGGGGGCCTCTGGGCAAAGGGGACCCTCAGGGGCGGATGGAGGAGGGCAGAGGAAGATAGGGGGCTGAGGGAGGGAGAGAAGCATCCCTGGGGGAGGGATCGAAGCCATCTTGGAGAAAGAGAGAGAGAGACTTGGGGGCTGCCTGCCTTGACTTTTCCCCCCTGCCCAGGAATCTCCTTGGAGTCGACCAGGGAGAGATCCCTGAACAGGAGGCCTGATCCACCCACCCTCTCCTCCCTTGAAGCTCTGTCCTTCCCTGCCATAAGACCCAGATCAGCTCCTGCAGACAAGCAGGTTTCAATTTAATGCCAGGCCAACCAGCAGTCAAACAACAGTGACAAAAGTGGGAGTGGGGTGTGTGAGAAGTGGGGTAGGTGAGGATGATAAGGAGGAAATGAGTAAAGGAGGGGATTTGGTGTATAAAATGAAGGGGGGAGTCTATGTATTAAAAGTGGGAGATGGGTGATAATAGTGATGTAGAAGTGTTGATATTGGGGGAGGGGGGAAAGGGGGTTTTTTAAAAAAATGAAGTTAAAAAGTAAACCCCCTTCATGGATCAATGCCTTGTCGTGGCGAAGGGGCTTGAATAACTCAGAGAAGCTATGAGCTATGCCATGCAGGGCCACCCAAGATGGACAGGTCATAGTGGAGAGTTTTGACTAAACGTGATCCACCTGGAGAAGGAACTGGCAAACCACTCCAGTATCCCTGCCAAGAAAACTCCATGGACAAAGACAACAGGCATATAAAAGTTATGACGCTGGAAGATGAGCCCCTCAGGTCGGAAGGCGTCCAACATGCTACTGAGGAAGAGCGGAGGACAAGTACAAGTAGATTCAGAGCTGATGAAGCGGCTGGGCCAAAGCCGAAAGGACGCTCAGTTGCGGATATGCCTGGAAGCGAAAGGAAAGTCCGATGCTGTAAAGAAAAATATTGCATAGGAACCTGGAATGTAAGAACCATGAGTGGAGGTAAGCTGGATGTGGTCAAAAATGAGATGACAAGAATAAATATCGACATCCTGGGCATCAGTGAACTAAAATGGAAGGGAATGGGCGAATTCAGTTCGGGTGACTATCATATCTACTACTGTGGGCAAGAATCCTGTAGCAGAAATGGAGTGGCCCTCATAGTCAACAAAAGAGTGGCAAAAGCTGTAATGGGATGCAATCTCAAAAATGACAGAATGATCTCGATACGAATCCAAGGCAGACCTTTTAACATCACAGTAATCCAAGTTTATGCACCAACTACCGGTGCTGAAGAAAGTGAAATTGACCAATTCTATGAAGACCTACAACAACTTCTAGAAATGACACCAAAGAAGGATGTTCTTCTCATTACAGGGGATTGGAATGCTAAAGTAGGGAATCAAGAGATAAAAGGAACAACTGGCAAGTTTGGCCTTGGAGTTCAAAATGAAGCAGGGCAAAGGCTAATAGAGTTCTGTCAAGAGAACAAGCTGGTCATCACAAACACTCTATTCCAACAACACAAGAGACGACTCTACACATGGATATCACCAAATGGGCAGCATCGAAATCAGATTGATTATATTCTCTGCAGCCAAAGATGGAGAAGCTCTATACAGTCAGCAAAAACAAGACCTGGAGCTGACTGTAACTCAGATCATCAGCTTCTTATAGCAAAATTCCAGCTTAAACTGAAGAAAGTAGGAAAAACCACTGGGCCAGTAAGATACAATCTGAATCAAATCCCTTATGAATACACAGTGGAAGTGAGGAACAGGTTTAAGGATTTAGATTTGGTGAACAGAGTGCCTGAAGAACTATGGATGGAGGCTCGTAACATTATACAGGAGGCAGCAACGAAAACCATCCCAAGGAAAAGGAAATGCAAGAAAGCAAAATGGCTATCCAACGAGGCCTTACAAATAGCGGAGGAGAGGAGGCAAGCAAAATGCAAGGGAGATAGGGAAAGATACAGGAAACTGAATGCAGATTTCCAAAAAACAGCAAGGAGAGACAAGAGGGTCTTCTTAAATGAGCAATGCAAAGAAATAGAGGAAAACAATAGAATGGGGAAAACCAGAGATCTGTTCAAGAAAATTGGAGATATGAAAGGAACATTTCGTACAAAGATTACCATAATCAAGGACAAAAGTGGTAAGGACCTAACAGAAGCAGAAGACATCAAGAAGAGGTGGCAAGAATACACAGAGGAATTATACCAGAAAGATATGGAGGTCTCATACACCCCAGGTAGTGTGGTTGGTGACCTTGAGCCAGACATCTTGGAGAGTGAAGTCAAATGGGCCTTAGAAAACATTGCTAATAACAAGGCCAGTGGAAGTGATGATATTCCAGCTGAACTATTTAAAATTTTAAAAGATGATGCTGTTAAGGTGCTACACCCAATATGCCAGCAAGTTTGGAAAACTCAGCAATGGCCAGAGGATTGGAGAAGATCAGTCTACATCCCAATTCCAAAGAAGGGCAGTGCCAAAGAATGCTCCAACTACCGCACAATTGCGCTCATTTCACACGCTAGCAAGGTTATGCTTAAAATTCTACAAGGCAGGCTTAGGCAGTATGTGGACCGAGAACTCCCAGAAGTGCAAGCTGGATTTCGAAAGGGCAGAGGAACCAGAGACCAAATAGCAAACATGCGCTGGATTATGGAGAAAGCTAGAGAGTTCCAGAAAAACGTCTACTTCTGCTTCATTGACTATGCAAAAGCCTTTGACTGTGTCGACCACAGCAAACTATGGCAAGTTCTTAAAGAAATGGGAGTGCCTGATCACCTCATCTGTCTCCTGAGAAATCTCTATGTGGGACAAGAAGCTACAGTTAGAACTGGATATGGAACAACTGATGGGTTCAAAATTGGGAAAGGAGTACGACAAGGTTGTATATTGTCTCCCTGCTTATTTAACTTATATGCAGAATTCATCATGCGAAAGGCTGGACTAGATGAATCCCAAGCCGGAATTAAGATTGCCGGAAGAAATATCAACAACCTCAGATATGCAGATGACACAACCTTGATGGCAGAAAGCGAGGAGGAATTAAAGAACCTTTTAATGAGGGTGAAAGAGGAGAGCGCAAAATATGGTCTGAAGCTCAACATCAAAAAAACCAAGATCATGGCCACTGGTCCCATCACCTCCTGGCAAATAGAAGGGGAAGAAATGGAGGCAGTGAGAGATTTTACTTTCTTGGGCTCCTTGATCACTGCAGATGGTGACAGCAGTCACGAAATTAAAAGACGCCTGCTTCTTGGGAGAAAAGCAATGACAAACCTAGACAGCATCTTAAAAAGCAGAGACGTCACCTTGCCAACAAAGGTCCGTATAGTTAAAGCTATGGTTTTCCCAGGAGTGATGTATTGAAGTGAGAGTTGGGACCATAAAGAAGGCTGATCGTCGAAGAATTGATGCTTTTGAATTATGGTGCTGGAGGAGACTCTTGAGAGTCCCATGGACTGCTAGAAGATCAAACCTATCCATTCTTAAGGAAATCAGCCCTGAGTGCTCCCTGGAAGGACAGATCGTGAAGCTGAGGCTCCAATACTTTGGCCACCTCATGAGAAGAGAAGAATCCTTGGAAAAGACCCTGATGTTGGGAAAGATTGAGGGCACTAGGAGAAGGGGACGACAGAGGACAAGATGGTTGGACAGTGTTCTCGAAGCTACGAACATGAGTTTGACCAAACTGCGGGAGGCAGTGCAAGACAGGAGTGCCTGGCGTGCTATGGTCCATGGGGTCACGAAGAGTCGGACACGACTAAACGACTAAACAACAACAAAAAGTAAACGCAATAACAGTAATAATAATGGTAAAAAATGTGGAAAGAAAAAAAATTAAACGGTAAAAAGTCTAGCTAAGGGGGGGGGACGAGGAGGGTGGGGAAAATCGAATCATAGAATCATAGAGTTGGAAGAGACCACGAGGGCCATCCAGTCCAACCCCCTGCCAAGCAGGAAACACCATCAAAGCATTCTTGACATATGGCTGTCAAGCCTCTGCTTAAAGACCTCCAAAGAAGGAGACTCCACCACACTCCTTGGTAGCAAATTCCACTGCCGAACAGCTCTTACTGTCAGGAAGTTCTTCCTAATGTTTAGGTGGAATCTTCTTTCTTGAAGTTTTAATCCATTGCTCCGTGCCCGCTTCTCTGGAGCAACAGAAAACAATCCTTCTCCTTCCTCCATATGACATCCTTTCATATACTTGAACATGGCTATCATGTCACCCCTTAACCTTCTCTTCTCCAGGCTAAACATACCCAGCTCCCTAAGCCGTTCCTCATAAGGCATCGTTTCCAGGCCTTTGACCATTTTGGTTGCCCTCTTCTGGACATGTTCCAGCTTGTCAGTATCCTTCTTGAACTGTGGTGCCCAGAACTGGACACAGTACTCCAGGTGAGGTCTGACCAGAGCAGAATACAGTGGTAATATTACTTCCCTAGATCTAGATCAGGGGTCCCCAAACTACGGCCCCCGGGCCGGATGCGGCCCAATCGGCCTCCCAATCCGGCCCGCGACGACCCCCGCCGCCCGCTGCCGCCGCCCGCTCTTACAGCGCGTGGCGCGGCGATGATCTTAAAAATCGGCAAAAAATTGCCGAAAATCTTTTGTGCGCATGCGTATGGGCCTCTCCCGACCCGGAAGAGGTCATTTCCGATGCACTTCCGGGTCGGGGGAGGCCCATACGCATGCGCACAAGCAATTTTCGGCGTTCCCCCCCCGCCCGTGTGCGTGCGCGCATGCGCACGGGCGCGCACTCCCCCGCCCTCCAGCCCGCTGCGCGTGCACTCCCCTGCCCTCCGGCCCACTGCGCGGTAAGTCTGGGGACCCCTGATCTAGATGCTATACTCCTATTGATGCAGCCCAGAATTGCATTGGCTTTTTTAGCTGCTGCATCACACTGCTGACTCATGTCAAGTCTGTGGTCTACCAAGACTCCTAGATCCTTTTCACATGTACTGCTTTCAAGCCACGTGTCACCCATCCTGTATTTGTGCTTTTCATTTTTTTTGCCCAAGTGTAGTACCTTACATTTCTCCTTGTTAAAATTCATCTTGTTTGCTTTGGCCCAGTTGTCTAATCTGTTAAGGTCATTTTGAAGTGTGATCCTGTCCTCTGGGGTATTAGCCACCGCTCCCAATTTGGTGTCGTCTGCAAACTTGCTCAGGATGCCCTCAAGCCCATCATCCAAGTCATTGATGAAGATGTTGAATAAGACTGGGCCCAAGACAGAACCCTGTGGCACCCCACTAGTCACTACTCTCCAGGATGAGGAGGATCCATTGATGAGCACCCTTTGGGTTCGGTCAGTCAGCCAGTTACAAATCCACTGAATGGTAGCATTGTCTAGCCCGCATTTTACCAGCTTCTTTACAAGAATATCATGGGGCACCTTGTCAAAGGGTGTCATCTGCATACTGATGAACACCCAGCACAAATCCCCTGATGATCTCTCCCAGCAGCTTCATGTAGATGTTAAAAAGCATGGGGGCATAGCTGTCAAGCATGGGGGAGAGGACGGAACCCTGAGGCACCCCACAAGTGAGAGCCCAGGGGTCTGAACACTCATCCCCCAACACCACTTTCTGGACCCGACCCCAGAGAAAGGAGCAGAACCACTGTATGACAAGTGACCCTAGCTCCCAGCCCCTGTAGACAGTCCAGAAGGATGTTATGGTCAATGGTGTCAAAGGCCACTGAGAGATCCAACAGAACTAGGAAACAGATTTCACCTTTGTCCCTAGCCCACTGGAGATCATCAACCAGTGCGACCAAGGCAGTTTCAGTCCTATGATGAGGCCTGAATCCCGACTGGAAGGGATCCAAATGGTCCGCATCCTCCCGGCATTCCTAGAGTTGTTCAGCAACCACCCGCTCAATCACCTTGCCCAGGAATGGTTGATTTGAGACTGGGCGATAATTAGCCATATTTGCCGGCCTAAAGATGTTTTTATAAGAAGCGGTTTAATGACCGCCTCTTTCAGCGGGTCTGGGAAGAATCCCGCACAGAGGGAAGCATTCAGCACCCCGTGGAGCACATCACCCAGCCCTTCCCAGCTCAGCTCACTTTTTTTTAGCCAGGATTGGCAAGGATCAAGGAGACAGGCGGTCGCTTTCACTTGTCCAAGCAGCCTGTCCATATCCTTGGAGGGAACAGATTGGAAGTGATCAAATGAAACATGACTAGACAGGGATCTAGCACTCTCCCGCCCCGGTGCTGCTCCCACGGTGGAGTCTACCTCCTTCGGAATCTGAAAAAACTTTGCAAAAGCCTCTTGGGGTCCTTACCAGGCCCCGATGAGGAAGGTGGTTATGATAGATTATGGACCACCTGGAATAGTCTCCTGCTGCTGTTTTCTGCAGATGCAATGGAAACGGCGAAGAAGGTCCTCTTCGCCATCGCCATTGCCCCTTGGTAGGCTCGAAGTTGAGCTCTAGCCCATGTCCGGTCTGATTCAGAACATGTTTTCCGCCACTGTAGCCATCTCAGCGACTGTTTCATCGCCTTCAGCTACGTGGGAAACCACGGTGCTGTCCCGGCTCCATGCAATCAGAGAGGGCGCTTCAGAGCTAGACAGTCAATAGCCCTGGTTAAATCCACACTCCAGCGGGCCACCAGGGAATCAGCTGAAAGGCCATCAGCATGGGATAAAACATCCCCTACCACTCTCTGGAAACCAATTGGATCCATAAAGTAGCGGGGGCGTACCATCCAAATTCCACCTCCCAGCAGAGGGGGAGGGTCACGGAGAAGTCCAGTTGCACCAGGAAGTGATCTGACCATGGCACTTGTTTTGTTTCACTTTTACTTAGTGTCAGATCCCCAACATCCATAGAGGTAAACACCAAGTATAAGGCAAACCAATCTGTGGTCGTCAACAGGTTTACCAAACCTATCAGCCAATCACCCATTCCCACCACCCATCTGAGTAATACCATTCCCCACCCTCCCACTATATATAAGGGTATGGTGACTTCTGTTTCAGTGTATCTGAAGACGTGTGCATGCACACGGAAGCTCATACCAATGACAAACATAGTTTGTCTCTAAGGAGCTACTGGAAGGAATTTTTCTTTTTTTCTTTTTCTTTTTTATCTAGATCAATGTGCCCACACTCGGCAGGGGTGGAGGATTATTGTGCAGACGATGAAGAACTTCATGATGAACTTAAGACCCTGATGAATAGTGGGCAGGTTCATGGACATAGAGTAGCTCCCTTTCCTGTGAGAAACCACTTTTTATAAAAGGTAAACTCCACAGTTCAACCGTATTCTAAGATAATGCTGATTCATTACAGTTGATTAAGGGTTAGGAAAGACTGATGATGCATTACCATTATTTAACATTATTTCATCTGCCTTTCCTAAAAATTTGGAACATATGGAGGACAGGAGATAATGTATGAGTTGTTAAAATAAGAGCAAGTGCTAATTGATGTGTGTAATATTCCTTTGTTCTCTTCCTAGAAACCTAGTAGGATTTTCTCTCTCCGCCCCACCTACCCCAGTCGGGGAAAAAACAATGGAGAAGGCAGTCAAAATTCTGGTGGGCCATGTCCAATAGGAAAAACAAAGAAACCATACTTGGAGTATGAAAAGAGAGAGGATAAACAATCTGAAACTATGGAGAGTGGAAAGAGCTTCACTGACAGTGGAAAACTTAGAATTCATCAACGGACTCACATGGGGGAGAAACCATTTCAATGCGTGGAGTGTGGAAAGAGCTTCAGTCACAGTGGACAGCTTAGAATTCATCAACGGACTCACACGGGGGAGAAACCATTTCAATGCATGGAGTGTGGAAAGAGCTTCAGTAGGAGTGAAAACTTTAGAATTCATCAACGGAGTCACACGGGGGAGAAACCATTTGATTGCATGGAGTGTGGAAAGAGCTTCAGTCAGAGTGGACACCTTAGAATTCATCAACGGGGTCACACGGGGGTGAAACCATTTCAATGCATGGAGTGTGGAAAGAGCTACAGTCATAGTGGAAACCTTAGAATTCATCAACGGAGTCACACGGGGGAGAAACCATTTAAATGTATGGAGTGTGGAAAGAGCTTCAGTCAGAGTGGACAGTTTAGAAACCATCAACGGATTCACACGGGGGAGAAACCATTTAAATGTATGGAGTGTGGAAAGAGCTTCAGTCAGAGTGGAAACCTTAGAATTCATCAACGGAGTCACACGGGGGTGAAACCATTTCAATGCATGGAGTGTGGAAAGAGCTACAGTCATAGTGGAAACCTTAGAATTCATCAACGGAGTCACACGGGGGAGAAACCATTTAAATGTATGGAGTGTGGAAAGAGCTTCAGTCAGAGTGGACAGTTTAGAAACCATCAACGGATTCACACGGGGGAGAAACCATTTAAATGTATGGAGTGTGGAAAGAGCTTCAGTCAGAGTGGAAACCTTAGAATTCATCAACGGAGTCACACGGGGGAGAAACCATTTAAATGCATGGAGTGTGGAAAGTGCTTTAGTCACAGTGGACACCTTAGAATTCATCAACGGATTCACACGGGGGAGAAACCATTTAAATGCATGGAGTGTGGAATGAGCTTCAGTCACAGTGGAAACCTTAGAATACACCAACGGACTCACACTGGGGAGAAACCATTTAAATGCATGGAGTGTGGAAAGAGCTTCAGTCAGAGTGGAAACCTTAGAATTCATCAACAAACTCATACAGGGGAGAAACCATATAAGTCCTAGGGAAGTGGACAGAGGTTCTGTTGAAATGGAAGTCTTACAAACCATCAAAAGACTCGGAGGGGTAAGAGCTGTAAGAGTGGAAACTCTGCAAGCCATCAATTCACTCAAAGAAGAGAAATGGTTTAAATAGGAGGAGTGTGGATTCTGCTTTGGTTATTATGGAACGCTTTTTAGAGTGTAGAACCTGTTTTTCCCCAAGTTGACAATTTCTCTCACATCAATAACAAAAAATCAATCTTTTATTAAATAAACATTTTATTAGATTTTCCAATTTAAATATCTAATTCATTTCCAAACTATACACGTTATAGCAGGGGTCAGCAAACTTTTTCAGCAGGGGGCCAGTTCACTGTCCCTCAGACCTTGTGGGGGGCCAGACTATATTTTGAATAAAAATATGAACGAATTCCTATGCCCTACAAATAACCCAGAGATGCATTTTAAATAAAAGGACACATTCTACTCATGTAAAAACACCAGGCAGGCCCCACAAATTACCCAGAGCTGCATTTTAAATAAAAGGACACATTCTGCTCATGTAAAAACATGCTGATTCCCAGACCGTCCATGGGTCGGATTTAGAAGGCAATTGGGCCGCATCTGGCCCCCGGGCCTTAGTTTGGGAATTATACCTGAGTTATACAAATATCAATTAAACAATTAATCCAAATATCTTGCCAAATTATACAAATTTAAAATTGAATTCCCATGCTTCAGACTCAGAAAGTCTCCTCTTATTGTCTTTGCTTTCTTATTTAACAAAATCCAGATCTTATCCAATAGTCCATTAAAATTCTTCTTTCAAGCCCCTGAGGTTTTTCAAGCAAGCAAGTTTAACCCAGGAAATCAATCTTAAATGCATGCAGCGTATGTGAGCTTCTGTTGTTTGTATGTAACATTGTCTAGACATGTATTTAAAGTAAGGAAGAGGACATTTCACAATAGTAAGCATAATATAATATTTAATGTATTGTTAGATAGGGAGGGGGAGTGTGTGAGTCTGGAGTGTTGCTTCTGAATGAGGATGGAGTGAGAGTGAGCTGGTTCTGGTGTTTGGTGGAGGGAGTTGGAAATGTTTGTATCTGGGAATAGAGAGTTGCACAAAGTGGAGCTGAGATTTCTTTGGTAGCAGAGTTAGATTAATATTATAGGAAGAGAAGCATAACGTCCACTGTTATAATTGCAATAATGGAACCATGAAGACACAGAAAGACTGAAAGCACCTACTTATATGTCGAAGGTAATCTTGAAACCCTCATCTATTCTTTTGATTCATATATTGTGTATAGATATATTTGATGACAAGAGAAATAAAAGGGGTATTTAGTGGCATAACCAGGAAAGGTTCTGTTCTCAGCTGCACGTCTTGCATGAGGAGGGAAGGGGGCACAGGGAAGAAGGGGCCGTACCAGAGCATCTCAAAGCAATGTGCTGGGGGGGGGGCGCACAGTGACACAAATATGTGTAGAATGCTGTCCCCAAAATGACACAGGGGGACAATTAATCCATACAGTGTATTTCCAATCCCTTCCCTAAACACCCCCAGTTGTGGGATTCGCATTTTTCCGAGCCACTGCACATGGGGTCAACATCTTCCCTGTTACCTAACATGACCCCAAGATCTCGCTCCTGGTTCCTCACTTCCTCTCCATCAGCCTCTATGTGAAATTAATAATTTTTGGCCCAACATGCATCTATTTAATCTTGTTGACATGACAAAGGGACATGTAAATATTATTACTACTACTACTACTACCACTACTACTATTACCACACCCATATATTGTTGTTTAGTCGTTTAGTCGTGTCCGACTCTTCGTGACCCCATGGACCATAGCACGCCAGGCACTCCTGTCTTGCACTGCCTCCCGCAGTTTGGTCAAACTCATGTTCGTAGCTTCGAGAACACTGTCCAACCATCTTGTCCTCTGTCGTCCCCTTCTCCTAGTGCCCTCAATCTTTCCCAACATCAGGGTCTTTTCCAAGGATTCTTCTCTTCTCATGAGGTGGCCAAAGTATTGGAGCCTCAGCTTCACGATCTGTCCTTCCAGGGAGCACTCAGGGCTGATTTCCTTAAGAATGGATAGGTTTGATCTTCTTGCAGTCCATGGGACTCTCAAGAGTCTCCTCCAGCACCATAATTCAAAAGCATCAATTCTTCGGCGATCAGCCTTCTTTATGGTCCCAACTCTCACTTCCATACATCACTCCTGGGAAAACCATAGCTTTAACTATACGGACCTTTGTTGGCAAGGTGACGTCTCTGCTTTTTAAGATGCTGTCTAGGTTTGTCATTGCTTTTCTCCCAAGAAGCAGGCGTCTTTTAATTTCGTGACTGCTGTCACCATCTGCAGTGATCAAGGAGCCCAAGAAAGTAAAATCTCTCACTGCCTCCATTTCTTCCCCTTCTATTTGCCAGGAGGTGATGGGACCAGTGGCCATGATCTTGGTTTTTTTGATGTTGAGCTTCAGACCATATTTTGCACTCTCCTCTTTCACCCTCATTAAAAGGTTCTTTAATTCCTCCTCGCTTTCTGCCATCAAGGTTGTGTCATCTGCATATCTGAGGTTGTTGATATTTCTTCCAGCAATCTTAATTCCGGCTTGGGATTCATCTAGTCCAGCCTTTCGCATGATGAATTCTGCATATAAGTTAAATAAGCAGGGAGACAATATACAACCTTGTCGTACTCCTTTCCCAATTTTGAACCAATCAGTTGTTCCATATCCAGTTCTAACTGTAGCTTCTTGTCCCACATAGAGATTTCTCAGGAGACAGATGAAGTGATCAGGCACTCCCATTTCTTTAAGAACTTGCCATAGTTTGCTGTGGTCGACACAGTCAAAGGCTTTTGCATAGTCAATGAAGAAGAAGTAGACGTTTTTCTGGAACTCTCTAGCTTTCTCCATAATCCAGCGCATGTTTGCTATTTGGTCTCTGGTTCCTCTGCCCTTTCGAAATCCAGCTTGCACTTCTGGGAGTTCTCGGTCCACATACTGCCTAAGCCTGCCTTGTAGAATTTTAAGCATAACCTTGCTAGCGTGTGAAATGAGCGCAATTGTGCGGTAGTTGGAGCATTCTTTGGCACTGCCCTTCTTTGGAATTGGGATGTAGACTGATCTTCTCCAATCCTCTGGCCATTGCTGAGTTTTCCAAACTTGCTGGCATATTGGGTGTAGCACCTTAACAGCATCATCTTTTAAAATTTTAAACAGTTCAGCTGGAATATCATCACTTCCACTGGCCTTGTTATTAGCAACTAGTGGAATTCAGCCCGTTAAAATAAACGGGCGCTAGAACAGATTTTATTGTTTTTTAGTGTGCAAAGAGGAACGGGTGTGCAGCCCCGCCGAAGCGGCGGCTGTGGGAGGGGCTAGCGGCCCCCCCCACGCGCCGCCGCCACAGAAAGAGGCCGACTTGCGGCCTTCTTCTGGGCGCCCACTGCCCAACTGGGCTCAGCGGAGCGCCCCAACGAAGCGGCGGCTGTGGGAGGGGCTAGCCGCTCCCCCCCACGTGCCGCCGCCGCCACAGAGAGAGGCCGAATTGCGGCCTTCTTTTGGGCACCCGCTGCCCAGCTGGGCTCAGCGGAGCGCCCCAACGAAGCGGCGGCTGTGGGAGGGGCTAGCCGCCCCCCCCCCACGTGCTGCCGCCGCCACAGAGAGAGGCCGAATTGCGGCTTTCTTCTGGGCGCCCGCTGCCCAGCTGGGCTCAGCGGAGCGCCCCAACGAAGCGGCGGCTGTGGGAGGGGCTAGCCGCCGCCCCCCACGCGCCGCCGCCACAGAAAGAGGCCGACTTGCGGCCTTCTTCTGGGCGCCCGCTGCCCAGCTGGGCTCAGCGGAGCGCCCCAACGAAGCGGCGGCTGTGGGAGGGGCTAGCCGCCGCCCCCCACGTGCCGCCGCCACAGAAAGAGGCTGAATCACGGCCTTTTCTTGGGCGCCCGCTGCCCAGCTAGGCTCAGCGGAGCACCCAGACAGCGGATTAAACGGTAGGCAGGGGGGGGAGAGAGCGCGCGTGTGTGCGCGTTCTGTCTCTCCGTCCAATCCCTGTGTCTCTGGGGTACATGCGCAGTACCCCAGGGACACACAGGACACAGGGACTGGACGCAGGGACACTTGCATATTATTATATAGGATGCTTTCTAAGGCCCATTTGACTTCACTCTCCAAGATGTCTGGCTCAAGGTCAGCAACCACACTACCTGAGGTGTACGAGACCTCCATATCTTTCTGGTATAATTCCTCTGTGTATTCTTGCCACCTCTTCTTGATGTCTTCTGCTTCTGTTAGGTCCTTACCAGTTTTGTCCTTGATTATGGTAATCTTTGTACGAAATGTTCCTTTCATATCTCCAATTTTCTTGAACAGATCTCTGGTTTTCCCCATTCTATTGTTTTCCTCTATTTCTTTGCATTGCTCATTTAAGAAGACCCTCTTGTCTCTCCTTGCTGTTTTTTGGAAATCTGCATTCAGTTTCCTGTATCTTTCCCTATCTCCCTTGCATTTTGCTTGCCTCCTCTCCTCCGCTATTTGTAAGGCCTCGTTGGACAGCCATTTTGCTTTCTTGCATTTCCTTTTCCTTGGGATGGTTTTCATTGCTGCCTCCTGTATAATGTTACGAGCCTCCATCCATAGTTCTTCAGGCACTCTGTCCACCAAATCTAAATCCTTAAACCTGTTCCTCACTTCCACTGTGTATTCATAAGGGATTTGATTCAGATTGTATCTTACTGGCCCAGTGGTTTTTCCTACTTTCTTCAGTTTAAGCTGGAATTTTGCTATAAGAAGCTGATGATCTGAGTTACAGTCAGCTCCAGGTCTTGTTTTTGCTGACTGTATAGAGCTTCTCCATCTTTGGCTGCAGAGAATATAATCAATCTGATTTCGATGCTGTCCATTTGGTGATATCCATGTGTAGAGTCGTCTCTTGTGTTGTTGGAATAGAGTGTTTGTGATGACCAGCTTGTTCTCTTGACAGAACTCTATTAGCCTTTGCCCTGCTTCATTTTGAACTCCAAGGCCAAACTTGCCAGTTGTTCCTTTTATCTCTTGATTCCCTACTTTAGCATTCCAGTCCCCTGTAATGAGAAGAACATCCTTCTTTGGTGTCATTTCTAGAAGGTGTTGTAGGTCTTCATAGAATTGGTCAATTTCACTTTCTTCAGCACCGGTAGTTGGTGCATAAACTTGGATTACTGTGATGTTAAAAGGTCTGCCTTGGATTCGTATCGAGATCATTCTGTCATTTCTGAGATTGCATCCCATTACAGCTTTTGCCACTCTTTTGTTGACTATGAGGGCCACTCCATTTCTGCTACAGGATTCTTGCCCACAGTAGTAGATATGATAGTCACCCGAACTGAATTCGCCCATTCCCTTCCATTTTAGTTCACTGATGCCCAGGATGTCGATATTTATTCTTGTCATCTCATTTTTGACCACATCCAGCTTACCTCCACTCATGGTTCTTACATTCCAGGTTCCTATGCAATATTTTTCTTTACAGCATCGGACTTTCCTTTCGCTTCCAGGCATATCCGCAACTGAGCGTCCTTTCGGCTTTGGCCCAGCCGCTTCATCAGCTCTGAATCTACTTGTCCTTGTCCTCCGCTCTTCCTCAGTAGCATGTTGGACGCCTTCCGACCTGAGGGGCTCATCTTCCAGCGTCACCCATATATTACTTCCAGCATAATATAAAATATAAGAAAATGTCAAACACAAAAAATGCCTTCAGAGGTCTTCCAAAAGTTATGTACAGTGGTACCTCTGGTTATAAACACCTCGGGTTACAAACACTTCAGGTTACAAACTCCGCTAATCTGGAATTTGTACCTCGGTTTGAGAACTTTACCTCAGGATGAGAACAGGAATAGGAATAAGAATAGTTTTATTGCCCAAGTACCAAACATACTTGGAATTTTGCTTCGGCTACATTGCAATGTAAATGTACCTTATACAAACACTCACAATACAATAGCACAACAAAGGAAACCCCCCCCCCAAATAACTGGCCTCCCCTTCTGCTACACAACTACGAATTTAACAATTTGATGGCAAAAGGGGAAAAACTGTTCCTAGAATCATAGAATCATAGAGTTGGAAGAGACCACAAGGGCCATCCAGTCCAACCCCCTGCCAAGCAGGAAACACCATCAAAGCATTCTTGACATATGCCTGTCAAGCCTCTGCTTAAAGACCCCCAAAGAAGGAGACTTCACCACACTCCTTGGCAGCAAATTCCACTGCCGAACAGCTCTTACTGTCTTAGTTTCCTGTGCCTAGCCGTTTTTGCGTATAGAGTTCTGTAGCGACGTCCAGATACAAGTAAATCAAACAGATGATGACCAGGATGCAAAGGATCTGCGGCAATTCCCTCTGCTCTCTTCCAAGCTCAGACAGCGTAAATATAGTGATGTCCCCAACAGATGAAGGTGCAAGAGGCAAAAGGCAGGTCCTTCACATCCGCTTCGCACAGGCGGGGGGGGGCTGCTTTAAGGAGTGGCGTGGGAAGGTCAGGTGGTACCCGGTGCTTTTTTTTGGTCACCCCTCCCCCCACACATTGAAATTATTAAAAGAAGGAAAAATAAGTTACAAGTGTTTGTTGTTGTTTAGTCGTTTAGTCGTGTCTGACTCTTCATGACCCCATGGACCAGAGCACGCCAGGCACTCCTGTCTTCCACTGCCTCCCGCAGTTTGGTCAAACTCATGTTCGTAGCTTCGAGAACACTGTCCAACCATCTCGTCCTCTGTCGTCCCCTTCTCCTAGTGCCCTCAATCTTTCCCAACATCAGAGTCTTTTCCAGGGAGTCTTCTCTTCTCATGAGGTGGCCAAAGTATTGGAGCCTCAGCTTCAGGATCTGTCCTTCCAGTGAGAGCACTCAGGGCTGATTTCCTTCAGAATGGAGAGGTTTGATCTTCTTGCAGTCCATGGGACTCTCAAGAGTCTCCTCCAGCACCATAATTCAAAAGCATCCATTCTTCAGCGATCAGCCTTCTTTATGGTCCAGCTCTCACTTCCATACATCACTCCTGGGAAAACCATAGCTTTAACTATACGGACCTTTGTTGGCAAGGTGATGTCTCTGCTTTTTAAGATGCTGTCTAGGTTTGTCATTGCTTTTCTCCCAAGAAGCAGGGGTCTTTTAATTTTGTGACTGCTGTCACCATCTGCAGTGATCAAGGAGCCCAAGAAAGTAAAATCTCTCACTGCCTCCATTTCTTCCCCTTCTTTTTGGCAGTAGCCATGATCTTGTTTTTGTTTTGTTTTTTTTTGATGTTGAGCTTCATAGCAAGTTACAAGTGTTATTTTCTGGTTTATTTTCTGTGAGCATAAGCACTTAAAACCCTTTTTTCCTAACTTTTTCCTCTTCAAATTTTGAAATCAAATCAACTCCCAGAGTTGGTGGAGCTAGAATAAAACCCAGCACCTCCTCCAGCTGGACTCCGTCCATGGAACCAGTCAATGTGTGTGCTGCCTTCTTCCATTTCAGGGGGAGATGTGGGCTAGAAGGTCCTTGGGGTCCCTTCAGCCCCACAATTCTAGGGTCTATGGGCCCTGATCCGCATGGCTTCACAAGATGATGAGACACCTTCATGGAGGGGAAGACGAGACACCTTCATGGAGGGGAAGACGAGACACCTTCATGGAGGGGAAGACGAGACACATTCATGGAGGGGAAGACGAGACACCTTCATGGAGGGGATGGCTCTGCTCTGTCTCCACGGTCCGAGGCAGTGATGCTTCTGAATGCCAGTTGCTGGGAACTGCAGGAAGGGAAAAGGCTGCTCCTGTGCTTGGATCCTGCTTGCAGGTTTCCCAAAAGGGGCATCTGGTTGGTCACTGTGAGAACAGGATGCTGGACTAGATGGGCCACTGGCCTGATCCAGCAGCAGGCTCTTCTGATGTCTGTATGGTATTTGGGTTGCTCTTTTCCCCTAGAAAGGCCTTAGCAGGGAAGGTGATGACGGCTGCAGAATACAAAACCCTGAACTGACCAGGCGTATTCCGTAGCCAGACGAGAGAAGTGTTTGCCCACTCTGTGCACAGCAGTGATTGACAAGTTGACAGCGGCAGAGCAGCTCCTTTGCATGCAGATGGTCCTGGGTTCAATTCCCACAGTCTGTCTGGGTGTGTGTGCCAGAAACAGCTCAGTCATAACTCAATTAGAAAGAGAAGAAATCCGTATTCATGCTATGAGGAAGATAAAGAACATAAAGGGTTTCATAATCATATAATAAGGAAAGCACTGATAAAGGTCTGGAATAAATACAAAGATTTCTTAGAACCTAAAAATACCCTGGTGGTTGTCTCAGTTGAGGCAATAGCAATAAAAACATTTAATATAAAAGGAAACTGGCCAACGTATAGAGATTTGTTAATAGAAGAAGAGAAAGGTTTGAAATTAAAAAGTTATGAAAATTTGAAAGATACTTTACAAAGTTGGTTGGGTGTGTGTGCCAGGAGCAGGTCCGTAATAACTCACATGGCATCAGGAAAGTGAACTCTTTCAAAGAAAGAAACAGCTCAGGAGGCCAAGCCAAGTGAGCACAGCAACTCTTCCCGGTAGATCTGATTCTGGACTGTTCTCTGCCACAGACTCTCCCAGCTCACTAAGGCCTGTTACCTCTCCAGCTTCTGACATTTCCTCCTCCCCGTCTGCTCCCTCTTCTCCCTCTGACCATTCATCATCTGCTACCCTTCCCTGGGCTCTGAGCCTTCTTCCCTTGGGGCCTCCCACCAGTCCTCTGAGTCCAGCCAGTCCATGACACCCACCGACATGTCTAGGCAGGGCTGAGAGAGAACCTAGAGAGACAATGCTGCTGGTCAGTGTAGACAGTACTGGGCTACATGGACTCCGTAACAGGCAGCTTCCTACCGAAGGATCTGTAGAAAACGGCCATAGAATTGTAGAGCTGGATGCTACACCCAAGGGTCATCTAGTCTAACCCCCTGCAATGCAGGAATCTCAACTCAAACATCTAAGACAGATTTTGGCTCTCCAACCTCTGCTTAAAAGCCTCCAAGGAAGGCGAGGCCACCCCCTCCTGAGGGAGACCGTTCCACTGTCAAATGCTCTTAACTGCCACAAAGTTCTTCCTGACATTTAGTCGGAGTTGCCTTTCTTGTAAGTAACTTGAATCCTGTGGTTTGGGTCGATCCAAAGAGGCTTCCCCTCCTCTGCCACCTCATGCATTCAACTGGAGGTGTCGGGTGTTGGAGCTGGGATCCTCCTTGCAAGACACAGGCTGCCCCAGAAGCCCTGCCATGCTAGCAGTCACTACTGGTAGGTGCTTCATCAGCAGAAACAGTGAGCTGAGGTTACTGCCTTGCATAAAGTTCATTTTATCCCCGCAGCAGCCTTTGTTCAACCTTAACAAAGGTCCTTCCCACATCCAGCCCAGATCCAGTGCCAGCATCTGGGGTCAGCTGCTGGAGCTCCCCTATTGTTTTTTCACCATTAATTTCCACAATTAGCCACCGATAAAAAAGAATAAAAATATTAAATTCCTCCACCACCACCCCAGTCCCCATACAGCAATAACACTTCAAAACCTCATCTTTGAGGTTCTTTAAACCTCAAGACTTCCCTCCTTTCCCTCTTCTGGTTCCATATACACATTTTTTTCTGCATATCCATGATTCATACTTCATCCATTGTTATTTCCTTAATTTTACCCATATCTCTACAGATTGCAAGTGTATTGTCTAAACTTGCTAATGTATAGATTTATTAATATTATTTTGCACATATATATGACTTTGGAGAGTGCTGGCCATGTCGTGCTCTGGGACCCAGTGTCCTGCTGCTTGCACCTTCCCACCCCTACCATTCATATCTACCCTACATGTCTCCTGAATTTTTTTTCATATTAGTCTCATCCATTTTTCCTCATTTTTCCTCCCTTCCTTGCTTCAAGACATTCTGTTACCAAATGGCTCTATCTTAGTAGTCAATTCTGACACCATTTCAATATTTTCATCCATTTGGGCTCCAATCTTGTCTGCTAAATTATCCCAAATTTCCTCCATCTCTTTAATCAATTCTTCTTTCCACACAGAGAAAAGTCCCCTCAATTCCAAGCAAACCTTGTCCCTTGCCATGTTTTGAACTACTCAAAATACACAGGACCAAGTGAGATTAACATAATTCACTCTGCCTTCTCTGGTTCTCAAAACAGTTTTACAACAGTACCTTATCACTTTGTCCAGGCCACTTTCTTTCCCAAGAAACACCACTTCCTGTACTTTCCCTCCAGCTCGGTTACCCATTACATCTATGCAAATTTCCAATTAACTTTCCAAACTTTATAGTTTCAGTTTATCTCTCCAAGCATTTTTATAAGACACTCGGCTTCCAACTTTAGGAAGGTGGCGTGGGGGCTCTCTGATGCTGCCAGATTCTGCCCGGATCCTGGAACCACCTTCCCAGCGATCTTTGTCCTTTCAAAACTTTCTCCTTTCCAAAAGACACAGGCATATCCAGTCCTTATCAATACTTCAGCTTCTCTAGCCCGTTCTAAACTTTAAAATTTCAATTTATCTATAAGAATACTTTGAAAACAAACTCAGTCTTCTTTCAACCACTCCAACCATGGTGTGTTCACAATCCACAGTGACAAATCCACTTGAAGGTAAGAAAGTTTGGGCTTCAGTTCCTGGCAACAGAGGTGGGAAGGGGATGCGAAGCAACTCCGCTGGGTTCCTGGCCGAGCCAAGCGAGGGGAGGCAATCACTCTCTTCCCCTCAAGTGCAAATTCAGAGACAGTGCCATGAGTTCAGCCAGCATTTTGTCACCCCCCTCATCATGGCACCGGGGGTGGGCTGCACCCACCTTGTGATGCCCCAAGGCAGCCCCTCCGCACATTCCCCCGCCAGCGCCCAGGATGGAGATGACTCTCTAAAAGGCCACGACTCTCTGCCTCCCCGCTGCCAATGTCCTGCTGGGCTTCCCTCCCCCCACGTTGCTTCCTCCTCCTCCATCAGCCCCCCAACCTCCTCCCGCAGCCCCCGGGTCTCTCCCAAGCACAGGGAGGGGGGGGTCTCTATCCTTTAACCCTTCCATGGATTCCCTCTCTTTCTCTCCCCCACTTAAAGATACGAAAGGCGCGCCACGGCCCTGCTTCCCCCCGCGTTGTGAAATGGGTGTGAAAATGAACGGACCCCCCCCCCCTCTCGGCAAGGGATTAAGAGAGGTAAAGGGGGAGTGGAAGCTGTGCCCCGGAGGACTTTTTCGGAGGTTTTTTTGGGGGGGGAAGTCTCCTTCCCTTCCGCCTCCGGGGATCGAACCTGGGACCTTCTCTGGAAAGAAACAGGATATTCAGAGCTTGTTTGGAAGGAGGAGAATTTGTGTGTTCTGAGTGGGAGGCGTCACTCATTCCTCCCCAAGGGTCAGTGAGCTCCGCTTCCTAGAGAGGCAGGAAGGATGAGAGGGGGGAGGGGGTGCCGAGGTTGGAGGGGGAGGGGCCGCCATCCACATTCCCGGAAGAGGAGCAGCTCTGCAGAGGAGGAGGAAAAAGAGGTGCAAACTATATCTTTATATTGGGGGGAGGTTTGGCGTTGTGAGGAGGGGAAGAAGGATGCACTGTTCCTCCCCCTGTTCTGTAGGGCAGCTGGGAAGGGAGGGCAGGATTGAGGGTGAAGGGGAGGGATAAAAGGAAAGTATGCGAGCACTCCCCCTCCCCCTCCCTTCTGTGGAAGGGCTGAGACTTGAACCGAGGCCTCAATTCCGCGCCCCTCTGCGAATTCCGGGTTCCCCCTGGCAGAAATCCCTGGGGCGCTTTTGACCCCCACTGGGTGACAAGACGCGGCTTGGTGGGTCCCTTTTGTCTAGAGATGGGGAGTCCATGGAAGGGTTAAAGGAGGCGAGAGAGGCCTGGATGGAGACCCCCCCGTCTCCCTCCTTTCCCCCCCTCCCTGCTCTTCTTGCGAGGCCCCTCCGGATGGAGAGGTGGGGGCGCTTGGGAGAGATTTGGCAGGCAGGCCGAAGGGTTACCAGTACCAGACATGGGGTGGCCTCTGGGCAAAGGAGGCCCTCAGGGGCGGAGGGAGGAGGGCAGAGGAAGTTAGGGGGCGGAGGGAGGGAGGGAAGCATCCCTGGGAGAGGGATCGAAGCCATCTTGGAGAAAGAGAGAGAGACTTGGGGGCTGCCTGCCTTGACTTCTCCCTCCTGCCCAGAAATCTGCCATGATTTCAAGTCGACCAGGGAGAGATCCCTGAACAGGAGGCCTGATCCACCCACCCTCTCCTCCCTTGAAGCTCAGTCCTTGCCCTGCCATAAGTCCCAGGTCAGCTCCTGAATGGGGCGCTGGGGGCTCTTATAGTGAGTCTAACCATTGGGAGAAAGAGGAAAGGGAGGAAGCCCACTTTATTATTTCTGCCTTTGAGGCTTCTGTCTTGTCAACTACAGTCTTCTGTTACAGGTAGGTAGCCGTGTTGGTCAGACGCAGACAAAAAAAAATTAAAAAAAATCCTTCCAGTAGCACCTTAGAGACCAACTAAGTTTCTCATAGATTTATGTGGAGAAGCATCTAAAGGGTTCCTACTTGTGTCCAACTCTTTCTCTCCATTCCACCAGGTTTCCATTATTCCTACTGTTTCAGAACTCTTAAATCTGTGGGATTTAAGGGATTGGGAAGATTGTTATGGAAATGGGCGGGGTTCCTTCCCCACCCCCGCCTGTGTAATTATTACTACACATTTTTATTTTATTACAGTCATAGACAAAAAATAAAAATAAAAGAAGAAAAATTCATTACTCAAGAAAATTTGTTTTATTTATTTATTTAATATATTCGTTGCTTTCTCTTGCCCAGGGCAACCCAAAGTGACTTACAACCAGTTGTTGTTGTTGTTTAAATAAAATAAGCTTTATTTAAATTCTTTAAAATTTTAAAATCATAGACTAAAAAGAAAAATAGAACAAAAATCCATCACTCAACAAAAGACAAAAAGAAGAAAAGGAAAGGAAACATTAAATATTAAAACTACTTCCGATTGTTTGTATATCACTTCCTCTATTAATTTCTATTAATTTGCTTTCCTAATCTATTCATACAAAAAACACCCACCAACGATGTTTTTACTTGATTCATCTTTTGGATACTTCGTCCTATGCGTATCTCAATTTAAGCAAATCACCAATTTTGTTTTGATACCTTCTTTGTTCAGATAATCCTCCACATATTTGCACTCTCTTTTAATTTTCTGTTTGGGAACATTTCTTATACAGTGGTACCTCGACTAACGAATAACCCTACTTACAAAAAATTCTACTTACGAACGATACAAATTGGGGCCCGCTTACGAATTTTTTTGACATCCGAAGGCTGGATTGGGCCCCCGCCGCCGCCACTAGCAGCCTCCCACCGCCTCGGGTGCTCAGCCCACGGTCGTATCGGGCCCCGCCGCCTCGGGCGCACGGCCCACGGCCATATCGGGCGCCGCTGCTAGCGGCCTCCCGCCACCTCCGGCGCTCAGCCTATGGCCAGATCAGGCCCCGCCTCCTGCTACCTTCGCAGCTTGGCCCATGGCCGGATTGGGCCCTGCCTCCGCTGCTAGCGGCATCCCGCCGCCTACGGCGCTCAGCCTACGGCTGGATCCGGCCCCGCCACTGCCACTAGCAGCCTCCTGGCGCTCGGCCCACGGCCGGATCGGGCCCCGCCTCCGCTGCTAGTGGCATCCCGCCGCCTACGGCGCTCAGCCTACGGCCGGATCTGGTCCCGCCACTAGCAGCCTCCTGGCGCTCGGCCTACGGCTGGATTGAGCCCCACCACCGCCACTAGCTGGCCTCCCACCAGATCGCCGCCTCCCCCACTCGGCCTACGGCCGGATCAGGCCCCCGCCGCCACCACTAACCTGCCGCCTCGCCGCCACCCGCCTCCCTGCACTGAAAGGTAATGTTGTCTTTAAAGTCTCTTTTAAAGGGTCTTTTTCCTAGGCTCCGGAACGAATTAATCCATTCCCAATGCATTCCCATGGGAAACATCGTTTCGACTTACGAACGTTTCTACTTACGAATGTGCATTCGGAACGGATTAAATTCGTGAGTAGAGGTTCCACTGTAGTTACAATCATCTTAGCTAAGTTTATAAATTCTACTAATTTAGCATGCCATTCTTGAATTGTTGGGATATCTTTGTTGTTGTTCTTGTTGTTATGTTCCACGGTGACACTCCAAGGTATTCTTTCTTGTGTTTCCTGCAGAGGAAGGCTGTTCTCAGGGCCTGCTCCACTGTGAGGGAGACTAAGGGCAGCCCCCTCAGACAGCAGATGCGGAGAGGGGCAAGGAGGGGACTGAGCTGAGTGCCATTTGGCCAGCCCTGATTTCAATTTCAATTTATTATTTATACCCCGCCCATCTGGCCGGGTCTCCCCTCCCCCTCTGGGCAGCTTCCAGCACACATTAAAATACATTAAAATATCACAGATTTTAAAATTTCCCTAAACAGGGCTGCCTTTAGGTATTTTCTAAATGTCAGGTAGTTGTTTATCTCAGCTTTAAAGGTCAGCACCAACACTTTCAATTGTGCTCGGAAACGTACTGGGAGCCAGTGCAGGTCTTTCAAGAAGGGTGTTATGTGGTCTTGGCGGGTGCTCCCAGTTACCAGTCTAGCTACCGCATTCTGGATTAGTTGCGGTTTCTGGGTCACCTTCAAAGGTAGCCCCACATAGAGCGCATTGCGGGAGATAACCAGAGCATGCACCACTCTGGTGAGACAGTCCGCGGGCAGGTAAGGGCTCAGCCTGTGCACCAGATGGAGCTAGTAGACAGTCACCCTGGACACAGAATTAACCTGTGCCTCCATGGACAGCTGTGAGTCCAAAATGACTCCCAGGCTGCACACATGGTCCCTCAGGGGCACAGTTATCCCATTCAGGACCAGTGAGTCCCCCACACCCGCCCGCCCCCTGTCCCCCAGAAACAGTACTTCTGTCTTGTCAGGATTCAACCTCAATCTGTTAGCCCCCATCCATCTTCCAAGCGCCTTCAGGCACTCACACAGGACCTTCACCGCCCTCACTGGTTCTGATTTAAAAGAGAGGTAGAGCTGGCTATCGTCCGCATATTGATGAACACCCAGCCCAAACCCCCTGATGATCTCTCCCAGCAGCTTCATGTAGATGTTAAAAAGCATGGGGGAGAGGACAGAACCCTGAGGCACCCCACAAGTGAGAGCCCAGGGGTCTGAACACTCATCCCCCAACACCACTTTCTGGACCCGACCCGGAGAAAGGAGCAGAACCACTGTATGACAGTGACCCTAGCTCCCAGCCCCTGTAGACGGTCCAGAAGGATGTTATGGTCAATGGTGTCAAAGGCCTCTGAGAGATCCAGCAGAACTAGGAAACAGCTCTCACCTTTGTCCCTAGCCCGCCGGAGATCATCAACCAGTGCGACCAAGGCAGTTTCAGTCCCATGATGAGGCCTGAATCCTAATTGGAAGGGATTCAAGTGGTCCACATCCTCCAGGCGTGAGTTGTTCAGCAACCACCCGCTTATTAATCACCTTGCCCAGAAATGGTTGATTTGAGACTGGGCGTTAATTAGCCATATTAGCCAGGTCTAAAGATGTTTTTGTGCTCTATGTGGTGCTGACCTTTGAAGGTGACCCGGAAACTACAATTAATCCAGAATGCGGTAGCTAGACTGGTAACTGGGAGCACCCGCCAAGAGCACATAACACCGGTCTTGAAGGACCTGCATTGGCTCCCAGTACGTTTCCGAGCACAATTGAAAGTGTTGGTGCTGACCTTTAAAGTCCTAAATGGCCTCGGTCCAGTATACCTGAAGGAGCGTCTCCACCTCTATCGCTCTGCCCAGACACTGAGGTCCAGTGCCGAGGGCCTTCTGGTGGTTCCCTCGCTGCGAGAAGCCAAGTTACAGGGAACCAGGCAGAGGGCCTTCTCGGTAGTGGCACCCGCCCTGTGGAACGCCCTTCCACCAGATGTCAAAAAGAAAAACAACTTTTAGAGGACATCTGAAGGCAGCCCTGTTTAGGGAAGCTTTTAATCTTTAAGAAATTAGTGTATTTTAATGTTTCTGTTGGAAGCCGCCCAGAGTGGCTGGGGAAACCCAGCCAGATGGGTGGGTGTCATGGCCCTGCCTGGCCTGTACAGCACCACTGCATGGTTTCAAGATCGATTGGTGCTGCACCAATGACACGTATCCCAGGCTGCAGCTCCTCTCAGACTGCCAGCTGGATACTTGCTATTTCCTTCTCAAAGGACACAGACCAGGATGTGATTTTAAAACTATAAGTTTAGTTTATTGATTGGTACATATGCGTGCGGTTACTGGATTGAGAAAACGTACATAAACTTGAAACGTTGCCTATACCGGCCTATACCTTCTAAGTCATACAACACAATGATTATTATATCACACTACTATCCTGGCTGTCTATTCCTTCCCACCACTCATCCACCTATCTCTCTCTGACTTTTGCTAACTAACCAACTCTGACTGCACTAGCTCACTCCTCACTAACTGACTATCTCCACGAACTCCTGACTCTAACCGACTTCAACTCCAACTCCACTTCAACTGACTAAACTGCCACTCGGGAGGGGTTTTTTATCCCTGGGCTGAGCCCGCCCCTGAGTTTTCTAAACTGTCCCTAGCTTAACCCCTTACATGCTGGGTCTTGTCTAGGTGGCAAATTGCCACAGCGGGGTATAAATAATAAATTATTATTATATTATTTTTTCAGAAGCGGTTTAATGACCGCCTCACAGAGGGAAGCATTCACCACCCTGAGGAGCACATCGCCCAGCCCTTCCCGGCTCCCTGTTAGTAGCCAGGATGGGCAAGGATCAAGGAGACAGGTGGTCAGTTTCACTCGTCCAAACAGCCTGTCCACATTTTCGGAGGTAACAGATTGGAATTGATCCCATGAAACATTACTAGACAGGGATCTAGCACTCTCCCGCCCCGGTGCTGCTCCCACGGTGGACTCTACCTCCTTCCGAATCTGAGCGACTTTATCTGCAAAAAAACTTTGCAAAAGCATTGCAGGAGATTTTGGGGTCCTTACCAGGCCCCGATGATGAAGGTGGCTCTGATAGATTATGAACCACCTGGAAGAGTCTCCTGCTGCTGTTTTCTGCAGATGCAATGGAAACGGTGAGGAAGGTCCTCTTCGCCGTCGCCATTGCCACTTGGTAGGCTCGAAGTTGAGCTCTAGCCCGTGTCCGGTCTAATTCAGAACGAGTTTTCTGCCACAGTGCTCTAGCCGTCTCAGCGACTGTTTCATCGCCCTCAGCTCCGGGGAAAACCACGGGGCTGTCCGGGCTCCATGCAATCAGAGAGGCTGTTTCGGAGCCAGTCAGTCAATAGCCCTGGTTAACTCCACATTCCAGCGGGCCACCAGGGAATCAGCTGAAAGGCCATCAGCACGGGATAAAACATCCCCTACCACTCTCTGGAAACCAATTGGATCCATTAAGCAGCGGGGGCGTACCATCCAAATCGGTCCCACCTCCCAGCAGAGGGCAAGGGTCGCGAAGAAGTCCAGTTGCACCAGGAAGTGATCTGACCATGCCACTTCTTTTGTTTCGCTTTTACTTAGTGTCAGATCCCCAACATCCATAGAGGTAAACACCACGTATAAGGCAGACCAATCTGTGGTCGTCAACAGGGTTACCACACCTATCAGCCAATCACCCATTCCCACCACCCATCTGAGTAATACCATTCCCCACCCTCCCACTATATATAAGGGTCTGGTGACTTCTGTTTCAGTGTATCTGAAGAAGTGTGCATGCACATGGAAGCTCATACCAATGACAAACTTAGTTTGTCTCTAAGGACCTACTGGAAGGAATTTCTCTATTTTATTTTATTTTTTATCTAGACCAATGTGCCCACACTTGGCAGGGGTGGAGAATTATTGTGCAGACGATGAAGAACTTCATGATGAACTTAAGACCCTGATGAATAGTGGGCAGGTTCATGGACTTAGAGCAGCTCCTTTTCCTGTGAGAAACCACTTTTTATAAAAAGTAAACCCCACAGTTCAACCGTATTCTAAGATAATGCTGCTTCATTAAAGTTGAGTAAGGGTTAGGAAAGACTGATGATGTATTCCCATTATTTAACATTATTTCATCTGCCTTTCCTAAAAATTTGGAACATATGGAAGACAGGAGTTAATGTATGAGATGTTAAAATAAGAGGAAGTGCTAATTGATGTGTGTAATATTCCTTTGTTCTCTTCTTAGAAACCAAGTAGGATTTTCTCTCCCCTCCCCCCTGGACGAGAAAAAAACAATGGAGAAATTCTGGTGGGCCATGTCCAATGGGAATAACGAGAAAATCATACATGGAGTGTGAAAAGAGGCGATAAACAATTTGAAAGTATGGAGGGTGGAAAGAGCTTCACTGACAGTGGAAAACTTAGAATTCATCAATGGGGTCACACGGGGGGAAAACCATTTCAATGCATGGAGTGTGGAAAGAGCTTCAGTCAGAGTGGACACCTTAGAATTCATCAACGGGGTCACACGGGGGAGAAACCATTTAAATGCATGGAGTGTGGAAAGAGCTTCAGTCAGAGTGGACACCTTAGAATTCATCAACGGGGTCACACGGGGGAGAAACCATTTAAATGCATGGAGTGTGGAAAGAGCTTCAGTCAGAGTGGAAACCTTAGAATTCATCAACGGAGTCACACGGGGGAGAAACCATTTAAATGCATGGAGTGTGGAAAGAGCTTCAGTCACAGTAGACACCTTAGAATTCATCAACGGAGTCACACGGGAGAGAAACCATTTAAATGCATGGAGTGTGGAAAGAGCTTCACTGACAGTGGACAGCTTAGAATTCATCAACGGAATCACACGGGGGAGAAACCATTTAAATGCATGGAGTGTGGAAAGAGCTTCAGTCAGAGAGGACACCTTAGAATTCATCAACGGAGTCACACGGGGGAGAAACCATTTAAATGCATGGAGTGTGGAAAGAGCTTCAGTCACAGTGGAAACCTTAGAATTCATCAACGGAGTCACACGGGGGAGAAACCATTTGAATGCATGGAGTGTGGAAAGAGCTACAGTCAGAGTGGACACCTTAGAATTCATCAACGGAGTCACACGGGGGGCAAACCATTTAAATGCATGGAGTGTGGAAAGAGCTTCAGTCACAGTGGACACCTGAGAATTCATCAACGGAGTCACACGGGGGAGAAACCATTTGAATGCATGGAGTGTGGAAAGAGCTACAGTCAGAGTGGACACCTTAGAATTCATCAACGGAGTCACACGGGGGACAAACCATTTAAATGCATGGAGTGTGGAAAGAGCTTCAGTTGGAGTGGACACCTTAGAATTCATCAACGGAGTCACACGGGGGAGAAACCATTTAAATGCATGGAGTGTGGAAAGAGCTTCTCTGACAGTGGAAAACTTAGAATTCATCAACGGAGTCACACGGGGGAGAAACCATTTAAATGCATGGAGTGTGGAAAGAGCTTCAGTCAGAGTGGACAGCTTAGAATTCATCAACGGAGTCACACAGGGGAGAAACCATTTAAATGCATGGAGTGTGGAAAGAGCTTCAGTCACAGTGGAAACCTTAGAATTCATCAACGGAGTCACACGGGGGAGAAATCATTTAAATGCATGGAGTGTGGAAAGAGCTTCAGTCACAGTGGAAACCTTAGAATTCATCAACGGAGTCACACGGGGGAGAAACCATTTAAATGCATGGAGTGTGGAAAGAGCTTCAGTCAGAGTGGAAACCTTAGAATTCATCAATGGGGTCACACGGGGGAGAAACCATTTAAATGCATGGAGTGTGGAAAGAGCTTCACTCACAGTGGAATCCTTAAAATTCATCAACGGAGTCACACGGGGGAGAAACCATTTCAGTGCATGGAGTGTGGAATGAGCTTCAGTCAGAGTGGAGTTTTTACAGAACATCAACAAACTCATACAGGGGAGAAACCATATAAGTCCTAGGGAAGTGGACAGAGGTTCTGTTGAAGTGGAAGTCTTACAAACCATCAAAAGACTCTGAGGGGAAAAGCTGTAAGAGTAGAAACTCTGCAAGCCATCAATTAACTCAAAGAAGAGAAATGGTTTAAATAGGAGGAGTGTGGATTCTGCTTTGGTTATTATGGAATGCTTTTTAGAGTGTAGAACCTGTTTTTCTCCGAGTTGACAATTTCTCTCACATCAATAACAGATATCAATCTTAAATACTTGCAGCGTATGTGAGCTTTTGTTGTTTGTATGTAACATTGTCTAGACATGTTTTTAAAGTAATGGATGTAACATTTCACAATAGTAAGCATAATATAATATGTGTATAGATATGTTTGGTGGCAGGAGAAATAAAGGGGTTGTTTAGTGGCATAACGAGGAAAGGCTCTGTTCCCAGCTGCATGTCTTGCATGAGGAGGGAAGGGGGCACAGGGATTCACACGGGGGAGAAACCATTTAAATGCATGGAGTGTGGAGTGAGCTTCAGTCACAGTGGAAACGTTAGAATACACCAACGGACTCACACTGAGGAGAAACCATTTAAATGCATGGAGTGTGGAAAGAGCTTCAGTCAGAGTGGAAACCTTAGAATTCATCAACAAACTCATACAGGGGAGAAACCATATAAGTCCTAGGGAAGTGGACAGAGGTTCTGTTGAAGTGGAAGTCTTACAAACCATCAAAAGACTCGGAGGGGTAAGAGCTGTAAGAGTGGAAACTCTGCAAGCCATCAATTCACTCAAAGAAGAGAAATTGCTTAAATAGGAGGAGTGTGGATTCTGCTTTGGTTATTATGGAGTGCTTTTTAGAGTGTAGAACCTGTTTTTCCCCAAGTTGATAATTTCTCTCACATCAATAACAAAAAATCAATCTTTTATTAAATAAACATTTTATTAGATTTTCCAATTTAAATATCTAATTCATTTCCAAACTATACAAGTTATAGCAGGGGTCAGCAAACTTTTTCAGCAGGGGGCCAGTTCACTGTCCCTCAGACCTTGTGGGGGGCCAGACTATATTTTGAATAAAAATATGAACGAATTCCTATGCCCTACAAATAACCCAGAGATGCATTTTAAATAAAAGGACACATTCTACTCATGTAAAAACACCAGGCAGGCCCCACAAATTACCCAGAGCGGCAATTAAACAATTAATCCAAATCTCTTGCCAAATTATACAAATTTAAAATTGACTTCCCATGCTTCAGACTCAGAAAGTCTCCTCCTCTTATTGTCTTTGCTTTCTTATTTAACAAAATCCAGATCTTATCCAATAGTCCATTAAAATTCTTCTTTCAAGCCCCTGAGGTTTTTCAAGCAAGCAAGTTTAACCCAGGAAATCAATCTTAAATGCATGCAGCGTATGTGAGCTTCTGTTGTTTGTATGTAACATTGTCTAGACATGTATTTAAAGTAAGGAAGAGGACATTTCACAATAGTAAGCATAATATAATATTTAATGTATTGTTAGATAGGGAGGGGGAGTGTGTGAGTCTGGAGTGTTGCTTCTGAATGAGGATGGAGTGAGAGTGAGCTGGTTCTGGTGTTTGGTGGAGGGAGTTGGAAATGTTTGTATCTGGGAATAGAGAGTTGCACAAAGTGGAGCTGAGATTTCTTTGGTAGCAGAGTTAGATTAATATTATAGGAAGAGAAGCATAACGTCCACTGTTATAATTGCAATAATGGAACCATGAAGACACAGAAAGACTGAAAGCACCTACTTATATGTCGAAGGTAATCTTGAAACCCTCATCTATTCTTTTGATTCATATATTGTGTATAGATATATTTGATGACAAGAGAAATAAAAGGGGTATTTAGTGGCATAACCAGGAAAGGTTCTGTTCTCAGCTGCACGTCTTGCATGAGGAGGGAAGGGGGCACAGGGAAGAAGGGGCCGTACCAGAGCATCTCAAAGCAATGTGCTGGGGGGGGGGCGCACAGTGACACAAATATGTGTAGAATGCTGTCCCCAAAATGACACAGGGGGACAATTAATCCATACAGTGTATTTCCAATCCCTTCCCTAAACACCCCCAGTTGTGGGATTCGCATTTTTCCGAGCCACTGCACATGGGGTCAACATCTTCCCTGTTACCTAACATGACCCCAAGATCTCGCTCCTGGTTCCTCACTTCCTCTCCATCAGCCTCTATGTGAAATTAATAATTTTTGGCCCAACATGCATCTATTTAATCTTGTTGACATGACAAAGTGTGTGTAGAATGCTGTCCCCAAAATGACACAGGGGAGAAACAATATGGATGAGTATAATAATAATAATAATAATAATAATAATAATAATAATAATAATAATTAATTTATACCCCGCCCATCTGGCCGGGTTTCCCCAGCCACTCTTGGCGGCTTCCAACAGAAACATTAAAATACACTAATTTCTTAAACATTTAAAACTTCCCTGAACAGGGCTGCTTTCAGATGTCCTCTAAAAGTTGTTTTTCTTTTTGACATCTGGTGGAAGGGCGTTCCACAGGGCGGGTGCCACTACCGAGAAGGCCCTCTGCCTGGTTCTCTGTAACTTGGCTTCTCGCAGCGAGGGAACCACCAGAAGCCCCTCGGCACTGGACCTCAGTGTCTGGGCAGAACGATGGGGGTGGAGACGCTCCTTCAGGTATACTGGACTGAGGCCGTTTAGGGCTTTAAAGGTCAGTACCAACACTTTGAACTGTGCTCGGAAACGTATTGGGAGCCAATGTAGATCTTTCAAGACCGGTGTTATGTGGTCTCGGCGGCCGCTCCCAGTCACCAGTCTAGCTGCCGCATTCTGGATTAGTTGTAGTTTCCGGGTCACCTTCAAAGGTAGCCCCACGTAGAGCGCATTGCAGTAGTCCAAGCGTGAGATAACCAGAGCATGCACCACTCTGGCGAGACAATCTGCAGGCAGGTAGGGTCTCAGCCTGCGTACCAGGTGGAGCTGATAGACAGCTGCCCTGGACACAGAATTGACCTGTGCCTCCATGGACAGCTGTGAGTCCAGAATGACTCCCAGGCTGCGCACCTGGTCCTTCAGGGGCACAGTTACCCCATTCAGGACTAGGGAGTTCTCCACACCTGCCCGCCTCCTGTCCCCCACAAACAGTACTTCTGTCTTGTCAGGATTCAACCTCAATCTGTTAGCCGCCATCCATCCTCCAACCGCCTCCAGGCACTCACCGAAGGCCTTCACTGCCTTCACTGGTTCTGATTTGAAAGAGAGGTAGAGCTGGCTATCGTCCGCATACTGATGAACACCCAGCCCAAACCCCCTGATGATCTCTCCCAGCGGCTGCATGTAGATGTTAAAAAGCATGGGGGAGAGGACAGAACCCTGTGGCACCCCACAAGTGAGAGCCCAGGGGTCTGAACACTCATCCCCCAACACCACTTTCTGGACCCAACCCGGAGAAAGGAGCAGAACCACTGTATGACAGTGACCCTAGCTCCCAGCCCCTGTAGACGGTCCAGAAGGATGTTATGGTCAATGGTGTCAAAGGCCTCTGAGAGATCCAGCAGAACTAGGAAACAGCTCTCACCTTTGTCCCTAGCCCGCCGGAAGATCATCAACCAGTGCGACCAAGGCAGTTTCAGTCCCATGATGAGGCCTGAATCCTAATTGGAAGGGATTCAAGTGGTCCACATCCTCCAGGCGTGAGTTGTTCAGCAACCACCCGCTTATTAATCACCTTGCCCCGAAATGGTTGATTTGAGACTGGGCGTTAATTAGCCATATTAGCCAGGTCTAAAGATGTTTTTGTGCTCTATGTGGTGCTGACCTTTGAAGGTGACCCCACCACCACTTTCTGAACACGGCCCAGTTTTGTCGTGTCCTCTGCCTCCACACTTGTTGTTTAGTCGAATAGTCGTGTCCGACTCTTCGTGACCCCATGGACCAGAGCACGCCAGGCACTCCTGTCTTCCACTGCCTCCCACAGTTTGGTCAAACTCATGTTCGTAGCTTCGAGAACACTGTCCAACCATCTCATCCCCTGTCGTCCCTTTCTCCTTGTGCCCTCAATCTCTCCCAACATCAGGGTCTTTTCCAGGGAGTCTTCTCATGAGGTGGCCAAAGTATTGGAGCCTCAGCTTCAGGATCTGTCCTTCCAGTGAGCACTCGGGGCTGATTTCCTTCAGAATGGATAGGTTTGATCTTGCAGTCCATGGGACTCTCAAGAGTCTCCTCCAGCACCATGTAAATAAATAGTAGTTTAGAACTATGATGCCTCTTTCCTTTGCTGTGTTAAGCCAGAAGGCCACTGTGCATAAATCAAATTGGTTTATGTCACTGGAGCGCCCTGAAGAAGAAGGGGGTGCCCTTTCCAGACCTATGCTCACGAGAAGACGCTCAGAGATCTGAGGGGGGCTGACGATAGGCCAGAGCGTTTTCCAACAAAGGCTTTCCTTCACCCACCTTCCTTTTTAAAAATAATAATTATTATTATTATTCATTTTATATATAAACACATAAAGCAACAACTCATACCTAAATCTACATACAAAACATAGAAAGAAATAAAATAAAATCTCTAATCTTATACTTTTCTTTACATTTTAAAAGGGGGACTTCCTCGGGCTCCCCCCCCTCTGCGGTTCATTCCCAATTTTTGCAAGTTCTATATCTTAATTTTAAATCATTCCAGTTTAAATTAAACTTCCCTCAAACACCACAAATTATCTAATATAATTCTAAAGCCTGCAATTTCTATACACTTCAAAATCTATTTCATGCTTAAATTCTACAATATTTTTTAAAATACATTTTAATTTTTTTCCAATCTTCTTCCACCGATTCCTCTCCCTGGTCACGTAGTCTCCCGGTCATCTCAGCAAGTTCCATATAGTCCATAAATTTCATCTGCCATTCTTCCACAGTTGGTATCTCTTGTGTCTTCCAGTTGTTAGCTAGTAATATTCTTGCCGCTGTTGTCGCATACAGGAAAAAAATTACATCTTTATTGGGGATTTCTTTTCCGACCATACCCAAAAGAAAGGATTCTGGTTTCTTAATAAAAGTGTTTTTCAACACTCTCTTTAACTCATCATAAATCTTTCCCCAGAAATCCTTAACTAATGGGCAAGTCCACCACATGTGATAAAAGGTTCCTTCTGATTTCTTACATTTATTATCATAACAGATTTTCTTTGTTCATCTTTCGTATGCCACTCCAGCAATAAATAATACATTCTGGAAAGAATTTTTGTTTTTGGTTCTAGTAATTCCGTTTCCAACTTGGATTTTTCTGATTGGAAACCATTTTTCCTGTCCAGTTTGAACAACTCATTTATTTGATGATATTGGAGCCAGTCATCGAGATGATTTTTTAATTGTTAATATGTCTTTATCTTGAACTGGTCTCCTTCTATTAAAATATCTCAATATTTTAACCACCTGGTTTCCATATTCAACCTTTTATGGGTCTTTGCCTCCAGAGGTGAAATCCATTTTGGTGTTTTCCTTTCCAGCAAATCTTTATATCTATTCCAAACATTAAACAATGATTTTCTAAATACAGTGGTACCTCGGTTTACGAACACCTCGGTTTACGAACTTTCGGTTTACGACCTATCCTAACCCGGAAGTTAGTAAACCGAGGTGCCGGAGGTCTACTGAGCGTCCGATGCCTTCGGGGAGGCCGGGCCTTCGCTCCGATGCCTCCTGGAGGCCCGCAGCGAAGGCCCGGCCTCCCCGAAGGCATCGGAGCAAAGGCTAAACCTCCCCAAAGGCATCGGAGCATCGGATACCTTCGGGGAGGCTGGGCTTCGCTCCGATGCCTTTGCGGAGGCCGGGGAGCGTTTCCGCGACTGGGCTGCAGCCGCCAAAGCGGTCCCCGGCCTCCGCAAAGGCATCGGAGCAAAGCCCCAGCCTCCGGAAGGCATTGGAGCCGGGACTTCGCTCCGATGCCTTTGCGGAGGCCGGGGACCGCTTTCGCGGCTCCCCGACCTCCGCAAAGGCATCAGAGTGAAGTCCCGGCTCCGATGCCTTCCGGAGGCCGGGGAGCGTTTCCGCGACTGGGCTGTGCAGCCGCGAAAGCAGTCCCCGTCTACCGGAAGCCAGGGACCGCTTTCGCGGCTGCACAGCCCAGTCGCGGAAATGCTCCCCGGCCTCCGGAAGGCATCGGAGCGGCTTCGCTCCGATGCCTTTGCAGAGGCCGGGGAGCACTTTCGCGACGCTCCCCAGCCTCCGGAAGGCATCGGAGCGAAGTCCCGGCTCCGATGCCTTCCAGAGGCCGGGGAGCGTTTCCACGACTGGGCTGTGCAGCCGCGAAAGCAGTCCCCGGCAACCAGAAGCCAGGGACCGCTTTCGCGGCTGCACAGCCCAGTCGCGGAAATGCTCCCCGGCCTCCGGAAGGCATCGGAGCGGCTTCGCTCCGATGCCTTTGCAGAGGCCGGGGAGCACTTTCGTGAGGCTCCGCAGCCTCCGGAAGGCATCGGAGCCGGGACTTCGCTCCGATGCCTTCCAGAGGCCGGGGAGCGTTTCCGCGACTGGGCTGTGCAGCTGCGAAAGCGGTCCCCGGCTTCCGGTAGCCGGGGACTGCTTTCGCGGCTGCACAGCCCAGTCGCGGAAACACTCCCCGGCCTCCGGAAGGCATCAGAGCCGGGACTTCGCTCCGATGCCTTTGCGGAGGCCGGGGAGCCGTGAAAGCGGTCCCCGGCCTCCGCAAAGGCATCGGAGCGAAGTCCCGGCTCCGATGCCTTCCGGAGGCTCGGGCTTTGCTCTGATGCCTTTGCGGAGGCCGGGGACCGCTTTCGCGGCTGCAGCACAGTCGCGGAAACGCTCCCCGGCCTCCGCGAAGGCATCGGAGCAAAGCGGTTAATCCGTTCTAGGGGGTGTTTTTCCTCGTCTAGAACGGATTAATCAACTTCCCATTACTTTCAATGGGAAAGTTCACTTCGGTTTACGAACACTTCGGTTTATGAACAGACTTCTGGAACCAATTGTGTTCGTAAACCGAGGTTCCACTGTATATGGTTTTTAAAGCCTTTATGAACCTTAACCTTATCATACCATAAATATGCATGCCAACCAAATGCATTGTCAAAGCCCTCCAAGTCCAAAACATCAGTATTCTCCAGCAGAAACCATTCTTTCATCCAGCAAAATGTAGCTGCTTCATAGTAAATCTTTAGATCTGGCAGGGGAAATCCCCCTCTATTAGAGTATGTTAACCTTCACCCACCTTCTAATCCGGTTACGACGATAGTCCGCTCCCAATCAAGTCCCTCGCAATCAGTGGCTGATTCAATTAGCAGATCATCTTGTCTCCTTCTTCCAGAGCATGTCTGTTTTTAAAGTCCAAATTCATATCTATCTTAAAAAACAGAGGAACTACGGTAACTCTCATGGTGACTGCATTGGAGAGTTACTGATACGTGCACTCAGCGTTCCCAGCCCCACATCTCAGAAGCGAGCAACAGGTAGTGGACGATCTGTGAGTGAGAGCTCACATCCTCGACACCCGGAGGGGGGGCTTGTAAGGATAATTACTCTCAAACCCTCCTTTTCTGCACTCCCAGCACCCGCTATCATGGGATCTCTTGTCCACCATGGCAGCTCCGGACTGGAAGTGCAATTGTTTATACTTTATAAATTGTCACAACACCTCCTCATTCTTGGCTATGTGAAGGGGGAAATGTTCAGATAAAACTTTGTCTCTGGGGGCATCAGGAATAAAAGGGCTGTTTAGCGGCATAACCAGGAAGGACTCGTCTCCTAGTTGCACATCTTGCATGAGGAGGGAAGGTGGCAGAGCAGAGAGTGGGCAGTGCCAGAGAGACCTCGATGCAATGGGGAGGGGACCTAAGTGTGTGTTAAATGCTTCACTATAAGGTCATATCAGATTATCGCCAAGATAGCACACATAGGGGAGAAACCCTATGGATGTCCATAGTGTGCATTTGGCAGGTCCCAAACTTAAGGGTCAACTTTCTACAAAGCCACAAGTTGCCTGGAGGCAGGAGCCATCTCTGAGCATTGAGGCAGCCAACAGGAAGTTTCCTTTGAACGTCATAGGGGCACATGGAGCTGGTGTGGCCACTTCTTTTCAGAGCTCTTTCCAGGAACGGTTGAACTCACCCATTCACAAGTGCTCTCAAAGGGGTGGGGTGGGGAAGGGAGGGAGGGAGAAGCCAAACTCTCTGCCTCCTCCACACCCCCAAGGGTTTTGCCTGTATCTGGGCTGCACCATTTCAGCCTGCAAGGAAGACCCTGTTTTCTGGGACACATTGATTCCACCACTTGGGGGAGGAAACCAAGTCAGCGGGGAGGAGATGTCCAGCCAGAGCCCTCCTCCCTTGGGAAAATGGGTGCACTGGAGAGCAGTCCATCCTGTGAGCTGCCTCCCCTGCAGTCTGAGGCAGAACAGATCCTGCCCAGCCAGAGATCCACTGCTCAGGAAAATGAGGACCGAGAATTTGGGCACAACTTGCCCTATTAATGCTCCCCTGAGATTTGCTGTAACAGGAATAGCAGCTCCGCTGGGGCATGTCCTTGCATAACAAAATGAGTAACAGAATGAATTTCAACAGGGACAAATGTCAGGCCCCGGACTTAGGCAGGAAGAACCACCTGCACAAATAGAGGATGGGGGACATCTGGCTTACTAGCAGGACATGTGAAAAGGATCAAGGGGTCTTGGTGGACCACTAGCTTAACATGAGTCCATAGGGTGAAGCAGCAACAAAAATAAATAATACTGTAACTATTCTGGGCTGTAGGGTATGACTCAAACCCATGGCTTCAAGTTGCAAGAAAGGAGATTCTGACGAAACATTTGGAAACCCTCTCTGACAGCAAGAGCTGTTTGGCAGGAGAACAGACTCCCATGAGAGGTGGTGGGTTCTCCTTCCTTGGAGGTTTTTCAGCAGAGGTTGGGTGGCTTTAGCTCAGATTCCTGCCTTGCAGGGGGTTGGTCTAGATCAGTGTTTTTCAACCGCTGTTCCGCAGCACACTAGTGTGCCGCGAGATGTTGCCTGGTGTGCCGTTCCAAACGTGGGCGGTGGGCGGCGCCCAGAGGCCCGGCGAAAAGCACCTCCCCAATTCCTTCGTTGTTGCGGTGGCGGCGGCGAATGCGCGCGGAAACTCCTCGGCGAGCCGCTTCAAACTGGCCACGGTGCTAGTCCCTGGCATTGCGTCCGGCCGCTGGCAAGTCAGGAGGTTCGCCCTGACTGAGGAAAAAGCTAGCGCTCTCTTGAGCCGCCGCCCGCCTTGCTCGGAGATCGCCAGCCCATGGAGAGGAGGGGCGGTGGAATATCTCTTTGTTACGAATGGGGGGAAAATGATTGTATTTCAATCTTGCCTTTGAACCAAAGCTGTCTTCCAAGCAGCTCACATAAAATAAGCGGATACACACACACACACACACACACACACACACAAAATGTCAAGGGATAACACCATATTGGATTGTCATAAGTCACTGTTCCAAGCCCCAAACGCGCATAACAACTCCGGTCTACTTTGCAGAAGTGGGTGTGAAAATGACCAGATCCTCACCCCCCCTCTCCCGGGGGACTTTTTCGGAGGTGTGGGGGGTCTCCTTCCCTGTTGTCTCCGGTGATCGAACCTGGACCTTCTCAGGTCCTGTATACCTGAAGGAGCATGGGCATACCCGGGGGGGGGGGAAGAGAGCTGAAATTATTCTCAGGAAAGAAACAGGATAACGGAGCTTGTTTGGAAGGAGGAGAGTTTGTGTGTTCTGGGAGGGAGGCGTCACTCATCCCTCCCCAAGGGTCAGTGAGCTCCGCTTCCTAGATAGGCAGGAAATTTTGGAGGGGGGAGCCAAGGTTGGAGGGGGGGCCCGCCATCCATATTCCCAGAAGAGGAGGAGGTCTGAAGAGCAGGAGGAGGGGAAAAAAGGTGCAAAATATTTTTTTGGCGGGTGGGGAGATTTGGAGGTGTGGGGAGGGGGAGAAGGATGTGCTTTTCCTCCCCCTGAATCAGCAAACAAGGCAGCTGGGAAGGGAGGGCAGGATTTGGCCCTTTATATTACAGGAACGGAAATCGGAATAGAATAGCGAGGGCGGGGGGACTTTGCAGTGCCCCATCCGAGATGCTCAGCTGTCCTGTCCCCCCCCGCAAAAGTGGGGGCTTTTGCGAGAATGAAATGGGAGGGCCCCCCAAAAGGGCTGAGACTTGAACCGAGGCCCCAGTTCCGCGTCTCTCTGCGAGTTCTGAGTTCTCCCTGGGGCGCTTTTGCCTCCGCGATCCTGGCTCCGCGTAGGTGCCGAGGGGTGCCTTGGGGGGTCCCCTTTGTTTGGAGACTCAGAGAGAGGGAGTCCATGGAAGGGTTAAAGGGGGCGAGAGAGGCCTGGATAGAGACCCCCCTCCCCTCCCCTCCCCTCCCCTCCCCCCTCCCTGCTCTTCTTGTGAGGCTCCTCCGGATAGAGAAGTGGGAACGCTTGGGAGAGATTTGGCAAGAAGGGTGAGCCGGCCAGGGGGGCCTCTGTGCAAAGGGGAAACTCGGGGGTGGAGGGAGGAGGGCAGAGGAAGTTGGGGGGCTGAGGGAGGGAGGGAAGCATCCCTGGGGGAGGGATCGAAGCCATCTTGGAGAAAGAGAGAGAGACTTGGGGGCTGCCTGCCTTGACTTCTCCCTCCTGCCCAGGAATCTGCCATGACTTCAAGTCGACCAGGGAGAGATCCCTGAACAGGAGGCCTGATCCACCCACCCTCTCCTCCATTGCCCTGCCATAAGTCCCAGATCAGCAGCTGCATGGGGCGCTGGGGGCTGTTATAGGGAGTCTAACCATTGGGGGGGAAAGGAAAGGAAGGAAGCCCACTTTATTATTTCCACCCTTAGCAGCTTTTGTCTTGGCAACTACAGTCTCACCCACATGCCTGTAATTCTCTGGAGAAGCATCTAAAGCACGGGTGTCAAACACAAGGCCCGGGGGCCAAATCCGGCCCGCCAGACCTCGTCATGTGGCCCGCCGAGCGCCCCAGCCAGCGGGACCCAGCAGTGGGACCTTGCTGCTGAAGCGCCGCGCCAACAAAGCGCCGACAAACAGCTGGGGCCGGGGAAATGCTTTTTGCCCCTGGGTCCCTTCGTGCTCTTTTCTGGCGCTGAATCAAGGCGGCGACCCCCCCTCCCTTTCTTTCTTCCTCTCTCTCATTCTTATTCTTTCTTTCCCTCTCCTTCCTTCCTTCTTTCTCCCTTTCCGTCTTCTCTCCCTCTTTCTTTTTCTTTCCTTCTTTATTCCTTCTTTCCTACTCTTCTTTCTCTCACCTCTTTCCTTCCTCTCTCCCTCCTGCTCCCTCTTTTCTTTCTTTCTTTCTTCCTTACTTCCTTCCTTTCTTCCTTCCGTCCTTCCCAACTTTCTTCCTCTCCCTCATTATTATACTTTCTTTCCCTCTACTTCCTTCCTTCTCCCTTTCTGTCTTCTCTCCCTCTTTCTTTTTCTTTCCTTCTTTATTCTCTTCCTTATTTGCTACTCTTCTTTCTCTCCCATCTTTCCTTCCTTCCTTCCTCTCTCCCTCCCACTGCCTCTTTTCTTCCTTCCTTCCTTCCTTCCTTCCTTCCTTCCTTCCTTCCTTCCTTCCTTTCTTCCTCCCCTCCCCTCCCCTCCCCTCCCCTCCCCTCCCTCTCCCTCTCCCTCTCCCTCTCCCTCTCCTCAGAAACATAGGATGCTGCTTTATACTTCTGGCCCTTAAACCCTGGAACCAGGAGAGCAGCTTCAGTGAGTCAACCTCAGCCAGTCCCTTTGGTGAAGGGTGGTGGCTCACTGGCAGAACATCTGTCCTGCATGCAGAAGGACCCCAGCATCTCCAGGTACTAGTAGCTCTGCAAAGGTCCTGCATGAAACCCTAGCGAGCCTCCACCACCCAGTGCAGTTACCAAAAATCATTTTTCAATAAATTGTACAATAATTGTACATTTGAATATCTACTTGCCATTATTCTGACTATGTTTCTGCTTTCAGAGCTAGTTATTACTTACATTATTACAAAAAACAGTAATAATTGAATGCAGTGACAATAATTTATGATAATAAAGAGTGGACACATAGTCCTACAGATACAACCGGCCCTTTGAGGGTGACCAAACTGCTGATGCGGCCCCCGATAAATTTGAGTTTGACACCCCTGATCTAAAGGGTTCCTACCTGTGCCCAACTCTTTCTCTCCATTCCACCAGGTTTCCATTATTCCTACTGTTTCAGATCTCTTAAATCTGTGGGATTTAAGGAATTGGGAAGATTGTTATGGAAATGAGCGGGGTTCCTCCCCCCCCCAGCCTGTGTAATTATTACTACTATTTATTTATTTATTTAATGAATCTATTGAATTTATTTATTGAATCTTTCTCTATCCCAGGGCAGCCCAAAGTGACTTACAACCAGTTGTTGTTGTTGTTGTTTAAATAAAATAAGCTTAATTTAAATTCTTTAAAATATTACAATCATAGACAAGAAAGAAAAATAAAAGATGAAAAATCCATCACTCAACAAAAGACAAAAAGAAGAAAAGGAAAGGAAACATTAAATATTAAAACTACTTCCGATTGTTTTGATATAGGCAAAATCTGCCCTTATTCCCTTTTTGGGTTCTCCATCGGTTGGAGAATATAACAGAGGCCAACCAGAGAAGTTTGAGAAGCAAAGCCTTTATTTTCGCTGTTGCAACAGGGTCCTTCCTCTCACACAGGAGAACAAGGAAGGAACCCCAAACAAAGGTGTCCTGCCCTTAAAAAGAAATTTGAAATTGGTTTCAGCCCACCCCCAGAAGCATCATCCATATGTCACAGAAGGGGTGTAGCCCAAGACCCCCCCTCCCTAGATTCATCATAGGTACATCATGAAAGGGGAGGTCTGGTGGCAGAAATCTGAGCATCCTGGACCCTGCCCCCTGCCCCCAAAACCTAATCAACAAAAAAGAGAGATATTTACATTTCCCTGTTTCCCAGCCAAGTTAATCACACCCTTTTGTCTGGCACCCAGGTATCACTTTAATTCCTGAGACAATGAGAAGGTTCCCCCACCCCCCCTTCTTCCTTGCAGAGGAACACCTGGTCAGAGAGAGAGAGTCAAAATGGTGTCAGTCAGGCCTGTCTTCCTGTGCTGCTTCAGACATGTTTCTGTACATTCATGTACATGTTTTATGAACAATTATTATATATATATATATATATATATATATATATATATATATATATATGACCTTAAAATAGCAGAGCTGGGCTGAATTTCAACCCATCACCACATCAGACACATTGCCTTTCACATAGCTCTAAAATGGGGGTTAGAAGGGACCCTGAGGTCATTTAGTCTAACCCTCTAAGATACAGGATTTACAAGATTTGAATGAAAATACCAACTTTATACAGAACCCTTTAGCAGATGAGTTTTTTCCTTAAGAGACTGATATCAGGAGCCCAACACAATTGAAGTTAAAACTAGACTCAGATAGACAATTTCTGGCTATGGAAGCTCTACTTTTGACAAAGAAATCACCTTTATTGGAATAGCTGTTCAATTTTCCTTTACTCAATATTCCTCTAGTCACTTGGAGAAGGACTCCCCTTTGGAGCCTCTCTCAATAACAAACATTTGCACACCTCATTCTCATATTTATAATGTTTAAGATTGATCGGTTCAACATTGTTTCTATACTAGAAATTTAAACAAGTTGGCAGTTTTAACTATGCACACTTAAGAAGGCAGTCTATGAATGTTGTGGCCAATTTAAACACACCCCATAACATTTCTAAACCTTGAGTACATCTCTTATCCACTTATAGCTGGAGTTTATGAAATGAACATTTTCAAGTTTAAAATATTTTCAAAGCATTGAGCAAGCATTTATTTTCCTTCATCCTGGCCCCTCTTTTTACTTTTGGAGAGGAAAAAATGGCCTTCTACAGCCTCTTTAAAACAAACCTTTACACACTACCTCCACTCTTTTAAATATTTGCCATGTTTTGGGGTTGATCAAGCCCTTACATAAGATTATTTAAGCAAGCTTGCCTTATTATTATATTATTTTAAACTATGCGTGCTTAAAAAAGGCAGTCTGTGGGTGTCATGGCCAAATTTTAAGCACAAACCCCTAATTTCCTAAACCTGGATTACATCTCTCATTTACTTTAAGGGAAACAACGAACTATAGCAGACACAAGGAACAGACGCACATACACGTAACAGACAACACAGACAACATGTAACATGCAAACATATATAATTTTATACCATAACATACTTTGCAGGATTCCTCACAAAACTTTTCCCATTCAGAGTTCACCAGGGTTAATTTTAAAGTGGAGATTCTCTGTATGTTAAAGGAACCTCCTGGTAGCCATTTCCCCTCATCTGGGTGGTCCATAGTAAATCGAACCCAATGTTTTTTTTTTTACAAAGTTTTTTGCAATTGGTTCCCTTCAAGCTTGTCCGCCCCGGGGATTTCGTGCCAATTTAAGAGAACGAATTGGAGTGGACTTTCATCCTCAAAGTCCTTACCGGAGCCAAGCCTCAGTTGTGCTTTGCCTCGGTTGGGAGTCTGGGAAAGGAATTCCTTAGAGTGGGTTACACCCATTTTACTTCTGTCTTTTTATACTGCAGTTCGGGTCCCCGACCCTTTCTCCTGGACACACTAACCTTCCGAGTCTATGACCCACCCCCACGTTCTAGTGGTGTTCCTGCCTACCGTTTGCGTGCACTAACTACTAGGCGGCTGGTGCAGCTAAAACCCTGTTGGAACCCTCCCACTGGTCATCAATTGCCTGAGGGTTCCACAGCAACTTCCCTGCCTCTTACTTACTACGGAAAAAGACTACCTGCCTTGGACGCTTGCGTATGCAATGCCAGGTGGTTGGTCTTTGAAAAAAAAAAAGGTTTGGAAAAGAACAGGTGACCTTGCGTTCTGGGGCAGCTTCACCTGAAGATTAAGAATAGAGGAATAGGAAACAGAGCTGGGATAGCCAGATTCCCAGATTGGTAGAAAAGCGACAGTTGGCTCAGACTTCTGCTCAGGTTGGCAGAAGGGAGCTGGGACAGTCTTTCTAAGCTCTGCGTTTTAACGTAAAGACTGTTGCCCTGGACATTAGTTCTACTTTATAACTGTGCCTGGCAGCCTTGCTGCAACTAAGGTCCAAAGAGGAGAGTAGAAAAGAATAGTCCAAGAGGAGAAATAGATTTTTAGTTGCTGTGGTTCTTAGCTCACCCAATGTGTCCTTGTTAACCTATTAATACTCACTTCCGCAAGCGCACTCTGTTTCCTTCTTGATTCCTTCTTGATTCTTGATTCCTTCTTGATTGGTTGTTTTAAGGCCGGCCTGATAAAACTTTGCTTCCTCTGGTTAGCCCCGCCAGAACTCCAGTTATTTCCAGACCCTGGGACCAATGCAGGACTGCTGCTCCTCCTGGCAAAATGCCTGGTGCGCGCTGGAGCATCATTCCCTCCTCGCCCCCAGAATCCGGGTAACCGAAAAGTCCCTCAAGTGGTCGCCATCTGATATAGGCAAAATCTGCCCTTATTCCCTTTTTGGGTTCTCCATCGGTTGGAGAATATAACAGAGGCCAACCAGAGAAGTTTGAGAAGCAAAGCCTTTATTTTCGCTGTTGCAACAGGGTCCTTCCTCTCACACAGGAGAACAAGGAAGGAACCCCAAACAAAGGTGTCCTGCCCTTAAAAAGAAATTTGAAATTGGTTTCAGCCCACCCCCAGAAGCATCATCCATATGTCACAGAAGGGGTGTAGCCCAAGACCCCCCCTCCCTAGATTCATCATAGGTACATCATGAATGGGGAGGTCTGGTGGCAGAAATCTGAGCATCCTGGACCCTGCCCCCTGCCCCCAAAACCTAATCAACAAAAAAGAGAGATATTTACATTTCCCTGTTTCCCAGCCAAGTTAATCACACCCTTTTGTCTGGCACCCAGGTATCACTTTAATTCCTGAGACAATGAGAAGGTTCCCCCACCCCCCCTTCTTCCTTGCAGAGGAACACCTGGTCAGAGAGAGAGAGTCAAAATGGTGTCAGTCAGGCCTGTCTTCCTGTGCTGCTTCAGACATGTTTCTGTACATTCATGTACATGTTTTATGAACAATTATTATATATATATATATGACCTTAAAATTCTTATAACAGTTTGTATATCACTTCCTCTATTAATTTCTATTAACTCGCTTTCCTAACCTATTCATACAAAAAACACCCACCAATGATGTTTTATTTTGATTCATCTTTTGGATACTTCGTCCTTTGCGTATCTCAATTTAAGCAAATCACCAATTTCATTTCAATACCTTCTTTGTTCAGATAATCCTCCACATATTTCCACTCGCTTTTAATTTTCTGTTTGGGATGGGAACATTTCTTATAGTTGCAGTCATCTTAGCTAAGTTCATAAATTCTACTAATTTAGCATTCCACTCTTGGAATGTTGGGATTTCGTGGTTGTTGTTGTTGTGTTCCACGGTGACACTCCAAGGTAGGGGTCCCCGAACTAAGGCCTGGGGGCTGGATGCGACCCAATCGCCTTCTAAATCCGGCCAGTGGACAGTCCGGGAATCAGCATGTTTTTAGATGAGTAGAATGTGTTCTTTTATTTAAAATGCATCTCTGGGTTATTCGTGGGGCCTGCCTTGTGTTTTCACATGAGTAAAATTTGTGCTTTTATTTAAAACGCATCTCTGGGTTATTTGTGGGGCATAGGAATTCAATAGTCCGGTCCCCCACAAGGTCTGAGGGACAGTGGACCAGCCCCCTGCTGAAAAAGTTGGCTGACCCCTGCTCCAAGGTCTTCTTTGTCACGTTTCCTATATTGGGGGGGGGCAGAGAGAAGGCTGTTCTCAGGGCCTGCTCCACCGTGAGGGAGACTGAGGCAGCCCCCTCAGGCAGCAGATGCAGAGAGGGGCAAGGAGGGGACTGAGCTGAGTGCCATTTGGCCTGCCCTGATTTAACCCTCTATCCTCTCTTCCAGTGGAAGGGGCTGTCCCATTGCCAGTGTCTCAGACACAATACAGCAGCCTCGGGAAGTAAATGGTGCAGGATTATTTGGGAATGTGTGCAGCTGGACTGTATCAGCAAGATCTTGGAGATCATGGAAGGAGGAGGAAATGAAATACAGATATTCAGCATTTTCAGAAGAGGGGGAAGAAGGGGAAAGTGTGTCCAACCAGATAAGACTCCTATCATCCCTGGCCATGGGCCAGCCTTGCTTTGGCAGATGGTACTTTGTGTCCAAAATGGGACTCAGGTGGTGCTGTGGGTTAACCACTGAGCCTAGGGCTTGCTGATCAGAAGGTCGGTGGTTTGAATCCCTGCGACGGGGTGAGCTCCCATTGCTTGGTCCCAGCTCCGGCCAACCTAGCAGTTCAAAAGCACATCAAACTGCAAGTAGATAAATAGGTACCGCTCCGGCGGGAATGTAAATGGTGTTTCCCTGCGCTTCTGTGATTTGCCAGAGGTGGATGCTGCTGATACTGGATTAATTTCAGTTTCCAGGTCACCTTCAAAGGTAGCCCCACGTAGAGCGCATTGCAGTAGTCCAAGCGGGAGATAACTAGAGCATGCACCACTCTGGTGAGACACGGAAGCTGTACACCGGCTCTCTCGGCCAGTAAAGTGATTTGAGTGTTGCAACCCCAGAGTCGTCTCTGACTGGACCTAATGGTTAGGGGTCCCTTTACCTTTACTTTGTGTCCAACCACAACTGGAGGGTGAGAGATGCCTCACCTCAGCATAGAAGGTTCCTCTAGGGCAGCATTTCTCAACCTTGGATCCCCAGATGTTCTTGGACTGCAACTTCCATAAACAGTAACTACAGGCCCTGATGGCTAGGAATGATGGGAATTGTAGTACCACAATATCTAGGGACCCAAGGTCGAGAAAGCCTGCTCTAGGGCTCAGTGTTATTTGGGAGTAGGTGAAACTGGATCTTAAGGGTTCTTGAGAAATTTCCCAGGGATTATGATTGGTATCTAGACCAATCTGTGGTCGTCAACAGGTTTACCACACCTATCAGCCAATCACCCACTCCCACCATGCTTCTGAGTAATACCCCTCCCCTCCCCTCCCAGTATATATAAGGGTCTGGTGACTTCTGTTTCAGTGTAACTGAAGAGGTGTGCATGCACACGGAAGCTCATACCAATGACAAACTTGGTATGTCTCTAAGGAGCTACTGGAAGGACTTTTTCTATTTTATTTTTATTTTTTATCTAGACCCTAACACTATAAATCCAATGTGCCCACACTCGGCAGGGGTGGAGAATTATTGTGCAGAGAATGAAGAACTTCATGATGAACTTAAAACCCTGATGAACAGTGGGCAGGTTCATGGACATAGAGCAGCTCCCTTTCCTGTGAGAAACCACTTTTTATAAAAATTAAACCCCACATGCTGTTTCATTAAAGTTTATTAAGTGTTAGGAGGGACTGATGATGCATTACCATTATTGAACATTATCTCATTTGCCTTTCCTAAAAATCTGGAACTTATGGAGGACAGGAGATAATGTACGATATGTTAAAATAAGAGCAAGTGCCAATTGATGTGTGTAATATTCCTTTGTTCTCTTCCTAGAAACCAAGTAGGATTTTCTCTCTCCGCCCCACCCACCCCAGTCGGAAAAAAAATGGAGAAGGCAGTTAAAATTCTGGTGGGCCATGTCCAATAGGAAAAACAAAGAAACCATACATGGAGTGTGAAAAGAGAGAGGATAAACAATCTGAAACTATGGAGTGTGGAAAGAGCTTCACTGACAGTGGAAAACTTAGAATTCATCAACGGACTCACATGGGGGAGAAACCATTTCAATGCATGGATTGTGGAAAGAGCTTCAGTCGGAGTGGACACTTTAGAAACCATCAACGGATTCACACGGGGGAGAAACCATTTCAATGCATGGAGTGTGGAAAGAGCTTCAGTCACAGTGGATACCTTAGAAGTCATCAACAGAGTCACATGGGAGAGAAACCATTTAAATGCATGCAGTGTGGAAAGAGCTTCAGTCACAGTGGACAGCTTACAATTCATCAACGGACTCACATGGGGGAGAAACCATTTCAATGCATGGATTGTAGAAAGAGCTTCAGTCAGAGTGGACAGCTTAGAAACCATCAACGGATTCACACAGGGGAGAAACCATTTCAATGCATGGAGTGTGGAAAGAGCTTCAGTCACAGTGGAAACCTTAGAATCCATCAACGGAATCACACAGGGGAGAAGCCATTTAAATGCATGGAGTGTGGACAGAGCTTCAGTCACAGTGGACACCTTAGAATTCATCAACGGAGTCACACGGGGGAGAAACCATTTAAATGCATGGAATGTGGAAAGTGCTTCAGTCAGAGTGGGAAACTGAATTCACATCTTCGAACTCACACAGGAGAGAAACCATTTAAATGTATGGAGTGTGGAAAGAGCTTCAGTAAGAGTGGACACCTTAGAAACCATCAACGGATTCACACGGGGGAGAAACCATTTAAATGCATGGAGTGTGGAAAGAGCTTCAGTCAGAGTGGACACCTTAGAAGACATCAACGGAGTCACATGGGGGAGAAACCATTTAAATGCATAGAGTGTGGAGAGAGCTTCAGTCGGAGTGGATACTTTAGAATTCATCAAGGGATTCACACAGGAGAGAAACCTTTTGAATGCATGGAGTGTGGAAAGAGCTTCAGTCGGAGTGGACACCTTAGAATTCATCAACGGAGTCACATGGGGGAGAAACCATTTCAGTGCATCGAGTGTGGAAAGAGCTTCAGTCAGAGTGGAAACCTTAGAATTCATCAACGGAGTCACACAGGGGAGAAACCATTTAAATGCATGGAATGTGGAAAGTGCTTCACTAACAATGGAGAACTTAGAAAACATCAACGGAGTCATACGGGAGAAAAACCGTTTAAATGCATGGAGTGTGGAAAGCGTTTCAGTCTGAGTGGAAACTTTAGAAAACACCAACGGACTCACACTGGGGAGAAACCATTTCAATGCATGGAGTGTGGAATGAGCTTCAGTCAGAGTGGACAGCTTAGAATTCATCAACGGAGTCACACGGGGGAGAAACCATTTCAATGCATGGAGTGTGGAATGAGCTTCAGTCAGAGTGGACAGCTTAGAATTCATCAACTGAGTCACACGGGGGAGAAACCCTTTAAATGTATGGAGTGTGGAAAGAGCTTCACCGATAGTGGAAGATTTAGAAGACATACAAAAACTCACACAGGAGAGAAACCATTTAAATGCATAGAGTGTGGAAAGTGCTTCAGTAGGAGTGAGAAACTGAATTCACATAATCGAACACACACAGGAGAGAAACCATTTAAATGCATGGAGTGTGGAATGAGCTTCAGTCACAGTGGAAACCTTAGAATACACCAACGGACTCACACTGGGGAGAAACCATTTAAATGCATGGAGTGTGGAAAGAGCTTCAGTCAGAGTGGAAACCTTAGGAAACACCAACGGACTCATACAGGGGAGAAATCATATAAGTCCTAGGGAAGTGGACAGAGGTTCTGTTGAAGTAGAAGTCATACAAACCATCAAAAGACTCTGAGGGGAAAGAGCTGTAAGAGTAGAAACTCTGCAAGCCATCAATTAACTCAAAGAAGAGAAATTGTTTAAATAGGAGGAGTGTGGATTCTGCTTTGGTTATTATGGAACGCTTTTTAGAGTGTAGAACCTGTTTTTCCCCAAGTTGACAATTTCTCTCACATCAATAACAGAAAATCAATCTTTTTTTAAATAAACATTTTATTAGATTTTCCAATTTAAATATCTAATCCATTTCCAAACTATACAAGTTATACAAATATCAACTGAACAATTAATCCAAATCTCTTGCCAAATTATACAAATTTAAAATTGACTTCCCATGCTTCAGACTCAGAAAGTCTCCTTCTCTGATTGTCTCTGCTTTCTTATTTAACAAAATCCAGATCTTATCCAATAGTCCATTAAAATTCTTCTTTCAAGCCCCTGAGGTTTTTCAAGCAAGCAAGTTTAACCCAGGAAATCAATCTTAAATGCATGCAGCGTATGTGAGCTTCTGTTGTTTGTATGTAACATTGTCTAGACATGTATTTAAAGTAATGAAGGTAACATTTCACAATAGTAAGCATAATATAATATTTAATGTATTGTTAGATAGGGAGGGGGAGTGTGTGAGTCTGGAGTGTTGCTTCTGAATGAGGATGGACTCAGAGTGAGCTGGTTTTGGTGTTTGGTGGAGGGAGTTGGAAATGTTTGTATCTGGGAATGGAGAGTTGCACAAAGTGGAGCTGAGATTGCTTTGGAAGCAGAGTTAGATTAATATTATAGGAACAGCAGCATAACTCCCACTGTTATAATTGCAATAATGGAACCATGAAGACACAGAAAGACTGAAAGTACCTACTTATATGCTGAAGGTAATCTTGAAACCCTCATCTATTCTTTTGATTTATAGATATATTGTGTATAGATATGTTTGGTGGCAGGAGAAATAAAAGGGGTGGTTAGTGGCATAACCAGGAAAGGCTCTGTTCCCAGCTGCACGTCTTGCATGAGGAGGGAAGGGGGCACAGGGAAGAAGGGGCTGTACCAGAGCATCTCAAAGCAATGTGCTGGGGGGGGGGTGGCACAGTGGTTCAAGTGTGTGTAGAATGCTGTCCCCAAAATGACACAGGGGAGAAACAATATGTTTGAGTATAATGTGGAAGGAGGTTCAGGCTGGTCCCAAACCGAGAGTGTTAAGGGTCAACTTTCTTCAAATCCACCAGCTGCCCCAAGGCAGGAGCCACTTCTGGGCTCTGAGGGTGGAAAGCCTCCCTCCACCTTTGAAACTGGACATGCTCCTAGGAAGACCTCTAGCCTAGTTCTTTATTTCAATATTCTTAATTATCTGAACAACCTTGAAAGACCAGATGGGTGTCTCCGACAGAGACAAAAACTAAATGTTCTGCAGCTAGAGAGTGAATATATATATATATATATATATATATATATATATATATATATATATATATCTGTGTGTGTGTCCAGACAGAATAGCTTTTCCACACTTTGCAGTAATCCCAGAGCCTTACCCCCCCCCCCAATCCGAGAACTTAATTCTTGCTGCGCAATCGACTCCACCATCTTTCACTGGCATTTTGCCATTCCGGGCTGACTTCCAGCTTTCCATTACTAATTACCATCCATTAATAATTCTATTTCATTAGGAATTATTTTTCTTTCTTGAGTGAAGGGTTGCCACATCATAAAACAACATAGTGCATGTATAGAGAAAGAACAAAGGCTGTTAGGATTTCATGCTCCCCAATGCTGATTTTATGATTGGTATATTTCACACGCCTGTCTGAGTGGAGCGTGAGAACGGAAGACTGTCTTATCTCTCTTCCGGTGTGAGACTGTGAAACTGTACTTTCACTTTTACGTCCTTCTATTTTGTTCTCGGAGCTGATGAGAACAGATGCCATTATGCATTTCTCTTTAAATATTATGTAAATAATATGTAACTATGCCTTATGAGGAACTGCTTAGGGAGCTGGGTATGTTTAGCCTGGAGAAGAGAAGGTTAAGGGGTGATATGATAGCCATGTTCCAATATATGAAAGGATGTCATATGGAGGAGGGAGAAAGATTGTTTTCTGCTGCTCCAGAGAAGCGGACACGGAGCAATGGATTCAAACTTCAAGAAAGAAGATTCCACCTAAACATTAGGAAGAACTTCCTGACAGTAAGAGCTGTTTGGCAGTGGAATTTGCTACCAAGGAGTGTGGTGGAGTCTCCTTCTTTGGAGGTCTTTAAGCAGAGGCTTGACAGGCATATGTCAAGAATGCTTTGATGGTGTTTCCTGCTGGCAGGGGGTTGGACTGGATGGCCCTTGTGGTCTCTTCCAACTCTATGATTCTATGATTCTATGAAATAAATAGTAGTTTAGAACTACAATGCCTCTTTCTTTTGCTGTGTTAAGCCAGAAGGCTAGTGTGCATAAATCAAGTTGGTTTATGTCGCTGGAGCGCCCTGAAGAAGAAGGGGGTGCCTTTTGCAGAGCTATGCTCACCGGAGGATGCTTGGAGATCCGGGGGGGGGGGGCTGCAGATAGGCTAAACAAATGATGTATTTATTAGGTGTTTAAATTGTTTATAATTAAAAACATTGGGACCATGCCACTTACAGCCCCCAGATTTTCAACAATCAATAACTTGAATGCTTAAGAGGCAAACCTATTCAACATCTCAGAGGAAGGAAGGAGAAAATCAACATGCACGTACAAAATCAACATGCACGCACATACAAACACATTTAATCCATAAAATGAACACAGTTCAAGTCATACAAACATTTCAGGGATCTGCCAAACATTAATCAAAGCTCTCCAATACAAACTTGCCCAACCAGGCTCCCTCAAGATATCACTCAACTTCACCTCCCATTATTCCTGACCATAGGCTGCTGGGAGACCAGAGAATGTTGGAAGGGAGACAAAATACCAACTAAAATGGAGTGGCAGGCGAAATTATTTGATTATGTCGAATTGGCAAAGATGCCAAAAAATATTATTATTATTATTATTATTATTATTATTATTATTATTATTATTACAGGAAAAAATCAGGAACCAGACAAACCAAAAGTTTAACAAATAATGGGATATATACAGATTATATTTAAAAGAACATTGTTCACATATGAAAACTGTGACATGTTTTGATTAACTTCTGCAATGTTGGATGCTACAAAGATTATAGCTACCAACGACCCATACTGAGGATGACGGAAGTCTCAACGTATGGAAGAACTTTATTTTATATATAACATTTTTTTTGTATTTGATGTGATTTGTTTTTTCTTTGGTTGTTTTTGTGGTGAATGGATTCAATAGTCCCCCTCCTTCCAGCAGAATTAAGTGAAATAATTACTCATCTTCAGGTGGCGCTGTGGGTTAAACCACAAAGTCTAGGGCTTGCTGATCAGAAGGTTGGCGGTTCAAATGCCTGCAACGGGGTGAGCTCCCATTGTTCGGTCCCAGCTCCTGCCCACCTAGCAGTTTGAAAGCACATCAAAGTGCAAGTAGATAAATAGGGACCGCTCCGGCGGGAAGGTAAATCGGCATTTCCGTGTGCTGCTCTGGTTCGCCAGAAGCAGCTTTGTCATGCTGGCCACATGACCCGGAAGCTGTCTGCGGACAAACGCCGGCTCCTTCGGCTTATAGAGCGAGATGAGCGCCGCAACCCCAGAGTCGGACACGACTGGACCTGATGGTCAGGGCCCCCTTTACTTTACTTTAATTACTCATCTTAGTCTTGGAGGTGATGTGCTCCCCAAAGAGCAGGACACAAACTTGAAGGAAGGGCTGGTGGTGGAGCCCATCTCATGCCCAAGCCTAATAAAAACACTACTAGGAGATTTTGAACTATTCTGGGGCAATTGGTGGCAGTGAAGAAATTACAGAAAGATAGGCATGTGTTCTTGTTTGTGGAAACAAGTGAGGCTAAGGGAAGCAGGATCCCTGACAGGGACCCTGCTGGATCTGTTCATCACCTAATACCTGTTGGGATGCACACTGCAGTCTGAGGAAGGTGCTTGAGAAACAGACGGATGTTTGCAATGTGCATGGAGATGTCGGATTTCCCCCCTTCAAGGATAGCCAGCAGATTTTTCCATCTTCCACAGCTATAGTTTGGAATGTTGATTACCCCACCCACAAGGAGGTTGGTCAAGCCATCAGAAGTTGTTCTTCCATCAAAAAAGGTATCATGGATGCTGTAGCCAAGAGTGGTGTTGGTTAAGAGCTGGGGGTTATGATTTATCTCCTGAACGGCAAGTGGGAAGGAAAGGATGTACCAATCTCTCCCAGTCACCCAACTGCAAAAAAAATGTGTCACATTGTCACCCTCAATTCAGTGAAAATGAAAGTCGCATTGCTTTGGGATAGCTCAGATAGCACAGCATGAGTCTCCTAATCTCAAGGTTGCCATAACCTTAATCAGCCCTTTTCCATAGACCTCCTTGGCTGCTCCACCAGATCCAATGGTTGATAGCTGTCAGTTTATCATAGGACCACTCCAGGCATTATATATCTCACAAAAATTGGTCACCAAATAATGATTTACATGTCTGTAGTGGGGCTCCGGGAAGAGCATATCCTCACAATATCCAAGTGAGGATATTGTAGCTATGTTGAGCACCTGAGAAAAAGTCCATGAAGTCAAATTGCACCCACAGGCTGCTTTGCACCTGCCTGAGCATAGTAGACATATGTAGTTTGCGTAGATTACATTGTACCTGGGGGGAAAGGAGTCGTGCAATTCTCTCCAACTGTTGTTGCACCCAGTTATAGAGGAGGAGCCTGCCTTTCATTGTGGAAGGAGAGTTGCCTTATCATTTGCTTTTTTCCATGAGAGAAGCAGCCTCTCCTCTATCTCCCAACAAGGGCAGTGAATCAATCCAGGGACACTACGGTAATTCTGTGAATAAACTTCCAGGAGATTATTTTAGATTGAAAGTGGGAAAACTCTTCACTTTTCATGCCAAGGAACATAGACTGAGCATTCAACCTTTCCCAAGGATCCATGATACATACTGAGAAAATGAATTTTACTTTACTCACTACAGAAAAACCACAGCTCAAACACACCCCACAGTATTTGATACATCATCATTGTCATCATCATCATCTAGTTATTATTATTAAAAGTTAAGTTTAGGGCACTGTCAATGAATTTATTACTTAAATAACATTGTAAAACACATTGAAACAATGCTTTTCACCAAATGAAAAGATCAATAATAATAATAATAATTTATTATTTGTACCCCGCCCATCTTGCCGGGTCTCCCCCGCCACTCTGGGCAGCTTCCAACACACATAAAAATACATTAAAATAGCACAGACTAAAAACTTCCCTAAACAGGGCTGCCTTTAGGCATTTTCTAAATGTCAGGTAGTTGTTTATCTCTCTGACTTCTGATGGGAGGGCGTTCCACAGGGCAGGTGCCACTACCAAGAAGGCCCTCTGCCTGGTTCCCTGTAGGTTTGCTTCTCGCAGTGAGGGAACCGCCAGAAGCCCCTCGGCGCTGGATCTCAGTGTCCGGGCTGAGCAATGGGGGTGGAGACGCTCCTTCAGGTATACTGGATCGAGGCCGTTTAGGGCTTTAAAGGTCAGCACCAATACTTTGAATTGTGCTCGGAAACGTACTGGGAGCCAAGGTAGATCTCTCAGGACCGGTGTTATGTGGTCCTGGCGGCCGCTCCCAGTCACCAGTCTGGCTGCCGCATTCTGGATTAATTTCAGTTTCCGGGTCACCTTCAAAGGTAGCCCCCACATACAGCACATTGCAGTAGTTCAAGTGGGAGATAACCAGAGCAGTCTGGTGAGACAGTCTGCGGGCAGGTAGGGTCTCAGCCTGCGTACCAGATG